>NW_024423453.1:62278809-62403389 GCF_017311325.1 Ursus maritimus
TTCTTTCTTTCTTTCTTTCTTTCTTTCTTTCTTTCTTTCTTTCTTTCTTTTTCCCCTTCCTTCCTTCCTTCCTTCCTTCCTTCCTTCCTTCCTTCCTTTCAGTCTTTCTTTCTTTCTTTCTTTCTTTCATGGCTGAGGCTCACATTTTCTTCCATGCTTTAAAGTCTTTGAAATCGGGGCACCTGGGTGGCTCAGTCTCAGTTAAGTGTCTGCCTTCGGCTCAGGTCATGATCCCAGGGTCCTGGGAT
Organism: Ursus maritimus; assembly: GCF_017311325.1. Classification (NCBI taxonomy): domain Eukaryota; kingdom Metazoa; phylum Chordata; class Mammalia; order Carnivora; family Ursidae; genus Ursus; species Ursus maritimus. The sequence goes on from NW_024423453.1 coordinate 62,279,058, forward strand.
CGAGCCCCGCATCAGGCTCCCTGCTCAGCAGGAAGCTTGCTTCTCCCTCTCCCACTCCCCCTGCTGGTGTTCCCTCTCTCACTGTGTCTCTCTCTGTCAAATAAATAAATAAAATCTTATAAAAAAATAAATAAGGCCACAAATCACCAAGGAATTGTTGAAAAGGAAAAACAAAGCTGGGGGTATCACGTTGCCTGATTCAAGCTATACTACAAAGCTGTGATCACAAAGACAGCATGGTACTGGCACAAAAACAGACACATAGACCAATGGAATAGAACAGAGACTCCAGAAATGGACCCTCGACTATATGGGCAACTAATCTTTGACAAAGCAGGAAAAAACATCCAATGGAAAAAAGACGGTCTCTTCAATAAATGGTGCTGGGAAAATTGGACAGCTACATGCAAAAGAATGAAACTTGACAGTTCTCTCACACCATACACAAAGATAAACTCCAAATGGATGAAAGACCTCGATGTGAGACAGGAATCCATCAAAATCATAGAGGAGAACATAGGCTGCAACCTCTTTGACATCGGCCACAGCAACTTTTTTCATGACACATCTCCAAAGGCAAGAGAAACAAAAGAGAAAGTGAACTTTTGGGACTTCATCAAGATAAAAAGCTTCTGCACAGCCAAGGAAACAGTCAAAAAAAACTAAGAGGCAGCCCACGGAATGGGAGAAGATATTTGCAAATGACACTACAGAAAAAGACTGGTATCCAAGATCTACAAAGAACTTCTCAAACTCAATACAAGAAACAAATAATCAAATCAAAAAATGGACAGAAGATATGAACAGACACTTTTCCAATGAAGACATACAAATGGCTAACAGACACATGAAAAAATGTTCAAAATCATTAGCCATCAAGGAAATTCAATCAAAACCACATTGAGATACCTCCTTAGACCAGTTAGAATGGCAAAAATTGACAAGGCAGGAAACAACAAATGTTAGAGAGGATGTGGAGAAAGGGGATCCCTCTTACACTGTTGGGAATGCAAGTTGGTACAGCCACTTTGGAAAACAGTGTGGAAGTCCCTTAAAAAGTTAAAAACAGAGCTACCCTATGATCCAGCAATTGCACCACTGGGTATTTACCCCAAAGATACAGACGTAGTGAAGAGAAGGGCCATATGCACCCCAATGTTCATAGCAGCAGTGTCCACAATAGCTAAATTGTGGAAGGAGCCGAGACGCCCGTCAACAGACGAATGGATTAAGAAGATGCGGTCCATATATACAATGGAATATTACTCAGCCATCAGAAAGAACGATTACCCAACATTTGCAGCAACATGGATGGGACTGGAGGAGATTATGCTAAGTGAAATAAGTCAAGCAGAGAAAGACAATTATCATATGGTTTCACTCATTTATGGAACATAAGAAATAGCAGGAAGATCGGTAGGAGAAGGAAGGTAAGAACGAAGGCTGGGTAAACAGAAGGGGGAATGAACCATGAGAGACTATGGACTCTGGGAAACAATCTGAGGGTTTTAGAGGGGAGAGGGGTGGGAGATTGGGATAGGCCAGTGATGGGTATTAAGGAAGGCACATATTGCATGAAGCACTGTGTGTTATACATAAATAATGAATCATGGAACACTACATCAAAAACTAAGGATGTACTGTATGGTGACTAACATAGCATAATAAAAAAAGACGTAAAAAATAAAAAAAATAAAGTCTTTGAAATCAGGCTGTATCTTATTTTTTTTTAAAGATTTTATTTATTTATTTGACACAGAGAGAGAGGGCGCACAAGTAGGGGGAGCGGAAGGCAGAGGGAGAGGGAGAAGTAGGCTCCCTGATGAGCAAGGAGCCTGATGCAGGACTGGATCCTAGGACTCTGGAATCATGACCTGAGCTGAAAGCAGACGCTTAACCAACTGAGCCACCCAGGTGCCCCAGGCTGTATCTTCTAGCTGCTGTTGAGCAGGTGGCAATTTTCATAGTGTTGGCATTGTCTACACAGGCACCTTGAAAAGCACAGGAGAGAAACCTGCAGGATGGGTGTCAGCTTTCAAGCTCTTGGGAGCCAGGTGTAGGTGAATCAGATACACTTGGCTACATCCCTGAAGCAGGTTCACAAGGATACTAACTTGATGTAATTGTAAAGCTGATTTACAGCACCAGTGATTTTTGGTTTTTATGAATTCTTTTAAGAAATGCCCGCTTATCAACACTCTTATTGGCACAGAGAATAACACTGGGGAGAACAAAGCGGACATTGGAGTCAACAGTGATTTAGAAAAGTCAGTCCTGAAGTCTTAGGTATACAAAATATGCTTTGACTATTTCTCTTTTTATGTATGCACGAGTGATAAAAATCTATGTTTAGTGAAGTCTAAAGGAGTTCTCCAGTAAGATAAAAAATATTAATTCCAAGTAATGTAAAAGCATTACCTATTTAATTGGAAAAGTTTTTCTTTCTTAATGGAACATAAAAATGGTGTGTTACAAAAAATGGCATATTCTAACGACATTTTAAAATTATGCTTTTAATGATGTATTTTCTCAGTGCCTCAAGTGTGAAAAAATTGGACAAGCACAATCCTTGGGGGAGGGGGACTTACTCTGGTTAATCCTTGCACACCAGAAATTATCTTTAAACTTTTCTCAATAATCTATATATTTTAGATTCCTGAAGTCACATGAGAATTACATTAAAATAAAGAACTCGTCAAAGTAAAAAATTTTAACTGTCTCTTGTTAATAAATTCCTTAAATCTTTTTTCCTTAAGGACTTCAAGAAAATATATCAATAGAGAATATATTACATGTGCCTCAACATAGCGTAAATTTTTCTTCTAAAAGTATCCCTTAGAGAGTCTCGCCTTATGAGACGATACCCTAAGCACTGTTAATAACCTGAACAAAATGCTGTTGGTGGAAATATATAATTAGCCTCAGACAACCTTCAGCAATGCTAATATCAGGCGCTGATAGGACAGACTGTAGAGAAGGTGGTAAATTCACGTATTTGCTAATGTTCCCTGAGATCCTGAAGCTACAATTTCAAGTGTTGGGTGCTGCTTAAAAATCACTGAAAGCAATACTGTAAGTGATGGTGTGGCAATCACAGGATGGATTTTGAATGCCCTGGTATTAAGCAGAGGGGTGCTTGTAGTTTGGGATAAAATTTCCATCAATAGCATCACACATGGATTAAACAACACTGTGTCTAGGAGTGCCTGGTTGGCTTAGTTCGGGAGAGCATGTGACTCTTGATGTCGGGGTCATGAGTTCAAGCCCCATGTTGGGCGTAGAGTTAACTTTAAATATGTTGCATGTCAAACAAATTGGAACAAAAGATCATTTGCTCTTGGTTTGTTAGAATACAAAAGTTAATGTCAAAAGTGAATTTGAGGGGCACCTGGGTGGCTCAGTTGGTTAAGCATCTGCCTTTGACTCGGGCCATGATCCCAGGGTCCTGAGATAGAGCCCCACATCAGACTTCCTGCTCAGCGGGGAGTCTGCTTCTCCCTCTCCCTGCCCCCCTCCCTGCTAGTGATCTCTCTCTCTCAAATAAATAAAATCTTAAAAAAAAAAGTGAATTTGAAGTTTGAATAACATTCACAAAATGTGAATTAAATGAGGGGAAAGCTTATTTTTTGGTTAATAGATGAACAAATTTGAAACACACAATATTAAAGGTGTATATTTTATCATCTCATCTGCAACCCTAAAAGTTAAGTTGAGCAGAAAGGCTTTGGGGGACCTTCACACTGGAAGATGAGGCCTTGCCTGTTCAATTTAGTCCCCTTGTGACCATACATGATATGAGAACATGAAAAATGACATAATTCTATTTTCAAAAAAGTACCCTAAATTATCTTAATAAAAATGTGATTTAAAGACAGGATTACTATCTCGTGGGTGGCTTATGGAACCACAGCTCTGATTTAGAAGCAGTAACCATTAGATTAGTCAAGATCTAGTGTCTTTATCACATTAGTTCAAATCTCGTTCAGTTAGGATAAGATTCTCCAGCAAAAAATTGTTTATATTCCCAAAACCTTTTAAAAAATAAAACGTTTAAAGAAATGTAAACCATATCTTAGTAAATAAATATGTACGAAGAGAAGGGATGTTGATAGTAGAGCAGAATTTCTAATTAATTTCATAAATTAATTCAACTTTCTCAATAGCAATTTGATTACATAAAATTAAGAGGCAAATAAAGTGTTTATATACTGGCCTAGTAATTGTATTTCCAGGTTTTTGGTTTTTTGTTGTTGTTGTTGTTGTTTGGTATTTTGAGGTTTCTAAGAAAAGCAGTTAAAATGTGGAATCGTTACATAATTATGATATTCTAGTCAATGGATTATTATGCAGCTATTCTTAAATGGTAAATATTAAAACTATATTTAAGTTACTTATAACATATATGAAAAGAGTGGATGGAAATATTAAAAAACAGTTAGTATATTAGGTGGCAAAAACTGCAAGTGATTCTATTCCAAAACTTTTGGCAATGTTGTCTTAGCACTACTTTTACAATTGAAAAAGGAAAAAAATGTTTGGCCATTTGATACTGCACCATATATAAGCATGGGGGAAAATATAGATACACATTATACTGCTAACATCACTTATTGACTGGGTTTAGAGAAGACAACTTTTTTCATTACATATCTTGTTTGAATTCTTAATTTTATTTATTTTTAAAAATTTTATTTATTTGAGAGAGGGAGACAGAGCGAGAGAGAGCATGAGTGTGGGGGGGGGGGAGCAGCAGAGGGAGAGGCTGATTCCCCCTGAGCAGGGAGCCCAACGCGGGGCTCCATCCCAGGACCCTGAAATCTTGACCTGAGCTGAAGGCCGACGCTTAACTGACTGAGTCACCCAGGTGCCCCTGAATTCTTAACTTTTATTTTAAAAAGATTTTATTCATTGATTTGAGAGAAGAGAAAGAGAGCACAAGCAGCAGGGACAGGCAGAGTGAGAGGGAGAAGCAGACTCCCTTACTGAATAGGGAGCCAGATGCAGGCCTCAATCCCAGGGCCCTGAGATCATGACCTGAGCCAAAAGCAGACCCTTAAACAACTGAGCCACCCAGGCACCCCTGAATTCTTAATATTTTTAAGTGAAAAGATTTAAAAGGTTTTTTGAAGACTCATGCCCTCGCTATAAAATACAGTAACAAATCAGCAAACCTGGCCTATGTGAGTTAAAGAATACTATTAGTATCCACCCCCTTCTACAGGAAATGTCCAAAACAGTGCAATAATATTCATTGCCCAGAGCCTGTTTCTCAATTTTGAACAGTATTCCCGATGGCAGCCACATCAGGAGTCTGTGGAAATCTGTAGGATGTAAGACATCTGAGCAAAGTCAACCTTTATATTCTTCCTTTTCTCACTTAAAAAAACCCTATTTTTATAGTTAAACCCCCACTTTTGTCTTCTAAGCAGCTATTCAGATCATTTCCAAATTAACCATAAAAAAAAAAAAAAAACCTCTTCTCCCAACACAAAGGAGAGCTTTTTATAGCATGACACTGAATCATCTCCTGGGACCCCAAGATGTGCCCCAGATATTGAGTGTGTAAATAGAAAGGGCAACTCTAATTTTAGTCTTAATTGGAGTGCAAAAATGCCACTGAGTAAGAATTTATGTATTTTGAAGTATTCATTGTTCTTTTACACTTCTTTCAGATTCTCCTGGAGGTGTGTGTGTAGATTTAGAAAGATTTATTAAGGAAGCCGTTTTCTCGAACAAATCCCTCCAAAGGGCCCCAATTTAGGTCATCCAAGAAATCTGGCTGAAATACTGAAGACTAAAGTCTAAGGGACAGAGGGCCACTCAGGTCAGTTGCTTCTTCCCTTCTCATGGAAATGATTAATTTCTGTTCCTTTAAGATAATGGAGAATAAATTAAGAGAGCTTAAGAATTGTTTTTCAAACTGATAACAATAAATGAGCTCCAAAAACACAATTATCTATACAAATATTCATAACAGCATGATTTGTAACAAGCTAAATGTCTCCCAACTGATGGAAACAAGATGTGGTATATTAGCGATGAAAGGAAAGAAATAGTGATACATGCTACCACATGAACTTTAAAAATTTTATGCTGAATTAAGGAAGCCACTCAAAAAAAGGCTGCATCTTGTGATCCCACTTATGTGGACTGTCCAGGACAGTCAAATCCATAGACACAGAGAGTAAATTAGTGTTTGCCTAAGGTGGAGAGGGCTAATAGACCATCTCTCTGCGGGATATTGAAACGGCTTCCAATTACAGTGACAGTTGCACAACTCTGCGAATATACAGGAAAAAAAAATCACTGAACTAGAAACTTAAATGGATGATGTCCCCAAGATTCCAACACAGGTTGTTCCTGACTTCGCTCCCCCTCATTGGAACAACTAACAAGGATTCAAGAACAAGACGCCATGGAGAGAATCCTAGAACACAGGGGTGGGGCTGAAGCACACCTCCCCTCTATCCCATGCCACAGAGACCAGGACGCACTGAGCTAGAAGGTAAGAAGAGCAGCTACACGTTGAACGCACTCTTGCTCTGCCAGGCCAGACCACATGAAGACGCCTCTCCTGAGCTTCCAGATCTTCCAGCGGGAAGAGAACCCAAGGGTAACAACCACTGTGGGTCACTTGGCAGGAGCCTCTACTCTGATCTTGCACCACAAGGATTGCAGGGGAAACTGCAGGGCTCAGCCACTGGGAATCAGATTGTGACAGAATGTTGGAGGGGCTTGCAACACACGGGCATGTCACACAGATCATAGGAGACCAAGCGCATACCTGCAGTACCCACGTAGTAATCCCAACCAGCGGCACCATTCACCTGCAGACCCAAGTTGGGGATGCACTCTAAGGACCTTGGCAGGGTGGAGATCTGCCTGATCTAGATCCTCAAACAAGAAATTTTGCCAGCTTTAGAGCCTGACTTGCCTACACCAAGGCAAGGAGTTGAATCACAGCCCCACCCACTGTGGAGAGTGTCTTCCAGTCCCGTCTGGCCAGAAGGGTTGACCACAACTCCTGGAAGCTGTGTGGCCCAGCAGCACTTGAAGGGAAAGGCAGGTGGGCAGAGCTCATTGCCCTCAGAGCAAAGTCAGTGCCAGTCAGGGAGCGTTCCTATGCTATACACAGGCAGGGGGATTAGTTCAGAGTCAAGTCTGAGGATCGATCCTGGGCCCCTCCCAACTGAAGAGCCTTGACTTACATCTTGATTATGATTTTTTTTTTTTTTTGGATAGGACACCTCAAGCTCAAGCAACTAGATAAAAAACACCAAACTTTTGCCCAGCAAAAGAAACCATCGACAAAGTGAAAAGACAACCAACTGGATGGGAAAAAATATTTGCAAACCACACATCTGATGAGGGGTTAGTGTCTAAAATATATAAGGAACTCATGCAACTCAATAGCAAAAAACCAAATAACCCAAATCAAAAATGGGTAAAAGACCTAAGTAGATGGCTCTCCAAAGACCTGTAGATGGCCAACACGTACATGAAGAGATGCTCAATCACTCATCATCAGGGAAATGCAAATTAAAACCACAATGAAGTATTACCTCGCACCTGTTAGAATGGCCATCATCAAAAAGACAAGAGAGGGGATGCCTGGGTGGCTCAGTTGGTTAAGCGACTAACTCTTGTTTCAGCTCAGGTCATGATCTCAGGGTAGTGAAATGGAGCCCCACATCGGGCTCCGTCCTCAGTGGGGAATCTGCTTCCCCTCTGCTGCTCCCCCACCCCCTGGCTCATGCACTCTATGTCTCTAAAATAAATAGATGCATCTTTAAAAAAAAAAAAAGATAAGAGAGAACACATGCTGGCAAGGTTGTGGAGAAAAGGGAACCCCCGTGCACTGTTGGCAAGACGGTAAACTGGTGCAGCTGCTGTGAAAAACAGTATGGAGGATCCTCACGAAATTAAAAATACAACTACCCTCTGATCCAGCAATTCCACTTCTGGGAATATACCCAAGAAAACTAAAACACTAACTTGAGAAGACATTTGCACCCTCATATTCATAGTAGCATTATTTATAAGAGGCAAGACATGGAAACAATCAAAGTGTCCATTGACGGACAAATGAATAAAGTTATGGTATATATTCACAATGGAAACCATTGTAAGATGAGACCATGAAAGATGAAAAGAGGAGGAATCCTACCACTTGCAACAACATGCATGGACCTTGAAGGCATTATGCTAAGTGAAATAAGTCACACCGAGAAAGACAAAAACTGTATGATCTCACTTACATGTGGGGGAAAAAAAGATGACAGAGCCCAACCTCATAGAAAAGAAATCAGTCAGAACTGTGGTTACCAGAGGTGGAGGATGGGGGAAGGGGGAATTGGAGGAAAGTGGTCAAAAGGTACAAACTTCCAGTGATAAGATACGTAAGTACTAGGGATGTGATAACCAGCATGATGACTCTAGTTATCACTGCTGGATAATATACAGGACGGCTGTTAAGAGAGTCAATCTTAAGAGCTCTCATCACTAAGAGAACATTTTTTTCCCTTTATTCTTTTTGCCTTTCTTTTTATTGTATCTCTAGGAGATGATGGATATTAGCTAAGCCTAGTATGGCAATCATTTCACAATCAAACCATCATGCAATATACCTTGAACTTTTGCAGTGATGTACATCAACGACTTCTCAATAAAACTGGGAAAAAAAACTTAAACAAAACTTTGAGTAAATTTAACAGTATGTGAAATAAATCTAGTAAAGTTGTTAAAAGAAAACCTCATTGCTATCTGGTTTTAGAAAATAATATACACAAGTATAAGCTTCATTATATTAAGTAGGGAAAAAAAACAATAAACTATTAAATCATTCAATTATTTAGAAGTCCTCCAGTTAAAAGTTAAATATTTTTTTTTCCAGCATGGAGCCCAACATGGGGCTTGAACTCACGATGACCCTGAAATCAAGACTTGGATTCTTAACTGACTGAGCCACCCAGGCGCCCCAAAAAACTAGATTTTAAATCCAGTTATGCCTCCAAAAAAGTTCACGGTCCTACCCCTGCAGTTAAAAATTCCAAATACAGAACCCTGTCATTAAGCACATAATAGAAATGCCTTTTAGTCCATGACAGCTTTGTCCAGCATGCCTGTGAGCAGTTCTATCTCTAGTGATTTCACAGGCATCCTGAAGTGGCTGGAAGAAAGTAAATCCATATATATTTATACAGGAATGCTTCAGAAGGGTTTAGAGCGGCTCTCCTGAAAGCTCAATCTAAAAGTATATGGAAAAAGGCTGGGGTGCTTGGGTGGCTCAGTTGGTTAAGGGGCTGCCTTCGGCTCAGGTCATGGTCCTGGAGTTCTGGGATCAAGTGCCGTGTCCGGCTCCCTGCTCAGCGGGAGTCTTCTTCTCCCTCTCCCTCTGCCACTCCCCCTGCTTGTGCTCTCTCTCTCATGATCTCTCTGTCAAATAGATGAATAAATTCTAAAAAAAAAAAAAAAAGCTGTCACAAGAAAAGCTCTCTTTAGAAAACAGTGTGTGGACCTGGTCCAGTGGGCCATAGCTGGAACAGAATAACAGGTGGCGCTTTGAGATTCGAATTCCCATTTGTTGAGTCAGCCTGAAGGGGTGGAGCCCAGACATCTGCATATTTACACAAACTCCTCCAGGAGACTGACATGACCAGGGAAGAGAATTACAGTCCTGATAATCAATACTCAGCTCACTCACTAAGAAGGTAATCAGAATAAGAGGTTCTCCCCATTACTAGTTGGATCATCTTTGATATTCTTCATTTCCTACAGATACATCTTTTTACAGAAAAGTAAATTAGAAGTGATAATTTTTGAAGAAGTGTTACGATCTCTTGAACATTATGAACATGGGATTTTACAGCAAACATTTATGTCCTGATGGGATAGTGTACTTTTAAATTAGAAGATCATCTTTTTAAAAATGTAATCTTTGGTCTCTAGTCAAGGGAAAAATGGAGTCTTAGGAGTGATATTTAAATTAAATTTAATTGAAGACAAACATCACATACATCCACCTTCCCCAAAATGGTCAATTCATCTGAATTAAGGAAATGGCAACTATTCTGACTGGAAGTCTTCATTCTGTGGTATGTGTGTTTGGGCAAGTTTAGGCAAACAGCAAAGGTTTAGAAGTCCTACCACCAAACCTACAGCATTTTGGAAATGCAAAAGCCAACTTGATTCCCCAATCTGGCAGTTCAATATAAGCTGCCAAAATCTCATCCAATTCGTCCTTCCATTCCAGATAATCTAGGTTCCTTGGGGTCTATAACCTTGGGGTCATTACGGTTTTCCCTTGACAGTGGTCCAGGATACATGAGCTCTCCCTTCCGACTCCCTCAGTTAGCTTGGGCAACTCTAGTATCAGAACCGTGGAAGTTCAACATGGTTGTCACCAACTCTGGAAGATCAAAATCGTGTTTCCACCCCCAGTCCTTCCGAGCATTGCTGTCATCAAAGTTCATCGGCCAACTATCCGCTAGGAAAAGACATGGAAGAGAAGCTTCAGTTATTCCAGCTCTACATTTGCAAAAACGTCTAGCACATTCTATATAAAGGTCTATCACCCAAGATACCACAAAAGAAATTCACTCTCTGAAATTCCTCCTCTGAGCAGACCAGAGTGGCCATTATGTGCATACGTAGCCACCCTCTTAGATTAGAAGATTCTATTGACACGTCGACTGTCAGGCACTGGGAATTGTGACACACTATTAAAATCTCCCATGAAGTCGTAAGGCAGGAATCTTATACTCCGACAGTGCTCAGGGAAATAGTGGCAGTCACAGCATCGGAAAACCCAGGGACGTTTTCTTATGCTGTAGGCTGGTTTTATGTTTCAATGATAAAATGGCGAAATGCTGACAAGCTATTTATTTGGAATAGAACGATTCTACCCCCTTTAGATATCAGTGCCCCAAACTGTAGCATCTGTGGGCTCAACAACAGCTCCTTCTCCAGAATGTGTCAGAACCCTCCTTATCCTCCATGCTTTGTGTCCTCAAGGGACTCACAGTGCAGACTGAAGCTTCACTTGGGTTTTGAGGGGTTTTGCAATGATGTACCCACCTATGGCCTGTCGAACAGAATCCACGTTGTACACGATCTGGAATTCTGGTACGTGCTTGAGAACCTCCTGGGCCAGGTCCTCAGGGGTGAAGCTCATGGCATTGACGTTATAGGTCCTCATGGAGAGGGAATCTGCTGGGGCCTCCATGACTTCCAGAGTGGCCCTGAGGCAGTCATCGATATACATCATTGGGAGCCTCGTGCTGGGTTTCAGGTTGCACTCAAATTTGCCATTCTTTAGGGCATCGTGGAAGATCTGGACCGCATAGTCTGAAAGAGAACCCTGTCTGTGGGTTGTCTTATAACAAAACGATGAATGAGCCTCTTGTGTCAGGGTACTGGTTCTTAAATGCCTTAGTCTCAGAACCTCTTCATGCTCCTCAACACCACTGAGGACCCCCAAGGAGGTCTTAGGAGTGTGGGTTCCATCAACATCTACTATACCAGAAATTAATCGAGCATTTAAGGAAATACTACTACATCTTAAAATGATAATAATAAACCCATCACATAGTCATATGCATGATATTGTATATGAAGAACATATTTTCGAAACAAAAGAACATTTAGTGAAAAGAACGGTGTGTTTTCCATTTTGACAATCTCTCTGTCTTAGTAGCAGACAGCTGGAGTCTCCTGCGTGCTTGTGCGTTCAGCCCACTGTGCTGCCACACATCACACGGCCTCTGGAAAACTTCACAGTGCACTCGTAAAGAAAGTGAAAAGAAGGCAAATAACATCTTAATATTGATATGGAAAGAGTTTTGGCCTCTTGGACCCTTTGAAAGAAACCAAAGAATGAAACATGAGAAACTATGGACTATGAGAAACAAACTGAGGGCTACAGAGGGGAGGGGGGTGGGGGAATGGGATAGACCGGTGATGGGTAGTAAGGAGGGCACATATTGCATGGTGCACTGGGTGTTATACACAACTAATGAATCATCAAGCCTTACATCGAAAACCGGGGATGTACTGTATGGTGACTAACATAATATAATAAAAAATCATTATTAAAAAAAAAAAAAAAGAAAGAAACCAAAGATCCTGAGGGATTCCCAGTGCATACTTGGAGAGGCATTGTATTAAGGCAAAAAGCTTTTTAAAAAGTAACCCAAACGAAAATCTCCTTCAAAATCCCTCAGATTTTGGGACGCCTAGGCTCAGGGTCATGATCTCAGGGTCCTGGGATCGAGTCCCACACCGGGTTCCTTGCTCAGCGGGGAGTCTGCTTCTCCCTCTGCCTGCCGCTCCCCTGCTTGTGCTCTCTCTCTCTAATAAATAATAAATAAATAAAATTTAAAAAAATTAAAATCACTCAGATTTTGTCAAGGTTTAGCTTTTCTATTGTATCTCAGGACCCCTCATATGGGAAGGATTTCTAATATGGGAGTTACTGAATATAATGCATGCTTGAGTCCAAATTAATCATAATCATAATCATAACACTTATGCTCCTTTAAAAATATGCATGTATATATACAGTCCATTTTCGCAGAGCTCTCTGCATTAAGAAACAAAGGCTGGATTTAAAGAAAGAGGCTATTTCCTATTTGGCGTCTTCCTACATTGTGGATGACAAATTTATTCTCGAATATTATCTGTTTGATTCCAGCCCTGGGGATGGCCCAGCCCTGGGGATGGCCAATCCCGAGCTGGATTTGCAACACCAGCATGAGCTGCCCTTACTTAACAAGTTCAAGTCAGTGGGATTCCATGAGCTTCTCAGATGCGCTTGCCAGAGGGCAGGCAGAAACTTGGGTCAGCACACCGCTAAAAACACAGCCGGTCCCTCACCCCTGTTCATAGCATTAAGAAAGCCCATCCTACGTAGGGCAGAAACAGAAAACAGCACTTACCAGTTGTTCCTCCTCCAGGCTGGCAGTCCGCTGAAATGATTCCAGGATATCTCAAGCATCGGAAATCCAACCCGTACCGGTAATGATAATACTAAGAAAAAGAGAAAAACGACTTTAAAACAAACCCTAAAACAGCTATTTTTTGGATGGTGGTGGGGGGTGGTGGACTATCTTTCCAGGCAGTTCTATTAAAATATTCCTAAAAGAAATTAGACTGTAGAATTTCTAAGAGTCACTCACTTTTCTTTAATAAATAACCCTTAAGTTTTTTATCTTCAGAAAATCACTCTGGTGACATAATATGGTCAATAATAAATCAGCCTGCACTGATTTCCAAACTTTCTTTGGAAGAGAGTCACTGCTGGCCGCCCCGAACAGTCCTCCAAGAGCATGTTCCTGCAGTGCGGCATTTCACAGAGCCCGGGGGAGCACCTCGAGGGAGGAGGGCAATGCCTGATAGGTCAGCTGAGGGAGCAGACACCAACTCACATTTGCTGTAGAGTTGGTTGTTTTTTGTTTTGTTTTTAAGATTTTTTATTTTATTCATTTGAGAGAGAGAGAAAATGAGAGAGAACATGAGAGAGAGCACGAGCAGGGGGAGCAGCAGGCAGAGGGAGAGGCAGGCTCCCCAGTGAGCAGGGAGCCTGATGTAGGTCTCCATCATGACCTGAGCCGAAGGCAAATGCTTAACGGACTGAGCCACCCAGGCATCCCTTAGCATAGAGTTTTTAAGACAAAGAGTATTTTAAAAAACAGAACCAAAAGTCATTTGATGTTCTCCATTAACACAAGGTTTGAAAATCCCCTCGCATTACTGCCAATACTGGGAGCCTGACAGAATGGAGCAGGACCCGTAAGACAGGCAGCAAATGAAGAAGAGGGTGCCATCGAGGGGCCTCTGAGAAGGGCAGCTGAGTGCTATCACATGGCCAAGGGCTAAGGAGTTCTTCTGGAGCTATCACTACCTGCCACTTGGCCAACACGATCAGTTTGCAAGCACTTCTGGGGGCTGGGCTGGGGGTGGGAGTGGGGGTGGAGGGAAATGTCCTCTCCAAGGATGAATCAGCAAGTGCACGAGGCAGAAAGAACAGAAAAGGCAACGTTGAGTCATCTTGACAAGCAAGGCTTACTTCTCCCATGAGCTCCGCGTGGACCTTGGACACCCCATAGATCGTCCTGGGCCTCTGAACACAGAGATCAGGAGTTGGATTCCGGGGAGAAGTAGGTCCAAAAGCTCCGATCGTGCTAGGCACAAACAATCGCAAACTGTGTTCTGCTGCAACATCCAAGACGTTATGCAATCCTGAAATGAACAGACATGAGCACCGTCAGAAAAATCTCCTACCAAAGACCTGGAAAAACTGGCACATCGCCCATTTTGAGCAAGACCCAGAAACTTACCGGTGATATTTACGGCTCTGGCCAAGGACACGTTTGCCTCCCCAACCGCACTGAGCAAAGCACTATAATGAAACAACCAGGTGACGCGGTTGTTTACCACGATCTCCCGAAGATTCTTGTAATCCAGAATGTCCGAATAAATAAACGGACCTACCAGGAACACAGCAAAACCACAGAAGCTCAAGTTTGGGGTTTAAATGCGAAGTAGACCTTCTCCCCCACCCCTGCTGACTCGAGAATTCCATTAGGATCAACTTGGTGACTAAAGCACTTGGACGCAATGCAGCATTTCGCTTATGGAAGAACAAAGCCCAACCACCCCCACGTAATAATAGCTAGCACTTAGAAAGGACTTACACTTGCCAGGAGCTGTTCTGAGGGCTTTCTGTGTATTTAGCTCTCATACAGCCTTTAAGGGAGCTATAGTTGACCAGGAAGGAAACTGAGGCACAGAGAAGAAAGAACCAGCCAAGACAGAGTGAGTGGGGGAACGGGGGAACCAGTGGGGGCCGCTGGTTCCAGAGTTGGTGCTGTTAATACCACCCATCCATGCACAGGGTGATTTCGCTCTGCTGAAAAGTTATGTATTTTCAAAAGGAAATAGAAGTGGATTTTTAAAAGAACATACAGCTTGGTATAGAAGAACCACAAGCCTGAGCTAGGCAGAGCCAGTTTGGTTCAGTGGCAACTTCCCCCACTCACAGCAAAGTACTGGTAAAGCCAAAGGCTGACACGGAACCAGGAAGGACCAGGAGACGTTATCAACATGTTTCTAAGGTAGGAGAAAACTTGAGCAGGTTGAAGTGTTTGTGCGTGTGCACAGCAGTTTAAGAGCAAGTCTATGTTGGGGACACCTGGGTGGCTCCGTCAGTTAAGTGTCTGTCCTCTGCTCAGGTCATGGTCCCAGGATTCTGGGATCGAGTCCCACATCAGGCTCCTTGCTCAGCTGGGAGACTGCTGCTCCCCCTGCTTGTGTGCTCTCTCTCTTCCTTCCTCTGACAAATAAATAAAATCTTAAAAAAAAAAAAGTGTCTGACTCTAGATTTTGCCTCAGGTCATGATCTCAGAGTCATGAGATCGAGCCCCATGTCAGGTTCTGAGCTTAGCATGCAGAATCTGTTGGGATTCTCTCTCTCTCCCTCTTGCTGTTCTCTCTCTAAAATAAATAAATACATCTTTTTTTTTTTTAAGAGCAAGTCTGTGTTGAAATAGGAGGATTAATTTCCCAAAATTTTTTCAAGTTCCTTTTCTTCATTACAGAACTTAATGTTTGTTTTCCTTCTGAGTGAAGTTAACTAAAAACTCATATAGGCAGGAATCAAAGTTTTTATTCCAAAAATACTATCCCAAATAACATCCAAAGATATCATTCCCAAACTTTACTTCAAGTTCAGAAGAGTTCTCCTGTTCTTGTAACTCTTGAACAAGCAGCAGCATTACTGTAGACATTTCACAGAACTATGAGGGACCAAAATAGCAGATTTTTTTCCTTTTAAGGAAGAGTGAGTGGGGGGGGGGCAGAAGGAGTGGGACAGAGAAAATACCAAGTGGGCTCCGTGCCCAGCAGGGAGCCGGACCCAGGGTTTGATTTCACACCCCTGAGATCGTGAACTGAGGCAAAATCAGGAGCTGGGCACTTACCAGACTGAACCACCCATGTGCCCCCAAATTGGAAATTTTTTAAAAGTCACACAACTGGGCCTCAATAACACCTTTCTTTTCATCACAAGTCTGGTTATGAGCTGTTGTACACACTGATCCCATGAGCTGCCTCTCGAACTGCATTTTGAAAATCAAAGATAAAACAAAAATCAGGCATCTTGATCTCTTACCACTGTGGAAGATGTGATCGGGGGGTTTCCTTATGTCAGACAAAATTACGTTGTCCTTCCCAAATCGTTTCCTGAAGGGAAAATCAAAACACATGAGTTGGTACATCTAGGATATAACTGGTCCAATNNNNTCTTTCAAACAGGGCAAAGGACCAGTGTGGGAGATGATGAGCCATGGACCTGCTACAAGTCTATGATATTAAGAGCAAAATAATATGATTAAATGTTGCCAAAGACAAGCTATATATACTGAAGAACTCAGATTTTCAATTTCAGCTTTTTGGGCTCTTACCTCAAAAAGTTAGCAAGCCCCACTCCAAGCTGGCCAAGACCCCCTAGATGAAGAAGAAAAAAGTGGAACTTTAATCCAAATCTAACCAATTAAATTATCCCCAGAATGTAGTAACTGAATAAGACTATCTGGCAATCTCAGCTAATTAGGGAAAGCCCCAGTCTGACCTGATAGAACTAAGTCATGTCCTCCAAGCTAGGGCAGAGATCAATGCAGGTAATGTTAGTTGCAGAGACAAAACTCTTTCCAGCATGCAGTGGCTGATGGGAAGCAAGGGTGCAGGAAGAGGAAAATCACAAGAACGTTGGACAACCTCCTAGCTCCTTGGTCCAGGAATTCCCTCCGAGACCTGCCCTCATTATTTGATGGGCTCTGAAGCTTGAGTGCAACAGGTGCCAAAACACTCAAAGCCAAACAGAATAGGTTGAGATCAGCCTCCAGAAGGATTATCCAGAAGCCCATCCCCCATTAGAACTGGCTGGGGCGCGAGAGGGGAAAGAGGGGACAAACCAGGAAGTCATCTGAAAATAGGGCAGACAACTGAATCGACAAGGAGCCATGAAGGAAATTAAAAATGAGGATTAGAGCTTCCTAATTTGGAGGCTTAAAAATGCCACTGAGAGAAATGGTGAGCTGGGGCTGTGAGTACATCTGGGGGAATGCAACTGTAAATTTCATTTGGGAGAAATAAACGAGGCAGGGAGATACAGAAAGTAGGATTTCCTATAAGCGCTTGTTACCACAGGACTGGAACCAGGCCCACTGACACTGCCATCGGGTTCTAGAAGATGCTCTGTTGGTGGAGGCAGGAGGGAGTAAACCACCATGAGACAAGTGGGGTGAACCAGGGAGGATGCTGCAGAGGGGACGTGACTACACCTGAAGTCCATTTCCAGTAGGAGGGGAGAAGGAGGCAGTGAAAGAAACGCGCGCGCACACACACACACACACACACACACACACACACACAGACACTGAGGAACGTGAGAAGCCAAGGGGAGACAATCTGGTGGGAAGAAGGAAATAAAGTGTGTCCATTACATCGGAGGCGGGCTGGGTTGGCTAGAAGGACTTGGAATGCCCGAAGAAGTCCGGAGCGAGCAGGGCCGGGTGGACAGGAGGTAAGGAACACAGGAGGCGAGTCTGGGGACGAAGAGATCAACGACATTCTAAGATGGTGGGAATGGGTTCCTCAGGCAGGCCCTAACGTGTCTCCTCTGTCTCCCACACACAAATGTGCCACAGGTGCTGGGGATGGATGATGGGGCGTTTGGGTTGAGGAGTTTGGCCAAGGAAAGGTGCACCCGATGCCCCGCCCATGCCCTAGTCCCTGCACCCGCGCTGCCCGCGAGCCCTGGCCCCCCCAGCGATCGCAGCTCCCCAGTAGCTTCTTGGCCCCGTCCTTTCCTATATCCAACCTTCAGACAATAAAAAATTACAACATGCAAACAAAGCACTGGCAACAGGACACTATAAGGGTTGTGGGCTTGCCATGTTCTGGAGGAAGCCAATCGTGGAAAAGGTCATTTCTGATGAATACATGTTAGCTAGTATGCTAACATGTAGCATGATAGCCGTTCTAAACACAGAACCATCCAGAAACAGCACAGAAAGAAAAACAAGAGAGAGAAAGAGAGAAAGAGAGAGAGAAAGAAAAGAAGGAAGGAAGGAAGGAAGGAAGGAAAGAAAGAAAGAAGAAAAAATCAAGTTGCAAATGTGGAAAAAAGAAAAGAACACAAAACAAAACAACCCCCCCCCCAACCTGTAATTAGGACGCGTGGCTGGTCTGTTCCAGAGAAAGAGGCAGAGTGGAAGTTGGCATCTGCTGGAATCTGCCGAGGAGAAGTGCCCAGAAACCGGAGCGGAGGGCCAGCTGTCCAGCAGCCACAGGCCGGTCTCCCCAGCATCTGGCCCGCGACCTGCTGCAGCATCCTAGTGACCGGCATTTCTCTACAAATACCCTGCAATAAAAAAGCAGCGGAGCTCGTTATGCAACATTTGTGCTCCCGACCCCACCAAACACAAGCTCCCGAAGATTGTCAGCTCACAGGCAAAAAGCAGATTGGACTCTGAAACTGAACTAAAGAGACTGCTGAGTGGACCGACAGGAAGCCCGTCAAGAGCCTGCTGTGAGCTGGGCTCTGTGAAAAGGGGATCAAACACAGCAGGCAGACAAAAGCGGGGCAGAGATTTAGAATTGACACAGCACAATGCTGACATCAACTGCATCTAATGGTCACGGTGGAAGGGACCATACAGAGAGCAGGAAACACCAAGTCAGGGCATCCTAGCGAAGCCTTCAAATCTTTACAGCTGGTAGCGGTCCGCCGTGCACCAACGGAAGGCACAAACTGGTCCCAGATTAAATAGCCTAGCGGCCTGTAAGTCTTGTGCAAAGGATAACTCAGATGTTATCCTTAGAATGAACCAGACTAGAAAAGCAGATGGGTTAAGGTAATAAGGCCCTCAGTGATATTCTGTAGGCTGTGACCACATCGTTTTACTGCCCTCTCCTTTCGAAAGGATCATTTGAAAGCCGGTTTTTCCTTTCCTTCCAGATCACGAATAGTTTAGTCTTCCTCCTTTTCCTCACCAGTCTTACTGCTTACTGAACATGAAATCAGTTCTGGCCTTAAGCGGTCAAGACGATCCAATCACAGAAGGCTTGTGACTGGAGGCGCAGGCAGGGCTTCATCCCCCACACCCAGGCAAGTGTGTCACAAGAGTAAATCAGAGCCACACAGCCAGCTCTGCTGGTCCCCATCCTCTAAAGTCTGGCCTCTTGCGCTCTGCACAGGGCCCTGCTTCCACCATAGGATTTCCAACAGAGCTGGTAGATGAGCCTTCAGAGCCGACTCCCCTTCCAAAGAGCTCACCAGATCTAACCATCCTATATTTGTAAACTACAGTAGAAGACCCTTCAAGATCTGAACTTAGCCTGCTCCGACACTCAACTCAGTGCCTTGAGGAGAGAACACTAACAGAAAGCCCTTCAAATCCCCTGGGGCCCTTTGCCCCAGCTAACTTGGTCAAACAAGCAGGAGAGAGCCTTCTGCTGCAGGATCTCTGGCTTGCTGTGGGGGGTCAGGACAGGACCAGGGGCTCCCACTCTAGGCCACATTATAGGAAAGGCCCAAGCGTCCCTCAGAAGACCTTTGGTGAAAACATCCTTCAGCCATCATTGCCATCCAGGACCAGGTAAAAACTCTGATTCTTTTTTGGGAGGGGAGAGGGGGGATAGAGTAAATTGTAATTTTTTATTGGAAAACAAATGCCTAACTTGGAATGGATTTGAGGCCAATTGTCCCATAAGCAAATTTTCTTTAAGGGGCTAAACAAAGTTTAAAAAGCAAGTAACGATAAAAGAAAATGTTTCTAGTACAGGACCGGCAGTACAAAAACATAATGAGTATGTGCGTCATACACCCTTTTTGCAATAGAGCAACTGTGAAGTACATAATGCTGACTGTCCACACTCCACATAAGAGTTATGTCTCCTCGCGTCTACAACATGCTGACGCTTCCCAACCAAAACTACTTTTAAAAAAAGGCACAACCCAGATCTTCCCCCATTTGACCAACTCCATCTACGTTGAGGTGTGCAGAATGACTTAGATTTATCCAGAGGAAGCCACGTGCACCATGTGACTGGATCGATTTTCTCAAGCAAGGTTTCAGGACAAGGACAGAAAGATAAGGGAAGAAAATATGGAGGAATGAGGTCCTAATCACTGTACCTGCCTATTTTTGGACAGCAGGAGGAAAACCTTTTACAGATAAGTTACAAGGAAGAGGCAGATAAACAATTTGGTACATTTGAACCCATTCTGTACAACGTCTGCACATTGCTGTCATGAGTACAAACTCTTCATAGTTCACATGGTCGGCGCCATGAACATCTGCTTCCCTGTCCATCTTGTCAACCTCAGCATCTGCTTGCTTCTCTCCCAGGTTTGTCATCACACAGCAAAGCTCTGCACTCATACAGCCACTGACATCTTTATCAAACACACGGACTGCTCTCGTTTCTTCCTCATTGTGTCTTTCATTTTTCTTGCCATCGTTGTCAGAAATTCCAGGCTGTCAACTGCGCCACGACCATCAGCATTCACTTCATTGATCGGTCCCATAACTCTGCTTTTGTGAGGTTCTGCCCAGAGAGACCTCGTTACAGATCCCATTGCTTGTTTTGGTTTTGTTTTAGAGAGAGATTGGTCAGGGAGAGAGAAGAGGGAGAGAGAGAATCCCAAGCAGGCTCCACAGTCCACGCTGAGCCTGATGGGGGCCTGGATCCCATGACCTGAGATCATGACCTGAGCCGAAATCAAGAGTCTAACACTCAACTGAGACACCCAGGCACCCTGTGGCTCACATTCTTAACCGAATATAAAGCATTTTAGGTTAACAATGTGGACAATCCATAATTGAGTTCAGTTCTTCTTCTTTCACCACTATTAATAACTAACATTTGACATTCACCATCTCACTATATGCCCAGGTCAGTGAATAAAGCAGCTCTTCACCACCAAGCAGCACTACTGTCCCCATCAGAGGATTGCTCTGATTAACAAGGTGTGGACATTAAAAACAATGACAAAAAACTGTCAACCACCTACAGCAAATAGCTTTTCCAAGTCAAGATTATAACCTTTCTACTGCCAAGTTCAATGGAATAGTCTTTTTTTTTAAAGACTTTTTTTTTTTTAAAAGATTTTATTTATTTATTTGACAGAGATAGAGACAGCCAACGAGAGAGGGAACACAAGCAGGGGGAGTGGGAGAGGAAGAAGCAGGCTCATAGCGGAGGAGCCTGATGTGGGGCTCGATCCCAGAACGCCGGGATCACGCCCTGAGCCGAAGGCAGGCGCTTAACCGCTGTGCCACCCAGGCGCCCCTCAATGGAATAGTCTTAAGGCAGCAGTTGTCAAGTTTTCTGGTCCCAGGATTCCTTTCCATTCTTAAATATTGAGGACTACGTAGAACTTTTGTTTATGTGGGTTACATTGAACGACGTTTGTTGTGTTAGAAAGCAAAATGGAGAAATGTTTAATATATTAGTTCATTTAAAGCCAACAAACATATTTTTATGAAAATAAGTATTTTTAAAAATGAGAAGAGAGCTACTCTTTGTACATCTTTGTTGTCTGCCTCAATAGAAAACAGCTGGATTCTCACATCTGCTGTTGCACCCAATTTGCTACTTAAATTGAAGTATGTAGAAAAAATCCAGACTCACACAGTGAAATAGTGGGGAAAGGGAGCAGTATTTTAAAAGCCTTTTCAGATAATTCTGGATACTCATCTTTGCTATCTAAAACTCAACACATATAATTTTTTTTTACATTTTATTTATTTATTTGAGAAAGAGAGAGAGCTAGATCATGAGCGGGGCAGGGGAGGCTAGAAGAAGAAGCAGACACCCCCCTGAGCAAGGAGCCGGATGCAGGACTCAATCCCAGGACCCTGGGATCATGACCCGAGCCGAATGTAGACGCTTAACCGACTGAGCCACCCAGGTGTCCCCACATGGTAGTTTCTTTAAGGTCAGCTGCAAGGTAGAATCTGAAGCCATTATCAATGAACCTTTTGGATTCTGTACCTTCAAACCCACTGGCCTATCTAGTGCTTTGAATGGATCTTTTAGCCCCGATTGTTTTGTAATTTCATGCACTGGTCTTTTGGAAAATGTTGGTTCAGCGACTTACGCAGGGCTTCTGAATGTTAACACACTTCACTAGAGAAGTGTGTTAGAGAAGATCAAAAGGTCATACTGATCTCTTCAGAAAGTTTCTAAATACTGAGAAGCTATCAAGCTCACAGGGGTGGAGACAAGTTAATTGGCAACAAATATCATTAGTTG
This sequence comes from Ursus maritimus, assembly GCF_017311325.1. NCBI lineage: Eukaryota > Metazoa > Chordata > Mammalia > Carnivora > Ursidae > Ursus > Ursus maritimus. Next base: position 62,301,378 of record NW_024423453.1, read on the forward strand.
TTTCCTTGAAATGCAAGCTCCCTTGGTTCATTTTTTAGAAAATGTATTCCAGTCATCCAAGTATGAATAACCCTAGTTTTTCAGTCATCCCTTGAAGCAAAAGATGCTTTTCTATGAAAAAGAAGTGGCCAGTTCAGCTTGCCATTGCATCGCACAAATGCTTTACCTCAGGGCAGCCGTCACACCTCAACCCGGAACGAGTGCATCCCTTTAACACATGGCATACTAAAAAGGCAGGTCCTCAAGGGTCAAGATCGAATAAAACTTCACATTTTTACTGTCATATAAAAGGCATTCCTCAGGAAATTTTTCCAAAAAGCTATCCTACACAGACTACTTTGGCACTACTTGCTTTCGCTGCCAAGCATTCACCAAAAAGATACTGACAGCTGGTTTGGTGCTGATACCAGATGAATATAGACAAAATGACAAATCCAGCCATGACTGCGAGTTCTTCCATTTATAAGGTAGAATACACTTGTGTTAAGATACTAATTCAGGGGGCACCTGGGTGGCTTAGATGGTTAAGCATCTGCCTTCGGCTCAGGTAGTGATCTCCAGGTCCTGGGATAGAGCCCAACGTCGGGCTCCTGGCTCATTGGGAGTCTGCTTCTCCTTCTCCCTCTTCCTCTCACCCTGCTTGTGCTCTCTCTCTCTCAAATAAATAATTAAAAATCTTAAAAAAAAAAGATACTAACTCAGTCTTCATGTTTACAGGTAAATTTTTAACTTGACAAGTTTCTATATTATTAGAAAGTGACAGGGCTAGGATTTCTTTCAATGCTTTTTCACCCAAACAAGGCTTTATTGTGTTTCTCCAGCCACTGCAATTTGATAACCTATCCTGCTAGATGCTTCAATAGCTTTTTCATTGCTAGTTTGAAAAGCTGTAACAAATCATTTTTGGCTTTTCAAGAGCTCATCATATGTACATTTAAGTCATTCAATTCATTTTTCTTTAGAGGACTCTGAATGGTTGATCTCAGAACGCTACTGGAACCATAATATGATTCAAAAAGGTTCTACAGTGTAAGACACATAATGTAAATCTCTAGCAACTATAAAACTGATGAAATCTGTCACATTTTTAGGTCTTATTTAGTTCTGTCCACTTTTCTGGAGCAAATTCCTCCCTTTCATTATTCGAGGAACTCTGATAGATCATTTCATTTTTTTTTTCAGATTTATAGACATGGATGGTATAACTGAGTAGAAAAATCAAGTTTTCTAGTATCCCCCTGTTCAGCCAACAATCTATCCTTAAATATAAAAATACATAAATATCCTTTCATTTTAGAATAATTTTGTATCATTTAAAGATTTAGAAAAGTTTTCATTTTTTTATTTTTTTTTATTTTTTTATTTTATTTTATTTTATTTTAAAGATTTTATTTATTTATTTGACAGAGAGACAGCCAGCGAGAGAGGAACACAAGCAGGGGGAGTGGGAGAGGAAGAAGCAGCTCCCAGCAGAGGAGCCTGATGTGAGGCTCGATCCCAGATCACCGGGATCACGCCCTGAGCTGAAGGCAGATGCTTAACAACTGCGCCACCCAGGCGCCCCAAGTTTTCATTTTTTTTAAACATTTTATTTATTTATTTGACAGAGAGAGAGACAGCCAGCGAGAGAGGAAACGCAAGCAGGGGGAGTGGGAGAGGAAGAAGCAGGCTCTCAGCGGAGCAGGAAGCCTGATGCGGGGCTCGATCCCAGGACTCTGGGATCACACCCTGAGCCAAAGGCAGACGCCTAACGACCGAGCCACCCAGGCACCCCTAGAAAAGTTTTCAAATCACGACTATGAAGTATACTTAATTTTGGTTGTTTTTGTTTTTTTTTTTTCCCCATTGGGCACAAGGAAAACTTAGGGATTTCAAAGTGATGACTTATTAGAAGGAAATGAGGTCACAGAAGTGATAACAGGTGTAACTGAAGATAGCTACTAAGCGTGCAGAAGTACTAAGAATTGAGTTCATCTCTGAAAACACATATTTAGCAGCACCTGGGTGGCTCAGTCATTAAGTGTATGCCTTCGGCTCAGGGTGTGATCACGGCGTTCTGGGATTGAACCCCACATCAGGCTCCTCCGCTGGGAGCCTGCCTCTTCCTCTCCCACTCCCCCTGCCTGTGTTCCCTCTCTTGCTGGCTCTCTCTCTCTCCATCAAATAAATTAATAAAATCTTAAAAAAAACAAAAACAACCCCCCCAAAAAAACACATATTTATACTCCAAGCCTACTTACCCTTAGAAGGTTCTAGAAACACAAGATTCTAGAATATGCAAGCACACATTTCATTAACCATCAGAAGAAAAGTTCATCCCAAGTCATGGAGACCCTGGAAAACGCCACTGAACGCTTATAAGAGAAAGAATTAAAAAGGCAAATGACAACTTAGTCTTATTTTTAAAATAGTTTGACTACACAAACCCTACAAAATGTCTCAGGGAAGTGCAGGATTCCCCAGAACATACTTTGAGAAGAGCTGTTCTAAAGTAAAATTTGCTTTGCCAACCTAGTTATTAAATTTATATATAGGGAAATCATCAAAGATTCTCAGTCCCTCTTTAAAGATTAGCCCGCAGACTTTCTCTCCCAAGCACCTTGTTTACTTTAACTGCAAAGGGATGAAAAGAAACAGGTCAACAGACTTTTCTCCAGAAATAATGGAGTGCCTCCCTGACCCAGGCCTCTCCGGGGTGGTTATTATACCACTTCTCCCATCTCCTGGCACGGACCCTGTCTGGGCGAACCACAGAACTCTAAGACAGCAGTGACATCATGAAGAGGGTGGGACTGATGGAGATAAGGACTCAGAGCTCAAGGGGCTTTGGTCATTCATTGTATGGATATGGTGGGGCTAGATAAGGAATCAAGGAGGGCAATACTGAGGTCTCTTATGTGTGCTGCTGTAAGAATGGGCTCCCTGGGGAAGCAGGTCAGGTGAGAAGACAGAGTTTGGTTTTGGACACATTGGTCTTAGGTGCCAGGAGACAATATGGCTGTCTCTATCATGAAGCTTTGAGTTCTTATGAGCAATTCCTAGCAGTACCTGACCCCTGTCAGTACTCACCAAACACAGTGTGGGACGGAAAGACCAGGAGAAAACAGGAAATATCAAGGGTTTGTCTACACCACAAAAAACAACAGAATGCCCCTGTTCGCAGAAAAAATTACTTCAGTTTCTCAGGGGAAAAACTTATTTAGACTGTAATTGCTCTGAAGATAGGTAATTCTGTTTCAGGAATAGTAAAAGAAACTCCTATTTGAAATATTTAAGACCAATAAAATAGGCCTTTTCTTTGAGGGTGCACCATTGATTTCCCTTAAGGTTCTCACTGTCTGTGATCTCCCCAGGTTCTAACTCTAATCATTCTTAGCCATGGAGACAATAAATAAGAACGGATTAAGTAATATCTCTGGCACTAAAGCATGAAAGTAGAAGTATCCAGCCACTGACAGATGAATGGATAAAAAAGTGTGGTATAGACACCCAACAGTATATTATTCAGCCTTGAAGAAGGAGATCCCGCCACAGACTACAACACGGATTAGCCTCCAGAACATTATGGCAAATGAGCCAGTTCCAAAAGGCCAAATTCCATATGACTCCACTCATGAGTTATACAAGGTGTCTGAAGTAATGAAAATCATAGAAAAAGGAAGTAGAAAGGAAGTTGCCAAGAGGTGGGGGATAAGGGGGAAGGAATATTGTTTCATTCATTGGCATAGAGTTTCAGTTCATTTTTTTAAAAAGTCTCCAGCCCCAGCGAATGGTCTGCACATACATATGATGCTGAGGAGCTAGAAAATTCACCCCCTAGAGATCAGTGCTGCCTCCAGAGACCTAACAGTTCAGTTGGTGCCTACCAAACCCCAGTCTCACTCAAACTCCCAAGCCCGGCCCCACTTAACTTCCCAATCTGTTCTTCCCCCTCTGCTTATAAACCTGCTGAAACCTATTCTTGTTCTCCCACTGGCTTCATCTTTTCTGCCAGTCTCAGGGGTCTCCTCCAGGAGTGGTCGGTTGCCCCAACCTTCATTCCCAACCCTCAAAGTGGGGCTTCCTACCCTGCACTCCGTGAAACTGCTTTCAGGAAGAAGGTGCCATTTGCCTAGTTGACCATTTCTGGGCACCAGACTCCTCGGCACTAAGCTGCTGACCACGCCCACCTTCATTCCCGCCGCCCCCCCACAAGCCCGCGGGTTCTCCCACTTCTTAGTCGGCTTTTAAGGACCAATAACGCTTATAAAACACATTTGCAAGGCAGTCTCTCCTTTAAATCTTCCGGTTCATTAAATAATAATAAGTGTGTACTCTTAATAGAAATGACCCAGGAAAAATCAGGCACCTCCTAACTACTGAGCAGGGATGAAATGCCTGCTTTCCTGAACTCTTTAACTCTCACCGTACCCCTGAAGCTGGGATCTTTTCTCCATTTTGCGGGATGAACTGACCTGCCCAAGGTCAGGCAAATACTAATCACCCAGAGGGGGTAGGAAACCAGATTCGTTGAGTCTCAAACCCTCCTTCCACCTCCCCCCCCCCCCCCCCCACCTCTCCCTAAAGAGATGGGATCAGGTACCCAAGAAGACAAACAGGAAGCATCGCGCTAAGGGCGCCTTCCCCGCACCCCCAACACCCCTCCAGCGCAGTTCCTCCCCTTCCCTCCTCTCCCCTCCCCTCCCGGGCACCCGACCAGCCGAGGGGGTTCGGGGCCCGGCCAAGCTCTCGCTGCGTGAGTCTGCGTACACTCCTTTGCCAAACCTCAAGTATTCTCAGTCTTAGGGGACAATGATAGGTCCGCCACACTAGATTGTTGAGAACATTTAATAGAGCAATCTAGGAAGAGCACTTAGCAAACCGCTCAATGTAAAGACTCCATCAACGACCTGGTAAAGTCCGGACTTACCGTGGTGATGAAAAGTCTAGAAAAAAACCCAGAGCTCTAAGCTGGAGATACAGAGGGTCTCAGAGGTCTGGCTCTGCAGAGCGGGTGGAGGACGCCCAGGAGAGGGAACCCAAGAAGATTCGGGGCCTCAGCCCGGCTCTCGGTGGAAAGGGTGTGGGATCCCATCCTCCCCGGGAGATAACTGGATAAACCGGTTTTATGAGAACGGCCGCGCCTATCCTTATTCCTAGACAGAGGGTGTCCCCGCGAAGTGAAAGGGGCCGGTGCCGCGTCCTGTCCACCCCAGCAGCGCCCCCCGTCTCCCAGCTCCGCGGAGACGCCTGGAGACTGCGCTCACGCCGGGGCCACACCGATCGGGCCAGCCGGGGCCAGGGGGATCAGGGTGGCCCGCGACATCGGCCTCCGCTCCTAAAGCGGGATCTGTTCCCGGGGTCAGGAGCCGGGGTAACGTCCGGCCAGCTCCGCACTGACCTTCCAACGGAGGCGCCCAGAGATGCTGCGCTGCGGGCGGGAACAGGAGCTGGAGCAGCACGCTGCCCGGGATCCCAGCGCCGCTAGCGGAAACCGGAGCCCGCGCCAAGTGCGCGGCGCCTTTATCCTCTCTGCACCTGAACCCGCCCCTCCGCGCACCAATCCCTTTCTTCGGCCGGGGCCCCTGCGGAGGCCCCGGGTCACGAGGGGGCCGGGGTGCCGGAGGGAGGGCCCCGGTTGCCTCAGCAACCCTTTCCCCGCAGGTCTAGGCTTCCTCGTCTGACCAACAAAGTGGAGAATTAAGGAACGGCTAGGGGCGCGTGAAAGTCCCGCATGCGCAGCGTCTCCCGCAGCAGCTGTGCCAGCCTCCCCGTCTTCGCGTGGGCCCCGTCCAGGTGCGCGCCGCTCTGCTAGAGCCTTCCACTACTCGTAAATCGGCCCCTCTGTAGCCCCCGGGAACCGGCCCGGGCTGACTTTGAGCGTCTCCGCAGGGACCCGGGGATGAGGGCGGGACGCAGGAGAGGAAGTTGGACGGATTGGCTGAGGGTAAAGCCCAGGACCCCGAATCGGGAGACCTGGTATAGTCATTTCTTCTTGGTTTCCCACATGGGAAACATCAGTGTCAAATGAGATGACCCCCCCCAAGGCTACGGACCAGCAGAGTCAGCATCACCTGAGAACCTGTTAGACGTGAAAATCTGGGGCCCCATCCCGGACCTGCAGAGTCAGGATCTCTGGGGGCGGGGCCCCGCGAGCTGCGTCCTAACAAGCCCTCCAGGTAATGCTCGTGCACGCTAAAGTTGGAGAAGCGAGGGTCGAAGGCCGGGGCTCTCAGACTTCGCTGCCTATTCCAATCACCTGGGAGCTTCAGAACCGAATGAATCAGAATCTCGTTTGGGGGGCCTGGAGGGGGAGAAGCCCAGGCTTAAGTATTTGTTTAAAGCCCCTCAGGTGATCCTAATGTGCTGTCAAAGCTGAGAATCACCGATTACTCTACGGAAAGGCTTGGTACAAAGCAGTCCCCACCCCATCTACTGAATCGCAGATGCATTTTAAAAGATTCCCAAGCGATTCTCAAGCACATCACGATTTTGGAAAATGGCTTTAAGAAAGGTCTCCTCCAGCATTAAGAATCTATGATGTTATACAATATGTCTAATTTTCTGTTTTACAGGCTCTTTCTTAGAAGGCTCCATTTCTTCAACATTTTCTCATATGACAAGATCCTCATTATGGGTGTTCTGTGGTGCACTTGAACTCTAAAATCTTACAGGCTTTTTAGCCTCAGGAGACCTTAGAGATTATGAAGGGCACTATACCCACTTCACAGTGGAAGAGGCGAAGCCTCTTCCAGAGAAGTGAAGACATTTGCTCAAGGCCAGGGGACCAGAATGCTGACCCAGGCACTGGGTCACTGCCCTTTCTAACACACCACATCATGTCATGAAGAGTTATTTTTGTTGTTGTTGTTGTTTTCCTCAGACCTTGTGATGACGCCAGAGATCCTGAGCTTACTTTGAGTGGGGTTGCAGGCCGGGATGTTGCTGAGTGGAGCAACGCACTGGCATTGGGGCTGGGCTGGATGGGGGAGGGGATTGGGGGAAGAGGCGTGGCTTAACCTTTGTTTCTGAGGACCCGGCTGACGAAGGGTTGATTTACAAGGGATTGAGAGCCTACTGTGCCTGGCTTTCACTATTCACTTCCTCTCTTTCTCAGGGAAACAGTCTGGTATTAACATCATCATCCCCCTTCCTCTTCCAGCCAAGGGACAGGCACTTCCACCGGATTTGAATCCTGGTCAGAGTGAGAGGCTGAACAGCAGGACTGGTCCCCACCAGCTGGGGACTCCTCTGAGAAGGTCAATCCCGCCTGGGGGCCACTGCCTGCGGGTTTCCTGACTCCGGGATTGCTTTCGGTTCCTGCACCTTTCCAGGCTAGTTCTCCGGCTTTGCCAGGTCTATGTCTTCCTCCTATCCTTTGGATTAAGGCATCAAAGTAGGTTTCTGTTACCCTAACTTAGATTCTGATAATAGTCAGACTTTCCCTCCATTTCCAGGGTTGAGATTTTGGCTCTCAGATCGCAAAACCAAATAATAAAAAATAATATAAATATCCTTTAGTCTGTATTGATATAAATAATGAATAAATAAATGAGGTAGAAAGGAGAACTCTTTCTTACAGAAGAATTTCAACTAGTAAATGTGGAAGAAATGAGGGGCATAGATATTCCCCATAAGAACACCACAGCAATAATTGCTGCAGGAAACAAATTCTCTTTTCCTCTGCATTTTGTTCTTTTTATTTATTTGTTTTTAAATATTTTATTTATTTGAGAAAGAGAGAGGGAGGGAGCAGGAGCAGGGTGGGGGGGGGCAGAGGGAGAGTGAGAAGTAGACTCCCCACTGAGCAGGGAGCCCCATGCAAGGCTTGATCCCAGAACCCTGAGATCATGACCCAAGTGGAAGGCGGGTGGTTTAACGGACTGAGCCACTCAGGTGCCCCCTCTGCACTTTGTTCAATTCAGTCCCTCAATGTATTAGATGATACCAACTTAGTATTAGCCTTAGTAAGGCAGTCTACTAAATCCACTGATTCAAATGCTAATCTCATCCAGAAACATCCTCGAAGACACCCCAAAATCATATTTAATCATGGTACCCTATGGCCCTGCCAAGCTGACATAGAACATGAACCATCATAGTCTTTATAGTTTTGCCTTTTCCAAAATGCCATCAAGCTGAAATCATACAGTGTAGCCTTTTTCACATTGGTGTCTTTTGCATAGTAATATGCATTTAAAGTTCCTCCATGTCTTTTCATAACTCTAAATAATATTCCATTGCTTTTTAGCACTGAAAAATATTCCATTATCTGGATATGCCACAATTTATTTAACCATTCACCTACTGAAGGACATCTGGATTGCTTCCAAGCTTTCTCAATTATGAATAAAACAGTAAATGTCCATGTGCTCCTTTATCAAAGATTAGTTGCCTGTATTTACAGAAGTCTATTTCTGGGGTCTCTATTCTGCTCCATTGATGCACTTGTCTGTAGTGTGTGTGTGTGGGTTTTTTTTTGTTTTGTTTTGTTTTTTACCAGTACCACACTGTCCTGATTACTGCAGCTTTACGGTAAGTCTTGAAGGTAGGTAGCATCAGTCTTCTGATTTTGGTCTTCTCCTTCAATATTATGTTGGGTATTCTGCTTCTTTGGCCTCTCTATGTAAACTTTAGAATCCTTTTGTCGATAACCACAAGATGATTTGCTGGGATTTTCCTTGGGATTGCATTGAATCTATAGATCATTTTGGGAAGAACTGACATCCTGACAATGTTGAATCTTCTTATCATTAACATGGAATCAATCTAGTTCTTCTTTAATTTCTTTAGTCAGATCTCATAGTTTTCCTAGAGATCTTGTACATATTTTGTTAGATTAATACCTATCTATTTCATTTTTGGAGGTGCTAATGTAAATGGTATTGTTTTAAATTTCATATTCCACTTGTTCATTGCTGGTATATAGCAAAATTATTGACTTTTATATATTAACCTTGTATCTTGCAACCTGGCTATAATCACTTATAAGTTCCAATTTTTTTTTGTCAATTCTTCCTGATTTTCTACATAGATTATTATCTCAGCTGCAAACCCAGTTTTATAGCTTCCTTTTCAATATGAATACCTTTAATTTCATTTTCTGTCTTATTGCATTAGCTAGGATTTCCAGTACAATGTTGAAAAGTAGTGGTGAGAAGTGTTCCTGATCTTAGTGGGAAAGGTTGTTTTTTTTTTTTTTTTTTTTGGTTTTGGTTTTTGTTTTTACCAATAAGTATGATGTTAACTGTAGGCTTTTTGTAGATGTTCTTTATCAGGTTGAGGAAGTTCTTCTCTATTCTTAGTCTGCTTTGAGTTTTTATAATGAATTGGAGTTGCTATTGGTCAAATGCTTTTCCTAAATCCATTAATTGGATCATGTGATTTTTTTTCTTGTTTTGCCTGTGATGTGGTGGATTACATCAATTATTTTTGAATGTTTAATCAAACTTGCACACCCAGGAGATCATGGTGTTTTTCAAATTTATTTTTCCCTTTTCTGTCTTTTATTGTAATTTGTAATCTATTTACACTTAGAATAATTACTGATAAGGAAGAATTTACTTCTGCCATTTTGCTATTTGTTTTCTGTATGTCTTATAGCTTTCTTGTCCCTCATTTCCTCTATTACTGATATCTTTTGTGTTTGTTTTATTATTTGTGGTGACTTTAGATTTTCTTATTTTTTCCTCATTTCCTCCTCTATAGATATTGTATTTATGGTTACAATGAGCATCACATATACCAACATAAAGTTATAACAATCTAATTTGAACTGATATCAACTTTATTTATTTGTTTGTTTAAAGGGAAATAGGCCTTTTTATTTTATTATTATTTTTTTTTTAGAGAGAGAGAGAGAGTGAGCAGGGGTAGGGGGATAGAAGGAGAGAATCTTAAGTAGGCTCCATGATCAACACAGAGACTACATGGGGCTTGATCATATGACCTTGAGATCATGACCTGAGTCAAAATCAAGAGTCAGATGCTTAACTGACTGAACCATCCAGGGGTCCCTATCAACTTAACATTAATAGCTTACAAAACCTCTGCACTTATATAGCTCTGTCTCCCATTCTGTTATTGATATCACAAATTATATCATTATATATTGTGTGCCAAATAACATAGGTTTATAATTATTTTCTGTCTTTGTCTTTTAAATCCTGTAGAAAATTAAAGTGGAGAGACAAACCAAAATTACAATAATATTGGTTTTTATATTTGCCTGTATTTTACGTTTGCTGGAGATATTTATTTCTTCATATGGGTTTCTGCTTTTGACTAGGGTTCTTTCATTTCACCTTGAAAGACTTCTGTTAGTAGTTCTAGTAGACTAGGTCTAGTGGTAACAAACTCCCTGAACTTTTATTAATCTGGGAATATCTCAGTTTCTCCATTGTTTTTGGAGGACATTTTTCTGGATATAGAATTCTCAGTTGACAATATTTTTTTCTTTTAATATTTTAAATGTATCATCTGTCTTCTGGCCTCCACGGATTCTGAAGGAAATCAATTGATAATATCATTGAAGATCCCTTATATGTTTTGATTCTCTCATTGCTTTCAAGATTTCGTCTGTGACTTAGAAATTTGATTAGGTGTTTCACTGTGGGTCTCTTTGAATTTATACTACTTAGAAGTCATTGAGTTTCTTGGATTTGTAAATTCACGTCATTTTTCAAATTTGAAAGTTTTCATCCCTTAATTCTTCAAATAATCTTTCTGTTCTTTTATCTCTTTTCTTTTTCTCTGACTCTCATATGTTGGTCCACTTGATGGTGTTCCATTGGTCTCTTAGGCCTATCCCCTTTCTTCATTTGTTTTCTTCCTGCTCCTCAGACTTGTCATTTCAATTTACTGATTTTCAAGTCTGTGGATTCTTTCTTCTGCCTGATCAAATAATTTGTTGAACACTTCTAGTGGAGTTTTCATTTCACTTGTACTTTTCAGCTAAAGAATTTGGTTCCTTTTTACAATTTCTGTCTTTTTATTGATATTTGCATTATGTCCATACGCTTTCCTGATTTCCTTTAGTTCTTTGTCCATGCTTTCCATTACCTCTTTAAGCCTATTTAAGGCACTTATTTTAAAGTCTTTTCCTAGTTACTCCAATGTCTAAAATTTCTCAGGGAGACTTTCTATTTATTTTGCTAAATTTTGTAAAATTTGTTATTTTGAATGGGTCCTACTTTCCTGGTTTTTTGGGCTTTTTGTTTTTGTTTTGCATGTTTGTGATTTTTTTCTGTTGTTGAAAATGAGACATTTGAATATTATAATGTGGTAACACTGGAAATTAAATTCTTACCCTTTCACAGGGTTTGCTGGGGACTTTTGTTTTATTATAATTCAAGATTGTAATAGTCTACTTGTTTAGTTTGTTTTGCAAACTAGTTTTGCAAAGACTATATTTCTTCTCATTTGTAGTCACTGAGACCTCTGTTCCTTCAGCTCCTATTAATGTTTCCTATTAATGCTTTCTTGGAATGCCAGGAGCTTAAAAAAATAACTGAAAAAATGGGCACCTAGGTGGCTCAGTCAGTTAAGTGTCTGCCTTTTGGCTCAGGTCATGTTCTCGGGGTCCTTGGATGGAGCCCCCCACCTCGGGATCCCTGCTCACTGGGTCTGTTTCTCCCTCTCCTTCTGCCCCTCCCCATCACTCACATGCTCTCTCACTCTTTCTCTCAAGTAAATAAATAAAATCTTTAAAAAACCCACAAACCCTGAAAACAAGCAAACAAAAAATACTTCTTCCAATCTTTGCAGATCAGTTCTGTGTTGTGGCCCCCCTTCAACACTAGTCTTGCACTGAGCCTAGGGATCACTTGTGAGTGAAATTTAGGATCTTCTTAACAATTTTCTCAACATGCATCTTAATTCAGGCATGTATGTGGACTTCTACATTGCTCCATACATACGAGTTCCTTTGAATGTCTTGATTTCCCAAAGAATCCTCCCCAGGTTTTCCTCCCAGGCCTTACGTATCTTGACTGTTATATATCTTGACTATATTTTGCCCCAGGTGTTTGCAGGTTGTTAGTTCTCCTTGCAGTATTTTGGGTCAAAGCCCTACTGCCTTCCAGTCTGAGTTCTGAGTGAGGTAAAAGAGAGATGAACACATTCTGTCAGTCCCCCAGGTATCCTCTAGACAGGTTACAACAGATTTAAGCAATATATTTAACCAAAGTCTGCTCTGCTCTCTTCAGAATGAGACACCAGGGGTCCACAGTGGTAACACAGGCTGGCACTGTTTCAAGACTGCCACTGTGCTGGAGAGGGATGGGACAATGGCAGGTAAAAAAAATGCCACAAATTTTTCCTACAGTTTTCAAGTCACCTTTGAATTCATTCAGCATTTGCTTTGTTACTGCAAACCTTTGACTCTTTTCCAGAGTTCTGACAAACTTGGATCTGAAATTCGTTTTTTGACATTTCTGTGTGGGAATACAAGCTTAGATCTGCCTACTCCATCAATTTCTTAATATCACTGTATATGCAAGGACATACTTTATTCGGAACATTGTACTACTTAAATATTTGTAAATTGGAAAGTAAACTTACCTTATTTCATTATAAACTTTAAAAATAACAATAAAAACATAATTTACCATCTTAACCATTTTAAGTGTACAGTTCAGTATTAAGTATATTCACATTGTGAATTTCTATGACAATGTGAATATACTGAATGGTACTGAGTATTTTCATCTTGCAAAACGGAAACTCTTTTATACCCATCAAACATTTACTCCCCTTTTCCCCTTCCATCGAACCTGTTGCAACCCTTGTCCTGTTTCTACAAATGTGACTGCTTTAGACAACTTATTATATAAGTGAAATCATACAGCATTTGTCTTTTTGTAACTTATATCTTTTATCATGTCTTTAGGTTCCTTACATGACATAGCATGTGACAGGAATTCCTTTAAACACTGAATAAGGGGTGCTTGGGTGGCTTAGTCAGTTAAGCATCTGCCTTTGGCTGAGGTCATGATCCCGGAGTCCTGGGATGGAGCCCTGCATCGGGCTCCTACTCAGTGGGGAGCCTGCTTCTGCCTCTTCTTCTGCCTCTTCCCCTGCCCTCTGCTCATGCTCTCTCTCTCTCAAATAAATAAATCTTTAAAAAAAATAAACACTGAATAATATTCCACTTTTGTATATACCATATTTTGTTTACCTGTTTATCCATTGATGGATATTTGTGTTATTTGGCTATTGTGAATGTTGCTACAATGATCATGGGTGTCCAAATACTTCTTTAGATTCTTTTGGATATATAACCAGAAGTGGGATTGCTGTATCATATGATAATTCTATTTTTAATTTTTTGAGGAACTACTATACTGTTTTCTATAGTGGCTGCACCATTTGACATTCCCACCAAACAGTACACAAGGATTTCAGGTTCTCCACATACTCAACACTTGTTATGTACCGTTTTTCTGATAGTGGTCATCCTAATGGGTGTGAGATACCTCATTGTGGTTTTGATTTGCATTTCTCCAATGATTAGTGATGTCGAATGTCTTTTCATAGGCTTGTTAGCCATTTGTACATCTTCTTTGGAGAAATATCTATTTAAGTCCTTTGTCCATTTTTAAATCCGGCTATATTGTTGTTGCAGGAATTCTCTGTATATTCTGGATATTAACCCTTCATTAGACAGGACTGGCAAGTATTTTTTCCCATTGTGTACATTCCCATCTCATTCTGTTGTTTTCTTTGATGTGCAAAAGTTTTTAAGTTTAATTAGTCTATTTCTGCTTTTGTTGTGATTGTTATTTTTGAAGTCATTGGCAAATCCAAAGTCATGAAGCTATCCCCCTATGTTTTCTTCTAGTTTTAAGTATTATGTTTACATCTTTAATCCATTGGGTTAATTTTTGTATATGGCATAAAGTAACTAAAAAAAATTCTTTTGCATATGGGTATTTTTTCCTGGCAATGTTTTTTGAAGAGACTGTCCTTTCCCTATCATGTAGTCTGGGCACCCTTATTGAAGATCACATGACCACATACATGAGGGTTTATTTCTTGTCTCTCCATTCTGTTCCATTGATCTTTATGTCTGTACACTGATCTTTATGCAAGTACAACACAGTTTTGATTATTGTAGCTCTGTAATACATTGAGCCATTACTAGTACATTATTTTTAAGTTTTTGAGTCACTTTAATTCTGTCTGGTGTATACAGCATAGGGTTGCATTTTACTTTATAAGCCAATTTGGAGATTTTTTTTCTTTAAATAGATGAATCAAGGCCATTCACATTCATTGGTTAAGTCTGATGTTTGGTTCCAATTGTCATTTGTTTTCTTATATTTACTGTATATATCATGATATGTTTACTGTATTTCTTTGTTGTTCCTTTGTAGTTTTTATTTCTTTGGGTAGAAAAAAATGGAAGTTTTTCTACAGATACATATATAATATTATTTATAAAGGTGGCCATAGACACCTTTGTCCTAACTTTACATTCTACAGTTTGATTTGCTGGGTTTAAACGATACCCTTGACTCCTACCTATTACTTAAACGACAGTCAAGGAGCTTCTTTTACTTTGTCCCTTTTTTCTTATTTTAAAAATTTCATTATTTCTGTCAAAATATATCACCTCTACCCAGTTATTCTTCTACCCCTTATATTATTCTTGCATCTACAGTTACAGTACATTTAGCACCCTAATTTACCGTTTTCCCAGTCATCTCTTAATTGGACGAAATTAATTCTTTCACAGATTTCCCAGGAAGCATTCTTGATTATAGCATTACCTGGGGTTCTTGCGTACTTAAAAACTTTGCTTTGACTCCTAAAGTGTAGGTTGGCTGAATATAAAATCCTTGGCTCATACTTTTGCATATCTTGAAAATGTTCTTATCTTACTATGTTGTTGTTGAGAATTCTAGACACCTGAGGATTTTGTTTTCCTCTTTATATCTAAAGTCTAATGCTTTTACTTGTATATGTCTTGGAATTGACCAATCTGGATCCACTTCCACCCAGACATTCTTCGTTTCTGGAAATTCTTCTTGAATTACAGGTTTAAATATTAGTTCTGTTCCATTCTTCTTCTTCTTCTTCTTCTTCTTCTTCTTCTTCTTCTTCTTCTTCAGGGACTTCCAATTATTCATACATTGGCTCTTCTTTGTGTGGCCTCTATGTTTTGACCCTTTCCGCTTATTTTAAAAATTTTCACTCTGGCCTTTCATACTTTTCTTTAATTATCTTTCATACACTTTGAATTGAACCTCTTCTCCCTCAAGGACCTTGTAATCTCCAAGATGACTTTGTCTTTATTCCTCAGATTCTTTCCTGAGTTCATTCAACTCTTGTTTTCTCCACTCCTGCTTTGTTTTTGGTCTACTTCTGTTCGAAGTTTTGTAGTTTATCACTTGAGGTGTTTTCTCATATCATATCTGGAAGTTTTCCTTAAAGGTATTTATTCCTTTTGGAATGTGTGTCAGTTTTCTTCTGCTCAGTGTTTCATTTTGGGGGTAATTTTCATCAGCTGAAATATTTTAATTTTATAGCTTTGTATGAATATCAACTGCTGTTTTCTGTTCACCTTGAGTTCTTAAACTTTTTGAAATAAGTTCAAACTTACAAAAAGTTCTTATCTTTCCTTTTCTTCTATAAACTTCATACAGACCAGTTATGTTGTAGAAGTTCCCTCAATTTAAGTTGGCCTGATGCTTCCTTATAATTAGATCCAGGTTATGCTTTTTGGTTTGTTTTTTTTAAAAAATGCCACGAAAGGGGTGCCTGGGTGGCTCACTCGGTTAAGCATCTGACTCTTGATTTCGGCTCAGGTTATGGTCTCAGGGTCCTGGGATCACGCCCACATCAGGCTCTGTGCTCAGCGTGGAGTCTGCTTATCCCTCTCCTCCCCCTTGCCCCTCTGGCTCACTTGCTCTAATAAATGAATAAAATCTTAAAAAAAAACAAAACGAAAAAATCCAAAAATGCCACAAAAGTGATGCATTGCTCTTAGTAGTTATGATCCATGACGTTGGTATGTCCCATTACTATAATGTTAATTGTGCTTGGATAAGGTGATATCTACCTGGTTCCTTCACTGTAGTTACTGTTTTCCCCCTTTCTAACTAGTATTTTATGGAAAGATACTTTGAGACTATATGCATTCCCTTACAAACTCACCTGCCAGTTTTAGCACCCACAGATGATGACTGCTGAGATCAATTATTACTGCGGTGGCTGCGAAATAGTGACTTTCTAATTTTGTCATTCCTATGTTTCATAGTTGGCTATCTATTCTAACAGAGAGCTTTCCCTTTTCCTTCATTAATTTATTCATGGCAATACAAACTGAGTAAAGAGAATGTATGATACATACTCCTAAATCTTGAGAGATACCTTTGAAATATTTATGTAGAAATGTCATGATGTCTGTGGCTTACCCTTGAATGTTTCACCAAAGTAATAGCAATAATACACACACATGATCAGGAGTGTCAAGTCAAATGTGACAAATGTTAATTATTCAATCTTAGTTGAATGGTATATGGTAGATCACTGTTCTATTTTGCAACTTTTTTGTGGATCTGAATTTTTTCAAAATATAAGGTCTATATATAGGAGTTTTGAGATACACTGCCAAAACCTTCACAGATATTTGAAAAAAAAAATTAAAGTCAGCCTACAGATTTAATTCACCAGCATTTGAATATATTCAAATTTTATTACCATTGTCTGGAAACATTTAACACTAGCATCTGTGCAACAGTCCTCTGAGGCAGAGAGCACACCACACAAATCTTACATACTAAGAGAACAGTACCATGTTCGACAAGACTGTTTCATGATTAAGTAAACCAAGCTTGACAAAGCAGCCCACTCACGATGAATGATTCCAGTTTTAGGACATAAGTGAACTGATCACATAGGGAACTTAACAAATAATATTAAAATGTTACAGAGACTTTAAAAAGTTTAGAATTTTCCCCTAAGACTATATATAGACAGGTTCACAAAATAGAAACCTGTCCATTACAGCACTCTAAGGTTTTAGCAAAGGATACGTTATAGACATATTTGCCATACAGTGCAATTTTATTGTGTAAGACATGAATAATAGTGCACTTAAATCCAAGAGTCACATTCAAATATATCAAGAATACAATCCAAATACCCGGCTATTGAAGAAATACATATTCTTTTTTTTATATAACTAAATTGTGCAAGTACCTTTTTAGTGTAGATGGTAATAGATCTATAAGGATTCTAAGCAACACAACTTGATGTATTTGTGTAGAATAATTCATGTCTCCAAAGATATGTGCATTTTAAAAGTGAAGCAAATGGAAAATGTCTTGGGCAGAGACACAGGCAGTGTTGCACAACTTGTTTTTATTACAAATTACCAATACAGTTAATCTGTATACTCACAGATGGTTAAAACAGAATGGTTCTAAACATCAGGAAGCTCTCATTGGGAATTATTTTTCAGGACAATGTAGTGTCTACATGAGCCCCACTATCTTTCACTAAATTAAGCACAAACTACAGTTCCACAATGGAGTTCAAAAATAGGACTTTCTTAAGGGGAATTTAGATAAGAAGTTCAAACTTTCTAAAACCTCATCCTACAGTTTCATAGCGTCTCATCTGAGCTATTGATTTAAAGGAAGAAGATGCTGTGGACACGATAGAAAGACTGAGCAACAGTAGAAATAGTTTACTCAAGAAAAAAATCAGAAAACTGATACTATAAGAAAATCAGCATTTCATATCATCTGAGAAATCAGTCTTTAAATGTTTTTTGTTAAGATGGTGAATTACATAAAAATACTATCTGGTAACAACTTCGGATATCAGCTCTGGAGGGGAGACAATCTAACCCACATTAAAGAATAATAAATAACTAATCCATGTTGTCTTGAGGTATAATGAACCTGTATCAGATGTACTGAATGATTTCATGCTCTGGTAAATTTCAAAGCTGCCAGAACAGCGGATCAACTATTCTAAAATTTGCCCTTTTTTTGGTCCAGGAAATAACTTTCTGATAAAGGGTGCTCATGATACCCTCTTGTAGTTTTCACTCATTAAATCTGGATATGGGTGAATACCAAAATTTTGCCTCAGGTTGGGGTCTGATAATAAGTGAACCTGATGACCTGGTTAAAACTGACAATTAACTCAGTTAATTCTGAAACCAGACTAACTGTAAGAGTTACATCTCTAGGCAGATTAAAAAAAAAAAAACTTAAATAAATAAATATTTATTTATTTATTTAAGGGAGAGAGACAGAGAGATAGCATGAGGAGCAGCGGAAAGGGAGAAGCAGGCTCCCCACTGAGCAGGGAACCCAACATGGGCTCGATCCCAGGACCCTGGGATCATGACCTGAGCCACCCACGCACCCCGCAATTTTTTTTTTAATACAGCAAAATGTTCCTTCTATTTTTTACTTCAAGAGAGAAACTATTGATCAGATCTTTTCCATGATACTGATTTTTTAATTTAATAAAAACACTGAGTGAATCAAAGACTAAAATATCACTAAATTTCATCCTTTAAAATGAAAAGCAGTGACATTTGACCTCTATAAAACAGGCCTCAGAGTTCAAAGAAAAGCTTTTAAATTACCCACATGGGATCTGAAATGACTGTTGTCTTCCAAAGTTTTCCCAAAAGTCACTTTAAAATCTTGCTTCAAAGACCTGATTTTTCTTAGAAATAAAATATATTTATAGGTTGTTTTAATCCTACTAGATTTTGTAGTTTCTGCTTGTTTTCTTCCCATTTAATAAAACCAGAAAGAAAAATTTCGACAATTACAGAAAAGTCTTACCACCCAAAAAGTTTCAAAATCTTAATATAATCACCTATGTTCGCGTGGTTTCTAAAAAAAAATTGTTAATTTAAAATCTAAGGATCCTTGTACTGCCGATAGAAGACTGTAGCAATCTTTTGTATTTTTAGAATATTCTCTGTAGGACCTACTTTTTGCATCCCCAAAATGTAAATGAGACTTTACTATAAATGAATACATAAGATGCTTAATATATTTAACTTGATTATATCTCATTTGATTATTATTGGCTCCTATGGTGTAATTCATTTGCTAATTCTGCCACCACTCTCTTCATTCCAGTTTTTAAGGCCACATTTATCAAAGATAATTCTCCAAACTTAATGTTTAACAAGCATCTTCTCATGAGTATATCCATTGTATGTATTCTTCTCATCCAAGGAATGGGTAACTTCATAGTATTACTAAAAATCCCTCTTTAAATTATATTGATAATGCACCTTTGATACAGTTCTTGAGTTTGGGAAAACCCTAATATTTGCATTATTAGATGTCCCCTTTGAAAATGCACTAATATCCAAGTTTGTTTTTATGACCTATAAACAGAACTGAGGTTTGCACAATCCCTAATTATAAATTAATACTGAAATGCAAACTTGTCCAAATAGCTTAAGATTGCTGTCTCAATAAAAGAAAGAAAAAGAAACACTATGCTATTATTGGACTCTGGCTCACACATAAAACGTTCATCAGGAAGACAGGTATAAATTGAAGGCATACAATTTCTCCATGACCAAGCCTAATAAAAACTCCCACCCACGGAAGCCCTGTGGCCATTCAATGTCACCAGTGGGAGCCACTTCTAAAGAATCACTAAAAACAACAACAACAAAACTAAACTAAATCGTTTTCCTTATGGGTTAACTGAGAAGAAAAGGGCTCCTTCATATCTACTCTTGAGACCAAAATAGGAGCAAACAAAAAGATCAGCTACATGAACAAATGTAGCAAGCAATTTTAAGGGATGATAAAAAAGCTAGAGTATTTCCTCTTTTCAATTATCAATATAAACATTTCACACAACACGGAGATATCTACAGCAAGAGATCCTTTGCTCCTTGCTGTACCCTTTTTGTGAGGGCTTTAAAGCCTGAAGGCTCATAACTATAGCCAAGAAAATAAGTCGAGAATAAATCTGAGCTTAAAGGAAAAGGCAGGCAAATATACCAAAGGAGAGTTCTGATATGTGCTGTTGTCCAACCTTTTTGCTACCAGTCTGAGAAAACAGAAAAAAGATGAAGTTTGGGCAACTGGAGAAAGTATTTGCTATTTTCTAAGGCGTCTGAATGTGGCCATAGATAATGCTAGACTAGATATTTTTAAAATTGTATTTTTAGCTCAATACATAGCTCTAAAGCAGGGTTCAGTTTTGGTGCGCTCTACACTGAAATGTTATATACAGACGGGGTGGAAATGGTATTAAACATTTACTCTTCAACTATCCTTTTAATAGAAAACTAGAATTGATAGTATTTATTAAAATGAACAGTGCCACAAAACAGAAATGTATATAGAAAGCACTGAACCACAAACTTTTAGAGTAGCAGGCATAAACTAGCATAGCATAAATATAGTCATAACATTGAAACAATTCAGGCTGTTTCTACAGTTTAAAACATCGCTGTGTCATGTTCATAAACTTTCACCTCCACTTCAATTAGACTTGCCTAACATATAATGAACAAATCAGCAAAGTCAAGATAAATTTTCAAAAGGCTCAAGCCAATGTGAAAGGTTTAAGTTTAGCATTAATAAACTTTTAGAATACTTAAAATAAAACACAATAAAACTTAACACACATACATACATGAAACAGTGCAGTAAGAACTTCAGACAAGGGCAGTGCATTTCTGGTTTAAGGAAACCGCATTTGTAGCTTAATTATAACAAACTAACATCTATCCTAAATGATGGTTTAATGGGATATCCAGCATTTGATACACACTTAATATGTGTGGTCAAAAACCTAAAAAACCAATTCAACAGTAATGACACTATCAGTAACAAATTCCTATTTTACTTCTATATTGCACATACTTTTACTGTCTACTGTTAAAATTTACTTCTTAATGTAAATATCAGAGGATTATACCTATAACCCTTGTAAAAATATTTACCTTGAATAAATATTCAGATTTTCCTTTCTTGACAAAGCAGAATGAGAATGAATTCAGCTTTGTTAATCCAAAGCTATTTTAAAGAGAAGGGCAAAGGTACTGGAAATAGCATGTTAATCACAAAATTTTTAGTTTATCAACCGTTTCAGTTTTGAAAAATATTTCTGTATTTGGAGTGTTTAAAAGTCTGATCTTTTTTAAAACTAACAAATATTCCCTAAAGAGATTAATCATATCCTTGACTGGTCTGGAGCACTGTTTGGAAAGTAGACACAGAAAAAATTTTAGGATTAAATGGCATATAACACAAATGGCATTAAATAGATCACCTGTTTCACATAAAATTAAATGCCTAGCACCTCCTTTCTGCTCCCAAAGTAAAGAGGCCAAACAGGCCACATGAAACAAGAGTAATTACAGTAAGTTTCATTCATAAAGTATTGAGAAATCCACTACATTAGAGGGTTCTCACATCTAAAGCCTTAGGTTCAAGGCTACTGTGTAAAAGTGAAATGAAGGGCCTAAGGAGAGAGAGGTGGGATTCAGGTCCAAGAAGGTCCTTATTTACGTAGGTTGTGGGGAGATTTTTCAGGGACTCTCCTGCATCCCATCCTCAGTTTCCAGTTCTGCCAACTGCCTCCTAAGTACATTTACTTTTGCTTGTAATTCCTTGTTATATTCAATGATGTTAACCATTTCTTCATAAGCTTCATCCAAATACTTGGAGGATCTGTTCCAACGCAGGAAAATACCTATTGGAATCCAGGAAAGGAAGACAGAAGGCAAAAAGATACATACAATGGGTTAACATTATTCCATACATTATACCTTCTTTTTTCTTTTCTTTTTTACAATTCACATCTATGTTTTATTATACTCTGAAATATGCAGGAATCTTGAGGTACTGAAAGTGTAACTACACTATTTAAAACATCACTATTTCTCTGTACATAATCATTCATTCTTCAAACCCCCCCCACAAAATTATGAAATGGATTAGAACACTATTCTCTGATATATCCAGGATTATAAATAAGTTGATAACTTACAATGCCATAAATTTTCCAGTTTCACAATACAAATCCTTTTTTTTTTTTCAATTATAGAACTTTACTCAGACCCCTAGGACCTCATACATATGTAAAATCACTTTCACTAGAAAAGTGACAGTTACAGCAACAGCTGAACCATACACATTGTTATTTAAAAACCTAAACTTCCCAACAAACAAAAGCTTAGGACCAGATGGCTTCACAGGTGAAGTCTACCAAACATTCAGAGAAGAGTTAATACTTATTCTTCTCAAACTATTCCAAAAAGTTGAAGAGGAAGGAATGTTTCCAAACTCATTCCATGAGGCCAGCATTACCCTGATACTAAAACCAAACAAACACAGCACAAAAAAAGAAAATTATAGGCCAATAACTCTGATGAACATAGATGCAAAAATCCTGAACAAAATATCAGCAAACTGAATTCAACAATACATTAAAAGCATCATATACCATGATCAAGCAGGCTTTATTCTAGGGATGCCAGGATGGTTCAATACCCACAAATCAATCAACACAATATGTCAGATTAAAAAAAAGAAGGATAAAATCACGTGATCATCTCAACAGATGCAGACAAAGCATTTCATCAAACTGAGGGCTTCAGAGGGGAGGGGGCGGGGGTTGGGATAGGCCAGTGATGGGTATTAAGGAGAGCACATATTGCATGGAGCACTGGGTGTTATATGCAAATAATAAATCATGGAACACTACATCAAAAACTAAGGATGTACTGTATGGTGACTAACATAACATAATAAAAAATTATTAAAAAAATAAAAAAATAAAATTCATTCATTTATGATTAAAAACTCACAACAAACTGGATTTAGAGGCCATGCATGACAAACCAACAGTTAACATACACAACAGCGAAAAGCAGAAAGATCTTCCTCTAGATCACAAACAAGACAAGAAGGCCTATTCTTACTAATACTTTTATTCAACACAATATTGGAGATCCTAGCCCAGAAGTCAGACAAGAAAAAGAAATGAAAGGCTCCCAAACAGGAAAACAAGTAAAACTGCTACTATCTGCAGATGACAAAATACTATATATAAAAAATCCTGAAGACTCCACCAAAAAACTACTGAAACTAATAAATTTGGTAAAGTTGAAGGTTACAAAATTAATACACATAAATCCACACTTTTATTTACTAATAATGAACTACCAGAGAAATTAGAAAAATTGTAGTTGCATAAAAAAATACCTAAGGACAGGAGAAAGACCTTTCATTAAGGAGGTACTCTGAAAACTATAAGGTATTGAAAAAAGAAACTGAAGACAGCACAAATATTTGGAAAGATATACCATGCTCATGGATTAGAAGAATATTGTTAAAATGCCCATACTACCCAAAGCATCTTCAGATTCAATGCAATCCCTATCAAAAGGCATTTTTCACAGAAATTCAAAAAGATATATGCACCCTTATGTTAACTGCAGCACTATTTATGATAGCCAAGGTTTGGAAACAACCTGAGTGTCCATCAATAGATGAATGGATAAAGAAGATGTGGTATACATACACCACTCTGGAATACTACCCAGCCATAAAAAAGAATGACATCTTCCTATTTGCAACAATATAGATGGGCCCAGAGGGTATTATGCCAAGTGCAATAAGTCAGGTGGAGAATGATAAATACCACATAATTTCACTTAGATGTGGAATCTAAAAACAAAACCAGAACAAACAAACAAATGAAATAGAAACACACTCACAGATACAGAGAACAATTTAATAGTTGCCACAGGGGAGGGAGATGGGGTGATGGACAAATAGGGGAAACGGATCAAAAGGTACAAACTTCTAGTTATAAATAAGACATGGGGATGCAATGTATAGCTTAGGGAACATAGTCAACAGTGTAACAACTTTGTACGGTGACAGGCTGTAGCTAGACTTACCATGGTGATCACTTTGCAATGTATGTAAATGTTGAATCTCTACGTTGTACACCTGAAACTAACATATGTCAACTACACCTCAATAAGGAAAATAGTAAAAGCCTAAACTTCAGTGTGCTCTCTCCCTATCTCTTTACTTAAGAGATGGTCTTCCAATTCTACAGACAAGTCCTTCTTTCCCCCAATAATAATTATCCTTTTATTACAGACTAAAAGGAGACATTCCTTGTCTGCATAGATCTACATCAACTATATCATCCCAGCATCATGGCTTAAAGACATTCAAATAAGGAAGTACAAAAACTTTCCAGGCAGCAATTATGTCAGTAGCTGGTAAGTTCACAAAGGTTTTACGATTCTTTTTTTTTTTTTTTTTTAAAGATTTTATTTATTTATTTGACAGAGAGAGAGACAGCCAGTGAGAGAGGGAACACAAGCAGGGGGAGTAGGAGAGGAAGAAGCAGGCTCCTAGCGGAGCAAGGAGCCCAATGCGGGGCTCGATCCCAGCACTCTGGGATCACGCCCTGAGCCGAAGGCAGACGCTTAACGACTGAGCCACCCAGGCGCCCCAGGTTTTAATGACTCTTTAAAACACTTTCTATAAACCAAATTGCCAGAACCCTAAAGCTACTCTCTATCAAGAGAGGGAAAATAGAAACATAGCTTAAAAAACTGGACTTTGTTGATTTTTCCATTATAAGGTCAAAGAGTAGTGTCATTATACAACCCGTACACCTACTATGAGAAGATTTTACATCACACAGAATTTCTTCCAGTTCTAAGTCGGGGCACTAAACACATATGGAAACTCTGTTGTTAATGGAATGGTAGGAATTCATTCGTGTAACAACAAGATTTCCTCCAATCATTTCATCTCTAAACTCTCTGTAAAAACTAGTTAAATTGTCCTCCAGGCCATCCAACTCCCAATCTGGCTTTTCTCCCAAATAGCTAGTCTCTTACTTCAGTTATTAAACATGACAGTGGCTTCTAGGTCAACTGTCCCAGAAATCTTTAACAAAAAGTTTGGCTGTAATCTCTCACTTAAGAGATCACTTACCCTGTACCGGTTACTGTCTACAACAATCGAGAAAGTAAGCAAAGAGAAGTTCTGAGCAGCCAGAAATTCCCAGAGCACTAAAGCTCAGACTCCTGAGAATCTGGAGACTATCTGAGGCCACTGTCCCCCAATTCTAACTTGGGGACACCTCAACAGATAAGATTAGAAGCATACACTGAGGAGGAAGGAAGAAGCTAATGACAGATATGCCAAGAGGAATGAGACGTGAGAGCTGACATTCAGAGAAGTGACAGAACAGACTTCAGTCTCAGAGAGCAAAGCAATCCGAGGCCCTTTTACAGATAAAGGGCAAACAGTTTCCCACACATCAACTGCCCTGTGGGCATAACATATTAAAACGTGGTATAATAACTGACATTTATGGTAATTCAGTTCAATTACTAAACAGTTAGCATTCCTTATGTGTAGGCTTTGTGCCATTTAATACAAAGATGAGGGGCACCTGGGTGGCTCAGTTGGTTAAACGTCCGGCTCAGATCATGATCTCGGAGTCATGGGATCAAGCGCTGCACTGGGCTCAGCACAAGAGTCTGCTTGAGATTCTCTCTCTCCCTCTCCCTCTGCCCCTCCCCCTGCCCATGCTCTCTCTCTCTCTCTCTCTCTCAAATAATAAATAAATCTTTTAAAAAATACAAAGATGAATAAAGACATACTTATCACCTTCAAAATGATTAAAAAATGGCATTTTGTAGTCTTTGTGTAATGGATGGCTAATATATTTTAGATTTTGTTTAGATTTTTAAAAACAAGCTTTGGTATTTATGGAGATAAATTTCAGGAGTCTGAAAAATTAATGTAGGTTAAATACCTTCTTTATAATGGATTTGAAAATTAAGTATATATTGTTCCACATGAACAATGAGATAAGTGCATCACTGCATTGATAGCATTATGTATGCTTACAGCACCTTACTAGAATGACTAGTTCACTAACCCTTCAACAGTGTTTAACAGAGGAACCTTTCCTAATGGCTGCTTAATAAAGGAAACAGAAACCATCTCCTTGGAATTTACAATTTATTCCTGTCCCAACTACCTACCAACTTTCTTACACAAAAAATAATGTACTTTCCTTCATACCCATTAGAATGACCACTACCAAAGGGGCAGAAAATCCGAAAATAACAAGTGTTGGCAAGGATGTGGAGAAACTGGAACCCTTGTGCACTGTTGGGGGAACGGTCAAATGGTGCAACTGTTACGGAAAACGGTACAGTGGTTCCTCAAAAATTAAACAAAATTATCATATGATCCAGCAATTCCACTTCTGGGTACATACCCAAAAGAATCAAAAGCAGCTTCCTAAAGAGATATTTGTGCATCTGTGTGCCAACAGGTGGAAGCAACCCAAGCACCCATCAGTGTATGAATGGGTAAACAAAATGCAGTAAACACATCTGATGGAAAACTATTCAAACTTAGAGATTCTGAAACAGGTTACAATATGGATGACTCTTGAAGACATTATGTTAAGTGAAAGAAGTCAGTCACAAAAAGACAAATACTGTATGATGATATCTAGAGTTATCAAGCTCATAGACACAGAAAGCAGAATGGTAGTTACCAGGGGCAATGGGAAGTTGTTGTTTAGTGAGTATAGAGTTTCAGATTTTCAAGAAGAAAAGTTCTGGACACCTGTTTCATGACAATAGGAATATACTTGACAAGAATGAACTGTATGCCTAAACATACTTAAGTTGGTAAATTTGTAATCACAATTAAAAATAGTCATGTAGCTTCCTACCTAGGGGAAATATCCAATATAAACAGCAGTATCCATCGAATAATTACTGCCAATTTCTGAAATGGGGACTGAACAAAAGAATGTGACTAGATAATGGATGTGAAAGAGAGAACCATGCCCACACTGAGAAAAAATAGCAGTCACACACAGGTTTGAGGGTCAGGTCCACTCACCATCTTCAAATACCAACAACAGCAGGTACTCAGAGGCAGTTCAGAGAGGATCCTTGACTAGCGACAGAAAGTGTGCAAAGGACGCACAGCTTACCTTCCCATAGCTGAAGACTCTGTGGGGCAACTGAAGGCCAGATGACAAGGTTGTTGGCTTCGAAGAGAGGATTGGTGAACTTACTCAGTTCACTGGGCCGATTGACCCAGGACCACAGAGACATCGTTTTCTGCTGCAGCTTCAACTTACATCTGATTAAGGAAGAAAATTGCCATTAAAGCAATGAAATGGTAACAACCACTATTAAATGCTCCTCCCAAGAGGACAGTTTCTTCTGTCTGTATGTTAGAAGGCAGAACACAAAACTTTTAAAAGATGAATAAAATGTTGTAAAATAAAAATATTTGTCAGAAAATTCAACCAGCATTATAACTCTCAATAACAACAAAACTATTTCACAGGCTTTCAAAGCCAGCCAATAGGATAAAACCAGAATCTGGTCATGTTAGGTATAGTGTTAAATATTAATCCAGAGAACAGAACATTACTATATGCAAAATCCTTTATTGTATCTGGCGCTGTATTTCATTTTTTAAAGATTTTATTTATTTGATAGAGAGCGAGCACACGTGAACACCAGCATGGGGAGCAGAGGAGGGAGAGGGAGAAGCAGACTCCCCGCTGAGTAGGGAGCCTAACGTGGGGCTCAACCCCCGGACCCTGAGATCAGGACCTGAGCCGAAGGCAGACACTTAACTGACTAAGCCACCCAGGTACTCTTGGCACTGTATTTTAATTTAAAATAGCCAAATATAAAAATAACTTTCTTTTTTGTTTTGGAAAAGTCTAGAATGCAAAGAACAAAGATTAAAGACATATTAAAAATGGAGGTTGAGTCAAATCTTAAAGCCTAAAATTTTTTGGAGACTTAGCTTTTAGGACAAATAAATTACATGTACGTAAAATGCAGACGGACTGTTGAAGATTAAAAATGAATATGTATCTTGATGTAAATACGGATTCAATCTACATTTATTTATATACAATGAAAAGCCTTCATAATAACCCTGAAATTCTTTTTTTATTTAAACAAGTACCAAGTGTTTTTAGGATGCATAAGTGAATAGATAAGTACATTAGTACCAAAATGCAAAACATACAGGTTTAAAACGGTTATGTTTTTAAATTATTAAAGGTCTATTTCAAAGTTATAAATTCTCCCCTAGTTGATCTAGCAGCTTAGTTAAAAGCTACACAAGCAATAACCGTGAAATTCTGTAACACTCTTTTATCATAGAATAAACTCACAGGGATGGAAAGTAAACTGGTACATTTTCAAAAAAATAATTTTTAACAAGAACTGAAAGACAATTTGTGGTAAACCTTACATTAACCAAAAAGATAATATATTCAATTTTCACAGGATTCTACTCAAGTTGAAGTTTTGCAATAAAATTGCTTTTGTCTCTGAAACTACTTGAATATTAATTATATGCATCCTTTTTATGCTAGCAATAAAAAGAATCCACATAATCACAGAACCCCCATGTAGTACTGCAATTTAGTTGCTAGGATAGCAAGTCCTATACTATGTCCACAGGAACCAGGCATGGCGAGGATGGGAAACCACTGTATCCACTGCTCCTGCAGTCAGTGGTTTGGCCCTGCCCCCCCCCAAACCTATGACTAGCCAATCATTGAACTGTTCTCCACCTGAGCCCACCCCATAGAGCTTCAGAATCCTTCTCAACCAGGCCTACTGGTAGGCTCTACCAAATGGCAATCAGAATGGTAGATAAAATGCATTTGTGATCCCTTTATTAAAGGCTAGTTCTGGGGGATATTAATAAGTATAACACCAAAAAGAAGTCCATAGTCAAATGTATTATTTAAATGCTGAATTAAAGTTATATATTTTGCTTTACTGAAGAATGTCTTAAGGCCTTTAACAATTATTTTGTGACTTTTTGAGAGGGGACTGCATTATACCACATTCCCCAAACTTAACCAAGGTAAATCACCAATTCTCCCCTCCCCCATAAGAGTATAGTCCAGGGGTTAAGTCGAACATGCTTTAAGAAATGGCGGGATTAGGGGCGCCTGGGTGGCTCAGTTGGTTAAGCATCCGACTTCTGATTTCAGCTCAGGTCATGATCTCAGGGTCATGAGATCAAAATCCACATTAGGCCCCACACTAAGCGAGGAGCCTGCTTAAGATTCTCTCTCTTCCTCTCCCTCTGCCTCTCCCCCCAGCTCCCATGTATGCACCCCCACACACACATTCTCTCTCTCTAAAAAAAAAAAAGAAGGAAAAAAAAGAAATGGCAGGATAAGATATTAAATTTCTAACACATTTAAGTGCCATGAAGCATTGCCTTTGTGATGATCATTTGAATGTAATCTTTTTTTAATTTAGATTCAATTAGCTAACATACAGTACATCATTAGTTTCAGATATAGTGTTCAATAATTTATCAGTTGCGTATAACCCCCAGTGCTCATCACATCACTGTATGTAATCTTTAATCACCTAAAAAACAAACAAACCAAAACCAAAATAAAACAGCAAAGCCTTGTTGACATGTACAACTTTATTTTGTTCAGCATTTTAAAAGCATATCTGACCATGAATCCTTTTTGGTGTAATACCTTTTAACACTGCTTGGTATTAATGTCTATCAAAGAAATTGTAAATACACTTCATTTCACATGCTGACTTCCAACTGCTTAAAGGTTACCGATTATCTTTCCTTTTTTTAAGCATCAGATGACATAGAGCATGAAGTACTTGCTGTCACATTCAGTAGAATCAGTGTGCCAGCCAGAGTAATACTGTGGCTCTGTGTCAAAATGCCATCAGTGGTTAAGTTCTAGGCTTGTGGCTAAGCAGGTGATAGAAGATTCAAGGAAGAATGAATGAATGAACTGATATTTTTTCAAATGCCTATTATGTGACAGGTATTATGCTGGTTTTTCACATATGCATCATTTGATCCTCACTATAACTCAGTGTCATAGAGATGAATTTTTGCCTTTAACACGAGCAGAAATAGATTCAGAGAAGTCAAATGGCTAGTAAGTGGCATAGTGGAGATTCAAACTCAAATCTTCTAATTTCAAGTCCTGAATATTTTCCATTAAAGTACATTGGAGAGAATGAGGAAGCAGCTGATGACAGTAAAAAAGAAGATACCTAAAGTTTCTCAGAGCATAGTTTAAAATGTTGCATGTAGGTGTGGGACTTCTGGAATGGTAGGGTGAGGACCTCTGTATATCTTCTCCAAAAAGTAGTGAAAAGAGTGGCAAAACAGTCAAAATAAATACTTTCACAACTCTGGAAATTAACAAAAGGCTGTGACAATCTGACGAACATTCATTTAAGAAAAACTAATGACCCTCTGAAAGAATAGGATTCGGAGCATTTTAACTTGGCCAGTGCCAACACCCTTTCCCCAGCTCTGCAGAATCACTGCAAACCAGCAGACTTGTCAACACTGGAGGGGCAGACCAGCTTTGGAGGTCCTCAAAATACACCACCCCCAGAGCACTGTCACTATTTGATGTGTCTTGCAGCTCCCCAGTAAAGCCTCCTTTGTTGAGTGTTATTTGACTTGACTCACAGTTTTCTCAGAGGGAAAAGCCCTACTCCCCAGGTTATTTGTCAAAAACAATGAGCGGAAACTATTTAACATCACAGTTGCCTGAGGCTGCCATGCCAGCTGGGGCAAACAAGAGCCTAGGAAAAATAAAAGATTTGGGGAATGAGATGTCCATGGGCAGCAGGGGGTAAGATAGGGGCTTTGTAAAGATCTGACATATTCCTGAGGATTCAAAAGGGTGTGCAAATGCCTAGGAAATGCTTGAGATAGCCCCCATTCATTCTCCTCTGGCTGAACCTGATACCCTGTGTAAGCTGAAGGCTAAAACAGAGCTGTAAACTGAGCGTTGCAGTCGTGCCTAATACATACATAGGGCCCCTCAGCAAAGGAGGAAAGGGTTATTCATTCAGAAGGTAGAGGATCTAATTTCCAAATTTGCTGTATTATATTATCTAAAACATGAGTTTTCAAAAAAAGCAAATTACAAAACAGACAAAGAAACAGGAATGTGTGGCCCATACTCAGGGGGAAAAAAACAGTCAAAAGAAATTGCCCCTTGGAGAGGGAGGACATATTGAACTTACTAGACAGACTTTATTTAAGATTTTATTTATTTATTTGAGAGAGAGAAGAAAGAAGAGAGCAAGCATAAGTAGGGGGAGGGGCAGAAGGAGAGGGAGAAGCAGACTCCCTGCTGAGCAGGGAGTCCCACAAGGGGGCTCGATCCCAGGACTCTGGGATCATGACCTGAGCTGAGGGCAGCCGCTTAACCAACTGAGCCACCCAGGTGCCCCACTAGACAAAGACTTTAAATTAGCTGTCATAAATGGGTTTGAAGCTAAAGAAAAATGCCCGAAAAATTAAAGGAAAGTATGATAACAATGTTATACCAAATGGACAATGTCAGTAAAGAGGTAAAAATTATAAAAAAGAACCAAATAGAAATCCTCATTTGCAAGTATAACTGAAATGAAAAAATGACCACAGGAGCTCAACAGTAGATTTAAGCTGGCAGAAGAATCAGTGAATTTGAAAATACATCAGTTGAGATGATTAACTTCTGAGAAAAAGAAAGAAAAATTGAAGAAAATTGAAAAGAATCTCCAAACTTATGGAATACCACCAAATATACCAACATGCACAATGGGAGTTCTAGAAGGAGAAGAGAAAAAGGCAGAACAAATGTTTGGAAAATAATGTCTGAAAACTTCTCAAATGTGATTCTACACACCCTAGGAGATAAGGAACTCTAAGTAGGATAAATTCAAAGTGGTCCACACTAAGACACATCAGTGTCAAAGAGTAAAAAAGCCAAAGAAAAAGAGGATTGTAAAAGCAGCAAGAGAAAAATGACCCATTACGTACAGGGGACCCTCAATGAAAGTAATGACTGACTTATCAGAAACCATGAGGCCAAAGAGCAGTGGTAATGACATATTTGGGGCACCTGCGTGACACAGTTGGTTAAGTGTCCAACTCTTGGATCAGCTCAGGTGGTGATCTCTGGGTCATGAGAACAGGCCCTGCACTGGGCTCTGTGCTCAGTGTGAGTCTGCTTAAGATTCTCTCTTTCCCTCTGCCTCTGCCCCTCCGCTCCACACTCTCTTCCTCTAAATGAATAATCTTAAAAAAAAAAAAAAAAGACTATTGACAAAGACGTGTATACCAGCAAAACTATGCTTTAAAAATGAAGAAGACTGATGCCACCAAAAATGTCAGAGTAGGCAGCTCCAAATGCCCATCCCTCCAGAGAAACATTGAAAACACAAATAGAAACTGTTAGAACCTATTCTTGTCAGACTTCTGGGAAATAGGAGTTTAGAGCACACAAGCAAATGAAGAATCAAGGAAAAGGGAATCTGAAAAACAATAAAAAAGCTTAATGATATTTTTATTTACTCTTGCCCCACCCTTTCCCTAGCTCATGAAGATGGCAGCCCATGTTCTTCGTATGGGACCCTGGTCCCTGGTTCCAGAGGGAACAGAGCAGTCCTTATTCACAAAGAATTGTCTCTCTGTTCTAACTTGTCCAAGGGCTACCTGAAGCATTTGTCTTTGTTATGCCTAACTTGGAAATCACCATGGGCAGAAAAGTAGTGGGCATTCCTAGAAAACATAAGGTGAATGGACAACCTGTAGCCATCTGGGGGAAAAGATTATGACTGAGGGGTACAACAGAGCACTAAAAGCCCAAGGAAAAAGATTCTGTGGAAAATCAGTGTACTCAAAGTTACCCATGTATACTGAGAAATTGAGAAAGGCTATGTGCACGCCTAAGGCAGGAAACAGGCTCAGAAAAGGCCTGAGAAGATCCCAAGATTTTGGTTTTGGCTGATCTCTAGGCTCAGTGAAGGCCAGAAGTGAAGGCTGAGGCCTGATTAAGCACTGAGGGGATATTCCAGCATAAAGCCCATCTGCAAAGACTGCAAAAGGATTTTTTTCCTTTGTCTTGAGTGGTTTTCCCTTTCACTTTTCCCTCCCCCTTTTCCTCTCTCTCTTTCGGCTCCAGGCATTCAAGGAAATCACTGTCAAACACTAGCTGAACACAAACTAAAAGAACAGATACTTCAGAAACTATACATGAGAAAAAAATACACTTTACAAAATAGTTTTAAAAAGGTCTAAATACATTAACAGTTACAGCTTATGGCAAGCAATAAATACAAGAAGAGTGGGAAGAATCTGATTTCCAGAGAGCCACGTTATAATATTTTAAATGTCCAGATTCAAAATTACAAATGATGCAAAAAACCCTTAGAAAGTATGGCCCATTCATAGAAAAAAATTAACAGAAATTGTCCCTACGAAAGTACTGACTTTGCTTTTACTAGATGAAGACTTTAAATCAACAGTCTTAAATATGTTCAAAGAGCTAAAACAAAAACAAAAACAAGACAAAAAACTAAGGACAAAGAACTAAAGGAAACCAGGAGAACAAGTCTCAAAACCTAAACTATATCAATAAAGAGACAAAATTATAAAATAGTACCAAATAGAAATTCTGGAACTGAAAAGTACAATATCTGAAATAAACAAAAACAAAAACAAAAACAACCGAATAGATGGTTTTAATAACAGATCTGAGCAGGCGCAAGAATAAGCAAATTTGAAGACAGGTCAACTTAAATTCCCCATTCTGAGAAGAACAAAAAAAGAATAAAGAAAAATGAACAGAGCCTAAGCAACCTGTGGGTACCAACATATGCATAATGGGACTCCCAGATAGAGAAGACAGAAAGCAAGGGAACAAAAGAATATATAAAGAATTAATGGCCAATTGGTCAATTATACCTCAATACAAATAGAAAAAAGTGATCACAAAAAGAACCACACACGCACAAATATTAAGGGCTAACAACTCCCCAAACTTGATTAAAGACATGAGTCTACACATTTAAAAGTTCAACAGGCTCCAAGAAAGATAAAAGCAAAGAGATCCATACTGAGCCACACTATAATCGAACTGACAAAAGGCAGAGAGAGAGAATCTTGAAAGCAGCAAGAGAAAAGCAACTCATCCTGTAGAGGGATCCTACATCATCCCTCTACAACAGATTTCTCATCAGAAACCATGGAGGCCAGAAGGGACAGCAATGATATTTCTGCAGTGCTAAAAGGAAAAAAACAAAAGCAAAAAACAAACCCAAAAACTACCTACAAAGAACTCTACATCTGGGAACACTATTCTTTAAAAATGAAGGAGAAATTAAGACATTCCTGATAAATAAAAACCGAGGGAGTTTTGTTAGAAGACTTGCTTTACAAGAGAAATGCAAAAAGGAATCCTTCAATCTAAACTGAGGGGCACTAGATGGTAACTCAAAGCCATATGAAGGAATAACTCAGAAAAGATTAACTATATACGAAGTTATGAATGTAAGTTATTATTGTATTTTTGCAACTCCTCTTTTTATTTCCTACATAATTTAAGAGACAAATGGATAAAAATAATAATAAGTCCGTGTCAATGGGCATATAAGAATATAATTGTATATAAGAATGTAATCTGTGATAACAACATATAGGGGAGTGGAGCTATGGAAGAGCAAAGTTTGTATGACACTGAAGCTGAGTTTGTATTCAAAGTAGATTGTTATAAATTTGGGATGTTAGTTGGAATCCACCTGGTACCAGTAAAAAAATTTTAACATAACACAAAACGAAGTAAGAAGAGAATCATGATAGTACACTATGAGGTACCAAACACAAAGGAAGACAAATAATGGATGAAATGAAGAACAAAAGAGGTATAAGACAAACAACATAAATCTCAAACTGGCAGAAATAAGCTATTCCTTTCCAGCAATCACTTTAAATATAAATGAAGTAAACTCTCCAATCAAAATGCAGAGACTGACAGAATGGACTAAAAAACAGGATCCAACTATATACTGTCTACAAAAGATTCACTTCTTTTTTTTTTTTAAGATTTTATTTATTTATTTGACAGAGATAGAGACAGCCAGCGAGAGAGGGAACACAAGCAGGGGGAGTGGGAGAGGAAGAAGCAGGCTCATAGCGGAGGAGCCTGATGTGGGGCTCGATCCCATAACGCCGGGATCACGCCCTGAGCCGAAGGCAGACACTTAACTGCTGTGCAACCCAGGCGCCCCTACAAAAGATTCACTTCTGATTCAAAGATGCAAACAGACTGAAAATAAAAGGATGAAAAATGATTTTCCATACAGGTAGTAACCAAGAGAGAGCTGGAATGGACATATTATGTCAGATGAAATACACTTTAGGACAAAAACTCTTACAAGAGACAAAGAAGGCTATTATAAACTGGAAAAAGAGTCAATCCATCACGAAGATATAATAATTATAAACATATATATACTTTGCACCAGAGCCACAACATATAGGAAGCAAAAACCAACATAACGAAATAGAGAAATAGACAATTCTTCAATGTAGTTGAGGACTTCAATGTCCCACTTTTGATAATGTATCAAACTAGACAAAAGACCAATAAAGAAATACAGGACTTGAGCAAAATGTAAAACAAATATAGAATATTCCGCTCAACGACATCAGAGTACACATTCTTCTTAAGTGTACATGAAACATTCTTCAGGATAGATCACAGGTTACACCACAAAACAAATCTCAATAAACTTTAAAAGACTGAAGTCATACAAGTATCTTCTCCAACTACAACAGTATGCAGTTAGAAATCAATAACAGAAGAAAAAACACAGATGAATGAAAACAAATACACGACATGCTAATACAACACATGGAGATTCAGTGAAAACAGTGCTCAGATGGAAATTTATAGCAGTAAAAACCTACATTAAAAAAGAACAAAGATCAGGACGCCTGGGTGGCTCAGTCGAGTAAATGTCTGCCTTTGGCTCAGGTCATGATCTGGGGGTCCTAGGATCAAGCCCTGCATCGGGCTCCCTGCTCAGCTGGGGGTCTGCTTCTCTCTCTTCTCCCCTGCCCCACCCCCACTTGTGCTCTCTCTCACTGTCTCTCTCTAATAAATAAATAAATAAATAAATAAAATCTTAAAAAAAAAAAAGATCTCACATTAGTAACTTTTAAATCAGTAACTTTATACCTTAAGGAACTGGAAAAAGAAGGGTAAACTAAACCAGTGCTAGCAGAAAGAAGGAAAAAATAAAAGGAGAGAGTATATGAAATAGAAAATAGACAACAGAGAGCACCAGTGAAACCAAAAGTTGGTTCTCTGAAAAGACCAACAAAACTGTTCTTTAGCTGGAATGACAAAGGAAAAAACAGCAGAGGAAGCCTTCTGACTGTACCCAACTGAGATTACCAGTTAAGCACTTTTAAAGATCATTCTGATAGGAATCTTCTAAATAAACCTATAAACTTGATGGCATCACTCTGGGCCTGAGGACAGTTACCAGGGGTAACAGATAAAGTCTGGAGCAGGAGTAGGAAGACCTGTATTACAGCCCTACTGCTGGTAACCAACTGGCTGTGTGTCGCTGGTGAAGTCATTTAACTTTCTGAATATTCCCTTCCCAATCTATAAAACTGGATGGAGGGTGGAGTTGGATTATATGTTAAGGCTTCTTCTAGATGTAAGATTACCATGATCTTATATAAGAAAATTAACATTTAAAATGGTTGCCCAATTTACTCAAAGCTTTTAAATCAGTGTATGGACTAATTTTAATCTAACAGAACAAAGTCTAGGACATGCTCTCACGTAGCATGCGGTAGGCTCATAATAAGAACACACTTCATGTAATTTAATTTATACTAACTGTTAACCTCTACCATCTTATAAATAACATTAATGTAGAACCAAATCCCAGTCTCTTTTAGGAAGTGACCAAAATTACAGACAAAGTGGCCCCCATCCCATGTATACCCACCTTTCACTTTCATTGTTGCCCAGAAATGTTCCAAACTGTGAGGCATATGCGTGCTCAAAGAGCATGATGAGGAAATTCTCATTAAATTCAAAAGAACAAGGAAACTGACGAAGTATCTGCCACACACAGTCCAAGAAGAGAAGAAATACAGGCGACTCCCACTTCTGCTTACTATTACAATAGGCTGACTGTGCGCAGCGCTGTTGGAACGGGTGGCCAGCCTAAGACAGAAGATAGAAATGTGACAGTTATAGCCTAGTAAGAGCACATTATAGCACATTCTATTAACATTATTTCACACAGTTGCAACAAAACTCTTATTAAATGGAACATCATATAATTTGGATGGCTGCTGTTCAATGATTTCTTGATTTAAAACAATTTTCAGCAACTAAGGAAAAAAACATGACTTCCAAATATTTAACAAGGCTATGCAGTTAAGGCATAACAATAAGAACTGCAATTATCCTTGGTGAACTCTATAAAATACAATTTTCTAGGTCTCTGTAATTTGTAGCAAAGTCAAAGAATATGAGGTCTTTAGGTACCAAAAAACCACAGCTACCACCTTTTATCTATCCAAAGCGTTGCAGATTATTATAAGTTGCACAAGCCTCATCACTAATGGAAATAAATATGGGGCTCTCATACACAAACTTTATAAGGTCACTCCTGATATTAAATTTGTAATTACATATGGAAAAAAGTTATTGTCATGAAGAAATCTTTATGCATACTTTTATATTGCAGATAAAACTGTCCCTAGTTCCCCTCTTCTCTCGAAAAGAACTGGAAGAGTCTGACCTCTACTGACTAAAGGATATTTAAGAATCACTTGGGTCTCTGGCGCACCCAGAACCCGATTACTGAACTTACCCCAATTCACACCCTTCTAGGGATTTCACACACTTGCTTTAGCTTTGGGTCCTTATACTACCTTACCTGACCAAGAAAATGTCATGAACATTTTCCACTGGCTAATGGTATTTTGATACTCATTAAAATGGTAATATATAAGTAAATAAATCACATTCATTTATTTGTTTGCTATGCATCATGAGGAATGTCGCTGAAGAGATTTTTACCAAATATCTGGGACGGTCTGACTTGAACAGGGATACAGGTTAGTCGTCAGGCAGGGTAGACAGACATGGTAATGTAACAGCATTAACACATAATAAATCTGAATTTTAACTAGAAGGGCCAGAAATGATTTTTCTCCAGAGATAATTCTACTTTCAAGATATATCTAAACATTTGTTCTTAATCACAATTATTTACTAAGTTACACAGTATATACACATTTATAAGTTAACTTCTGACTTGGAGGATTTCAATCTATTTTATGAGGCCTTCCTTTCAGTTGTCATTCAGCATTATGTAATAGCACTGCATTATGTCCTAGGGATAAAAGAGAAATTGGGCATGGTTCCCTGACCTCAAAGGAGTCACTTTATTTGGGTCTGGTTTAGGGAACAAGGCCTGAAGACAATGGATGGATTTTTAGCTGTGAAGAAGGTTAAGGTCCCAGAGAACAGCGACATTTAGCTATATCTTAAAGCATGAGAAGGATTTCACCTGGCGGGGCAAGAGGAGAGGGTGGAGCCTGATGAGCAAAAGGCAGAAAGTGCTAGAGGCTGTGCCTTACAATAACAAGTCCTCACGCCCCCTTCCTGCCTTGTGTTTTTTATCTCTAGACTGTTTTACATTCTTTGTTATTTCCCCTGTGGGTAACAAAGTACAATTAATGAGTTTGTTAAGGGAATGAAATGCCAAATGAGCAAAATAAGTAAGGAGAGGCACAAAAATTGAGAGCCAGTGAAGATCATAAACGTTTCCTGTGAGGAGGACAGATTAACTGCTCCCAGAAAATTAAACATACAATTTAAGCATTTTAATCAATCAAAATTTCATACATTCTCTCCACTCCTGCAAACTGGCATCACATCAATTATTAGCAGTTCCTGTGCACACCAAGCAGCTTTTCTCACCTGCAGCCACTCTCTTTCTATCAGGGCCTCAAAACCACGGATGGTCCTGCTTCTGGGTTCCAAGATGATCTGGGCCAGGGAGGTAACCTGAAGTGTGGAATCAGTTCCCTCTGTTCCATGAATCAATATGGATGCCCCTTCCCTGATAGGAAAATCCAGAGTACAAATGGGATACCCCCAACACGGTCAACCAACTCTGTTACAACAAACATTTATTGAGTACAGTATTTCAAACTCATGCATTCTGCTCCGTCCAGTAGGGTTTAGAGTTGAAATAAGGCACACGAAGAGAGCTTCTCTTAGGAAACAAAACAAAACAAAACAAAACAAAACTATGAGTTCCAAATTTCACATGGCAAGAACCTCTTTAAGTTACAACAACCTTCGCAAAACATTTTAGTTCAATTTTTTCTCCTTTAACAAAATCCCAAAGCAGTCCTTATCACTTAGTTTTCCTGCCTTAATAGTTGATTAAAGCCTTTCTCATCAAACCTAGAAACATACACTTTAAGTTATTTTTCTGTATCTCTCTGACCTTGAGTCTACCTTTTCACCATTAGCAGACTATAAGGACGCCTTTTTAACTGTAATGTAATAGAACTAGGAAACAAGACATGAACCCCTCTTTCAGAAACATGAAAACAAGAAGAAACATTAAAAAAAAACCCCAAAAACAAAAAACAAGCATCAAACTGTCAATCTAGAAAGTCAGTGGCAATGATACTACTATACCATGATACTTAGGAGGAATCTAGGACCCCATTATTCTAAAGACCGTGGAAAGAAACACCAAAAACTAAATTAAGTACATCTCCCCTCCCCTTCTTCCAACTCTCATATTGAAATGACAACGAAGAATTTTTTAAGAAAAAGGAAAATAACCTCACCACTTTCCCATAAGAAATTCAAGTTTAGTGACTACTATTAATTCTTTTCCCATGTACTTATATCCTTTATGCAGCTTTAACAAAAGGTAATTCCTTATTATTTCTGCTTTTATTACAAACATTTTCCCGTGTTTCCATCTCACCTCTAGGAGTACTGTATTAATGGTTATATGATATGCTATTAGATTCTATTAGATGGTCAACATTTACTCGAGTGTCTGAGTTATTTAGGTCATTGCCAATTTCTGTTACACAGTACTTAGCTCTTTGTCTTTTGTGGATTTGAGAGTTCTTAATTTGAAAATAAGACTCCCTGTCATTCACCTATGGTTAGGTTAACAACCTCATTCTTAGGATGAAATCTCATGGCTAGATAGAAGGGTATGAGCAAATATTTTAAGGCTTCTGATGTATACACTGAATTGATATATCTTGGTTAATCTGTGGTATATTTTACATTTAATTCAATTCATTTAAGGTCCATTTTTACATTTTGAGCAATTAATTACACAGGCAGATTTTTATGTAGGTATAAATCATAAGTCAGTATATCTCAGGAGAGGGAACCCAAACATGACAAAATAAACCAAAACCTTCAACTCTTATAAGAATGTGGAAGTCCCTGTTTGTTTCCGGTGGCCGGCTGAGTCTAGACAAAGGTGGAGCTAAATACCACTCTGCACCTCGGGTTGCCTTGACCTGCAGCACCCCATTATTATGGCTGCAAACTCAGACAACATGGTGGTAAGTGTTCATTATCATTTACAGTGCATAAGAAAACAGCAGCCGCTGTATTCACCATGCAAGGGGAAATCTTAACTTAGGTTAAAAAGAAACAAAACCTTTCATATGAACATCTCATTCCATAATATTGATTTCTCTGTCACAGAACCTCTTCTTTAACTTACATATCCCGTAACGCCTAAAACAAAGAACAGTGACAGCCTGTGAATCCCAATGCCAAGAATCTCCACCCCTTACTGGTTTTGTCATTAACGCACCACATAATCTTAAGCAACCTGTTCTCTATGATCAATTTCTCAATAACCATAAAAACATTACACACATATTTCCTTAGTTTGGAAGCATCAATAAAACAAATTATAGTCTCAAGGAAAAGTGCCATCCAAATATGTGGTGGTGATACTTATACCTATTGTTTCAGAGGCATTCCCTTCTTACAAAGGGCATTCTAAGCTTCTGCAACAACTTATACCAATGCTTCTGCCTCTGTGTCCAAGTCTTCTGTCTCAGGTCTCAAGGATTAGCAACCTTCAACTGAGTGAGTAAACTAAAATCACTTCACATACTTCACATCACTGCCCTCAGGTTTGCTCAATTTGAGATCGTGATATAACTATACATATCAAGTAGCTTGTAATAAGATACCTGAGAAATTAGAATCATTTTACTGTGTAACAGAATTACATGTTTCTTTTCACTGATATTTCAAAGGAAAGAAGGCAGGTTTGGCCTTCTGAGAGCAAATAAGAAATCTTTTTTTCATTCTTTTTCATGGTTTAAGAAAAGGAAAATTGGTAGATTCACAATTCAAGGATTTTATAGAAAAAAAAAAAACAGTTCCTTTAGTACTTAAAAAATATTTGTGTCTTTGAAGATGTGTGTACGTATGTGGCTCATTAATCATCAATTAAATACCAGACTCTATGCTCATAATTCATCAATAACTGAATGGCAATGACTCCCTTACGTAGTAATTTCTACAATGATCTGAACAGAAGGTACAAACTAGGTGCAAACTTTACCACAGTATATAAGCATAGTCTGGATAAAAGCAAAGTCTAGTTAGCAGTACGTGTCCCAATCTGGAACACTGAAACACACTTTACCTGTCAATACACTGAGCTGCTAGACAAGCAGTTGTAAGAATCTCTTTGATGTGAGTCAGCCAGTTCGAAGCCTCCAATCTACCGAGCCACCGGTCCATGTTATGTGTTTGGTCATTACAAGCTTCCACGAGTTTGATTAAGCTCTCCTGAAGAATGGGATACCTTTAAAAACAAGAAAAAGTAAAAAAGAAAATAGAAAATACAATGATGAAGGAGAAACCAAACCAAAACCCCAACCTCCACTATATCTAAGAGGCAACGTAGTTCAAAATAGTATAAAAATATTTACCTTGCTATACAGTGACTTGATAATTAAACACTGAAAATCTAATATTTAAACATGGCTGCAAAGCAGCTTAAAATGCCTGTCACGGTAAATCATTCCTCAGATGAACAGATTAAACCAGTTCACATAACTGAATTATCTGACTAGGGAGTGGGCCAGAACACTGCATTTTGTGACAAGTCACGAGGTCACACCACTGGGATATCTGCAATCCTGTTCCCATAGATCGAACAGTAGACACCGGGTACCTTCAGCAGGGGTGGCCAAGGCCGGCTCAGACCCCAT
This sequence comes from Ursus maritimus, assembly GCF_017311325.1. Taxonomy (NCBI): domain Eukaryota; kingdom Metazoa; phylum Chordata; class Mammalia; order Carnivora; family Ursidae; genus Ursus; species Ursus maritimus. The sequence continues at coordinate 62,343,521 of NW_024423453.1, forward strand.
TGTTTTATTAGCTCCAACCCCCACCCACCCACCCATCCAGAAGCTCTTATAAACCTCTCACTGCAGGCATAAACAAAAGATCTAGGTGGAGGAAATAGGCTGTGAGAACAGGGGGGGGCGGGGGAAAGGAAGTCTCTAGTCTTGTGACTTAGGAAAATATACTTATCTGTAGCGTATCTATCTGTTCACTAAATGTGGTGACCAGTGACCTACAAGCAGAGGACCAGACCTTGTGGTGATGAAATTAAAAGTCACTTTTGGGTATCCAGGATGAAGTTTCCTGCTTATCTTATAAAACATGAGAGGATACCCAGCCAATTTCTGGCTTTAAGTTAATGGGTAGGTTCATTTGAGAACTTGTGATCTTTGAACATCTAAGGGCTCACTCACTAATTCACTTCAAATAAGAGTCCATTCCTGTCTCCAGAGTCTTTTACCTCTCAATGGACTTGTGAAGCCGCCTCCACTGGGGATAATGAGCTTCTTGTTCAAAGCCACCGCCTTTGGCTCTAGCTTGCTGAGCGACATTTAGAGATCGGGTGTCAATGATGTAGCCTCGTTTGCCTGCCCTGAGGGTAGCATTGATGAGCTTTTCATCTTCTTTGCACCTTCTCCCATTTGTGCCCGTGAGGGGCTGACCACTTCGCATGATCACCTAGAAGCACAATGCAGATAAAAATTGAAGAGCAGCTGCTTTGAAAGTTTCTGAAAACAGCAATGAATTAGCTAGATTAAGAGTATCTCAAAAATAATCGTGTGACACTTTGAAGATGAATTTGATCCTGAAAAAAAGAAAAATAGTTCATAACTGTAAAACAAAAATAAGCCCTGCACTTTAACAGTTTTATTTTTCCTACTATCTCAAAATACTTCCACGTAATACATTGTATTTGCTGAAGAGACCAAATATTACAATTCATTTAGTCAGTACATTGTTTACTGGACAGGGTCTTGTAATAGAACAATAAGGGCCTATGTGCTGGTAAACTTCTACTTCAACTACATAAACAGGGCTGGCAGGTGTTATCAAGAATTACAGGGGCGTCTGGGTGGCTCAGTTGGTTAAGTGTCTGCTTTTGGCTCAGGTCATGATCCCGGGGTCCTGGAATCGAGTCCTGCTTCGGGCTCCTTGCTCAGCAGGGAGCCTGCTTGTCCCTCTGCCTGCCACTTCCCCTGCTTGTGCTCTCTCTTTCTCTGACAAATAGAAAGATACCTTTAAAAAACAAGAAAAAGTAAAAAAGAAAATAGAAAATACAATGATGAAGGAGGCTGGGTAGCTCAGTCAGTTAAGTGTCTGACTCTTGGTTTCGGCTCAGGTGGTGATCTCAGTGTCTTGAGAGGGAGCCTCACGTCAGGCTCCACGCTCCGTGGGGAGTACGCCTGAGATTCTCTCCCTCCCCTCAAATAAATAAATCTTTTTTAAAAAAAAGGAATTATAGGGGCGCCTGGGTGGCGCAGTCGTTAAGCATCTGCCTTCGGCTCAGGGCATGATCCCAGCGTTCTGGGATCGAGCCCCACATCAGGCTCCTCCGCTAGGAGCCTGCTTCTTCCTCTCCCACTCCCCCTGCTTGTGTTCCCTCTCTCGCTGGCTGTCTCTGTCAAATAAATAAATAAAATCTTAAAAAAAAAAAAAAGAATTATAAAGAGAAAAGGGACCAATGGTAAGATAAGAAAGTTTATGCACTATTCTTCTTCTTGTGGGAATCATTTTTAATATCTTGAAAGCTGTTTTTCTGTTACTTATTCTCCTATGGACCTCTTTCATCCTTTTCAGTATTTCAAGACTTAGAAACTTGTTTCCAAAGACCATCAACTATATATTTTGAAAGGTTTGATTTTGGGGGCGCCTAGGTGGCTCAGTCATTAAGCGTCTGCCTTCAGCTCAGGGTGTGATCCTGGAAACCTGGGATTGAGCCCCGCATTGGGCTCCCTACTCCGCTGGGACCCTGCTTCTTCCTCTCCCACTCCCCCTGCTTGTGTTCCCTCTCTCACTGGCTGCTGTCTGTCAAATAAATAAATAAAATTAAAAAAAAAAAAAGAAACGTTTGATTTTGAAACTTTTCTCAAGAAATTGGTATTATACTGGTCTCTTCCTTGGTGAACTTTAGTTATTTCCATTTCACCCCATAATATATGCTGTTATCTTAACTACCTTGAAATTTAACATGATGAAGAAAAGTCATCCAGAAGATGACAACAGCTTACTGCCAGACCGCGCTAACCATGTAAATGGTCACATAATATATTTAATATCAGTTTTTAAAATTCTTTGTAATGAACCCTGATTAACAGAAATACTACTGAGCAAACAGGATGACCTGATGTCAAAGCAGCAAATCTTTAGAAATCTTTTTATCCTAAATATCCATACTTGACTTATTATGCAGGGAAAAAAGAGAAATGTAATATGACTATAAATTATCCACTAATTTACTATTGGTTTCAAAATGAGAAGCAGAGTTATTGACTGAGAAAATAAGAGAACAGAAACAGATTTAGAAAATATTTAGGGGGCAGTTAGGTGGCTGAGACGGTTGGGCGTCCAACTCTTGATTTCAGCTCAGGTCATGATCTTAGGGTCATGGGATGGAGCCCCAAGTTGGGCTCCTTGCTCTTGCTTAGGATTCCCTCTCCCTCTGCTCTACTCCACCCCCACCCTCAACTTGTGTACTCTCTCAAAAAAAAAATTTTTTTTTAGGAAACATACATACAGCAAATGCTTGCCTATTCAATTACTGACTCCTGGGTTTACTAAAGTTGTAACAATAACATGTGTCACTCTTCTCCCTTTTGAAAATAAAAATGTCTGCTCAATTAACCTTTTATGGGGAAATTTCATAAAGATAATTAAAATAAAGTATCCTACCATTATTCCGGTTGGAGAAATTTATTTTTCTACTGAACACTATTATTTTAAGTGTCAAATGAACATTAGCTCCCTTTGTACTGAGTCCTGAAGATAAGCCTATCTGGCCTTTCTAATTTTGAGCAACATTATGAAAAGAATTCAAAATCATATCCTAATCACAAAACATACTACTCCTGATTCCCTAAAGTTTAAAAGAAGGAAGTCTTAGCACGAGAGACTAGTCACATCTATGAACAAGTACACAGACAAGGGAATATTTCTAAGAAAAGATCCATAAACTAAGGCTTTCCGTGGATCAAGCAGCAGTACCATACACTTACCATTCCATTTTTTTTGTGATAATAGCTGAGTACCGGGAAGCGCCCTCCGTGTCGAAATGTAGCTACCTTTCGAAGAGCTTCATCATCAATGGGTTTGGGAACTATGACAATTGGCGGGTAAGAAGGGCAGACAGCAAATTCCTTATTGACATAGCTTAACCGCCATTCACTGGTCTGAAAAACACAAAATACTTCAAAGCTAAGCAAGTATCTCAATGTCACAAAATAATCGGAAAATTTTAAAGGACTTAGAGATCAACTTTCATACAATGAAGAAGCCATCTCAGGAATTTAATATACGGATACCTAACCTATACTAGAAGGAGTTCTATTCTTCAGAATCAGCTTTCTGCTCTGCTAGGGACCCTCTGTTCCTAGAAAGTGCTTCCTTCTATTGAGCAAAATGTGGCTTTGTAACTTCCTCTATTGTTTTTACTGTGATTTCAGCACAAGTTCCTATTTCATATGGCATCCTATTAGCTGACATCATCCCATTCATCCTTTTTGGGTACCATTTACTTTTTTTTTTTTGGTACTCTTCAGTATAGCAACAGGAAGACTATTAATACTCTAGATAATGCTTAACCAGAACAGATGAGAATATAGCTACTACATACATCAAACCCGTTGTTCTTTTCTGTTATTTAAAAATAAGGAAAATCGGAGCGCCTGGGTGGCACAGTCGTGAAGCGTCTACCTTCGGCTCAGGGCATGATCCCAGCGTTCTGGGATCAAGCCCCACATCAGGATCCTCCGCTGGCAGCCTGCTTCTCCCTCTCCCACTCCCCCTGCTTGTGTTCCCTCTCTCACTGGCTGTCTCTCTCTGTTGAATAAATAAATAAAATCTTAAAAAATAAAATTTAAATTAAAATTAAAAAAGGAAAATGGAGAAAGACTGGTAATATATTTCTTAAAATAATAATGACATAATTCTAAAAAAAAAGTTATACTTAGGAACCAATGACATAATTTCTAACTCACTACTACACTAAGGACTAAAAGTATACAACATAAAATTACCCAATGACAACTTATTTCAAACATCAAAAATAAAAACCACTTGAAGACTATAAAAGCTTTGTACAGTCAAAAAAATAAAATTACATATACGCAAATTTTGGTATGTTCTAATAAATCAGAGTTGGCCTAACATGCTGGTCATGGGTTGCAGTACCAAGAAGATAAAATCAAAGTATGTTCAACATACTGTAGAAAAAGAGAATTTTTTAAAAAAAAAAACCTTTTACATGATATATTTTTAAATTAAACCATTTTCACTTTTCAGTTATTCTCTTTACCAATTTTAAAGACAGTTTCCAAAAGATTTATTATTTAATAAAAGGAATTCACCTGTTTCCTGCGCACCTCCATCTCGTAATTCCTTTTCCCCAGAGGCAACCATTTTCAACTCTTTTGGCTTTAACTCTGGCATTTACCTCCAAATTTCTAAATAATATGATTATACTGTTATTTCTTGAATTTCACTATTAGGCATCACTTATTGATTTCCTACTCTGGAAAATAGTTTGATCGTCCACTGACCTGCAATGCCACTTTCTGGCATATATTAAGTTTCCATACATAGAGGGCTCTCTATTCTGTCCCACTGGTTTATTTGTAATAAGTCTCACAGCTTTTAGAATAGACCTCATACTTAGTAGGCTAAGTCTCCTTCTCCCTTTTTTTGCTCTTCAAGAGTACCTGGGCTCCTCTCAATCCTCTGCTCCTCTGTGCAACTTTTATCAAATTTCACACTAAAACCCACTGCAGTTTAATAAGATTGCTCTATAGATTCATTTAAAGACAATTACATTTTTATTTATTTATTTTTTAAGATTTTATTTATGTATTTTGACAGAGAGAGACAGCAAGAGAGGGAAAGAACGCAAGCAAGGGGAGTGTGAGAGGGAGAAGCAGGCTTCCTGCCCAGCAGGGAGCCTGATGTGGGGCTCGATCCTAGGACCTGGGATCATGACCTGAGCCGAAGGCAGACACTTAACAGCTGAGCCACCCAGGTGCCCCGACAGTTACATCTGAGCCACCCAGGTGCCCCGACAGTTAAATCTTTAAAATATTCAATCTCCCTGTCCATGAGCATAGTCTCTCACCTTTTTAAAGCTTCTTAATTTTTTCAATAAAGCTGTATAATTCTCTCAATAACAGCCGTGCATATCTTTTCTTTGATATATTCCTAGAAACCTTATGTTTTTGCTGCATTTTCGTTATGTTTTCAAAATTGTGATTGGTGTACAGAAATGCTTACAATCTCAAGCACATAAGCAACAATGACAATCTTGCTTCTTTCATTTCAATCCCTATACCTTTTATTCTTCCTTCTTGTCTTACTGAACAAGGAAGCAACAGTGGTGGTGGGCATCTTGTCTCACTCTTGAACTCAAAGGGAATGATAAAAGATTTGCTGTTTGTTTTTACTTTGGGTAGCTTTATCAGATGTATCAGGTAGCACTTATCAGATCATGTAAATTCCCTTCAAATGCAATTCTGCTAAGAGCTCTTATCAAGAATAGATGTTTAGTTCTAACCGATTGGGTTTTTTCTATTTTACTTTTATTACACCATTTATGTAATTTGTCTTTTCTGACTAGTTTTGTGATATTCTCTTTGCCTTACTATTTAATAGCTGTATTGCAACACAACTAAATAAAGATTTCTTTTTTATTGTCTTGCATGGTGTTTGCCGAGACACTCTAAGAGCCTGTGACTTCCGTTCATTCTGGAGAACTCTCGACCATTACCGCTTTGAATCGTGCCTCTCTTTTTTCTCTATTATCTTCTTCCTGAATTCCCATTTAATAAATGTTGGATCTTCTTCCTTTATCATCCATGCATGTATCTAACTTCTCTATCATTTTTCCCACCTTCCTTGTTTCTCTGCTCTGCACTCTGAGCAATTACTTCAGATCTATATTTCAGATCATTAATTCTCTCTGTTTCTAATCGGCTACTTAAACCTTAAGTTTTTTCTCTTCTTTTTTAATCAACTTTCAGATTTTATTATTTGTATGAAAAATAAACTAGATCCATTTAGAGTGCATGATTACATATCTTGACAGTTGTATACACCCATGAAACCACCACCACAATCAAGATAATAAACATTTCAATCGTTTCCCACAAAATGCCACGTGTATTTTTGCAATCTTTATCTTCCCCTCCACATCCCAAACTAGGAAGTCATTAATCTGCTTTCAGTCACTTTTGGTGTTTATCTAAAAAAATCTTTGCCTAATCCAAGGTCATAAAAGTTTTCTCCTATGTTGTCTTCAAGAAGTTTTATAGTTTTAGCTCTTATTTCATTCATGTATATGTCTACCCTTATACCAATAGGTATAGCTCTTAGTTCATCCAATAGGGTATTAGCTCTTAGTTCATCCAATAGGGTATTAGCTCTTATTTCATCCATGTATAGGTCTTCCTTATACCATACCACATTCTCTTGATTATTGTAGCTTTATATTAAGTTTTAAAATCAAGGAAAGTAAATCGTTTATTTTTTTTAAAGTTGTTTTGGCTATTATAGTAACTTTGCATATCCACATAGATTTTACGATAGTTTTGTCAATTTCTATAAAAAACAGCTATTGGAATTTTGATGGGATTTGCATTGAACCTATATATCAATTTGGAGATAACTGTCATCTTTTTAAAAAAAATTTTATATAAACATTTGCGTCATCTTGGGATTGATACTTGCCAACTTTTTCCTTCAGAATGGGTCACAATATCTTGGCTCAGTTTTAGATGTATCCTGGACATTGCAAATGTTGTGTTGTGGAAACTCTGCATTCCATTATACTCTTTTGAAGAGAGCTAATGTTTTTTGTTTTAGTAGGCAATTAACTTTGTTAGCTTTAAATTTCGAACTCTGTTAACACCTGTGGTGCAAGGCAGCTCAGTTCTTGGTTCTGACTGATCTCAGTTGGCTCCATGCAAGCACATTCAGGATCAGCCAGAGGTTCAAGGTTGTATACCACAAAGTTCCCCTTCTCTAGCTCTCTGGTTACCCCAACCCATTCACCTGGTTCCTCCCACCAGACAGAAAGTGGGCTTTCAATTGCAATGTTAGCCGTTCCTCAATGCCACAACTATGCTGACCTCAGGACAAAGCCCTCCAAATAGGAATTTCATTCTGCCATTCACTTTCTCTACATTTTGATCCCCTCCAAAATATGCGTTCTGTTCAATTACCAGAGCTTTCAGGTGGTAGTTTTTTTTTGTTTTATTTATAGTTCGTCACTGATCTCTGCAGAAGTCTTAGATAGGAGCTACTCAATCATAAGCAGAACCTTATCACCTTCTTTATATATAATTTCGAAAGTGGTAGATTGAGGAAGTACAGATATATTGTGTATGAATATTTAATCAAAGTACCTGAAATAATTTTTCATGATATCCTAGAATAAAAGAATGCTTAAAGGGGCGCCTGGGTGGCACAGTGGTTAAGCGTCTGCCTTCGGCTCAGGGCGTGATCCCGGCGTTATGGGATCGAGCCCCACATCAGGCTCCTCTGCTATGAGCCTGCTTCTTCCTCTCCCACTCCCCCTGCTTGTGTTCCCTCTCTCGTTGGCTGTCTCTATCTCTGTCAAATAAATAAATAAAATCTTAAAAAAAAAAAAAAAAAAGAATGCTTAAAGTAGGAGAAACTCTATAGAGACCAGTTTTGTTCAACACTTTCATTTTGTAGACATGGAAACGGGAGTCCCAAAAAGTGAAGCAGCCAATAACATATCTGGGAACACAAGATATCTTGATAGCTAGTTTTAGTACTGTCCTCTCAATACCACATATCTCTTTTGGACATAATAATGAAGTGGGGACTGGCTAATATTATAATGAAAAAGCTTTTCAGATGGTTAAAAAAAAAAAAAGAAAAAACAAAACCTTACTCAAAGAATATTAAGTGACAGAGGTGTAGCCTGGCAGAGGATTTCTAATGGTATATAGAAGGCTTTACCACCCTTTTGCCCTATCCTGAATAAATACACGCCTACATTCATTCACTCGACAAACATTTACCGTTTGCCTATCATGTGCTAGCAATACAGTAGGAAACAAGAACGACACGGTTCCCGCCCTCCAGCTTATATTCTAGCCCAGGAAAGAGACAACGAATAATGAATAAGAAGTCTTCCACACTGTTGACTCCCTCCTACTTGAAACTGACTCTTCCCTTGGATTTTTCTTCAATTCACCTTCAATCCTTGGCATCCTTTTTACTTTAAATGCTTTCCTTAGGCAATCTCGGTTTCTCCTCATGGTTTCCACAGTGTATTTGCTGATTACCCTCAGTTTTTCATTTTTAACACAGACCTCTCAAATAAGCTCTAGACTACCTCTTGTAGATATTCAATGACAGGTACTGTACAGGCCCTTTGAATTGCCATCCCCCAAACTGAACTTAACTCATTCCCTTTAAACACATTTCTCTTTCTGTTCTTCCCATCTCAGTGGTATCATCCCAGATGTCACTGTCTGTTTTACCTTTCACATCCAGGGAGTGGGTCACCAATGCCTCTTAATTCTACTTTCTGAATCTTTCTGCATTATATCCAACCATCTTCTTTATATTATGACAGTGGCTTCTTCAAGCAGTTTCTTAGCATTTTGCATCAGAATTGATTTTCTATAACACAAATCTAATAATGTCATTTTCCCTGTGACTTGTGGATACTTTTGTCAGCATTTATTTCATTGTGCTTGATTACTTAAATAACTGTTAGAATTTGAACAAGTAGAAGGAAGGAACCATGCTTTGCCCATCTTAAATTTCCATCATCTAGTAATTGTACCTGAATACCTCAAACGAGGCATTAAAGATGTTCTCATTAAATCTGCGGATTACAGAATTTGCAGGAAAATACCAGAACTTCAAATATACGAATTGCTTAAATAATTAGCTAAACCAAAAAGAAAATGCCTACTAGGAAAAGTATTGAATCTAAATAAAAATTAGTACGTAAATACAATAACAAAAACACAGGGCAGATCCCTTAGTAACACATATGAGAAGATGTATAAATTTTAGTTTATTTCATTAGTAACTTAATTCTCAAAAAAGCTAATGCAACTTTAAGCTGCCTTAAAGTATCAGTAATAGTTCCAATCAATGCCAAGTGGTATTATGGGTACCATATTTTAAAAGAATAAATGACAAAACAAACGTCCTGCTGGGAAGAGCAACCAGGACAGTGTGCGGCCCTGAGGTCACCACTACTAGAAAAAGCTGAAGTAAATACTGACATTTAATCTGCAGAAAAGAAAACTTAACGGGGACATAAGAGTTCCTAATTTGAAGAACAGTTCATGGTAGAGGAATAAGATAAACTGAATAACAAGGTAACATCAGAAACATTGGCTCTATGTACAGGGAAACAGAGGTCAGCTCAGAATTAGAGCTGTCCCCAAATGGGACACCACTGTGTTTTCGCAAATTCTCCCACACTAAGATTTCAAGCAGAGGCTAAATGACCACATCATGGATGTTTTTAGCACAGGGGATCTCTGCACAGAATAGGAGACTGATTTGAATATTAACCTATAGAATGTAGACTTAGACTGGTTCACTTATGGCACCTAACTCCAAGATAAGTCACAGGCAGGTCATTTGTACAGACAGTTTTGGGTACCCAAACAAATCACCAGAGATGTCCTGATGTCCACGTGACAGTCCTTCCTGATCACCATGTGACTGCCATTTTCCACCTAGGAAATGATTAAGGATTCCTCTAAGGTACCCTTGGTGGTAGTTGATGACAACAAAAAAGTATCATGCATTTAAGAATGTTTACTATGCAGTTTTTAATGCAATAAAAACACTAAATGTAAGTGTAAATACAGGTAGTTATTCACAAACTACATAGCAATGTCCCATACATAAAAATGTGAACTTCCTGTTCCTTTATCACCTTGCTGACATGGACATCTTTATTCTTTAAATTACATAGTACCCTGGTCTCTACTTCTTGACCCCCCCCCTCACTGGGGCCCATTTATATAGGTGTGATGGAAGAAGAATGAAGTAAAATTGTGAAGAATGAGAAAGAAAACCTGGTTCTAGTAACCTGGTCTTAATAACCCAAATTATAAAAACACAAAAATTATCCTACAGAAACAAATACGATCTATGTTTCTCTAATGCTGTCTTAGGCACACAGTGGGTTCAACAGACTTTTTTGGGATGGCTCAGAACCTAATTACTACATATAAAGTTGTTTCTATGGAGACGCTTTTAAAACAATCAACAATGAACTCAAAACAGGTCAGGACTATCTTTATCAAGATCTTTTCAAAATTTAAAAGAGTAACATCTGGAATACAGCTGAAATCCACTAGAAGAAAAATCCCTTGAGCCACAGCATTGAAAACGAATTGTGCAAATCTCTGAATGGCAGAAGCTACAGTATTAACAGCTAACAGAAATTTCTTTCAGGCATGGATAAGCCAACAACACCTTATTAGTCATCAGAAGGAAGTGATCATTTAACAAGTAAGGTATGGGGTTATTTCTCGATACACTCAGTGTCTCAAATGTTACTCACAGCTGAAGAGTAGAGTTCAAACTCTTGCTCAGGGAGGAAAGAATGCCAGCCATCTTCTACCACTTCAAACATGGGCCGGTAAAAGAAAGGGTACATCAGAGTGATAGAGTCCAGGGTAGACAATGCCTAGGGCATAAAAAAGAAACAAAAGAAAGAAAAAGGAACATACCACAATTTGAAATACTTTCTAACTGCCAAATTGGTATTAAATAAATATGGTCTAATAATGATGCACATTCAATATGTTTCTCTAACGTTGTATTTACCACTAGATACAATTACAGCTTCTTGAAGCTTATTTCCATGCTTTCAGCATCTAACAAGGTACCTGGCACATAGCTTATACTAAATTAACATTTGCTGAATGAACAAAAGAACAAAAAAAGTATGCACACCTATTCTTGAAGAAAAATTAAATAACTCCTTTTGACACCACTTAACAAAGCCTAATAAAAAGGTCCAAATATTTCTGGGGATCAGAAAACAAACAGGTTCTGGTTAGAAAGCAAGGTCTTGGCTCAATTTCAGTTATCGACTATATCAACGTATGTACATTATTTAAAATCAGTGTCTGTTAGTAACCATAAATAAGGGTGTTACAGCTTGGTAGCCAGGTATCGTATTACCTTTATGCTACAATGACCCATTCTCAAGTTGGGGCAATAACTCTGTGGTCCCCAAATGAGCCTATAATCATCTGGAACACTTGAATTCTGGATAACAACACCAGGAAAACCTGACTAAAAGGGAGGAACAGACAGATGAACATCCTCCATCACTGGGCAGTTTCAACCTTCTGACAGGGGAATTATAAAAACCACTTCTATGGCTAGGAAAAAAGGTACCAAAATCAATTAGCATAATTCAAATTTCAGTAATCATGGAGACACTCACCTGGAGGAGGGCGGGAGCCCAACATCATGCTAGTTCCCCAAAACTCTCAGAATAAAGCTACCCCTTTCTAGATCACAGAAGGACCAGGCTCGCAAAAGAATGGGCCCAAGACTTATTTAAAAAACAGATTAGATATGTAGTTTAGCAGTTTAACAAAAACATCTTCATCCAAAGCTATTCTTCCATCTGTCCATAAATCATGACACCTCTCCCCCAGAGCTCATAAAACAGAAAATATGGAGATGCATGGCCGTATAATCCATTATCCACTTCTATATAGTCTTTGGCTGCCAATCACACTAAACAGAAGCAGAATGGCCAATGTCCACATCTGACCTAGGCCCGAGCTGTCATTGTTCAGTACAAACATTATTTTACTTAATTGGTTCACTTTTTTTTAATTGGTTTATTTTTAAGATATTCTTCGCAGTATTTAAAATTTTTTTCATCTTTACTGAGGTAAAATTGACAAATAAAACTAAGATATTTCAAGTGATGATTTGAAACATTGTGAAAGGACGCCCCAGGGAGTTAATTAACACATCCATCACCTCACATGTTTGCCTTTTGTTGAAAACATTTAAGCTCTACTCTCTTAGAAAATTTCTATTATACAATATTACAGTGTTATCAACTATGGTTTACCGTGTTTTACATTAGATCCTAAGACTTTATTCATCGTATAACTGCAAGTTTGTAACTTCTGCCAACCTCTCCCTATCTCCCTCAGCCCCCAGCAACCACTTTTCCACTCTCTGTTTCTCTAAGTTTTGTTTTTGGTTTTTAGGATTCCACATATAAGCAGTAACATGCCATATTTGTCTTTCTCTGGTTTATTTCACTTAGCATAATGCCCTCCAGTTTCACCCTGTTGTCACAAATATCAGGATTACTGTTTTTAAAGGCTGAATAATATTCCATTGTATGTACAGATAAACATCACATTTTCTTTATCCATTCATCTGTTGACAGATACTTAGGCTATTTCCACATTTTGACTATTATGAGTAATGCTGCAATGATCATGGAAGTAAAGATAGCTCTTTGAGATGATTTTGTTTTCTTTGGATATATATCCAGAAATGGGACTGCTGGGTCATACGGCAGTTCCATTTTTAATTTCTTGAGGAACCTCCATACTGTTTTCCATAGTGCCTGGTACAACCACGATTTTAAATGCAAGTTAGCAGCCACTTTAGAAGGTAATAAGCACTCATATTCTGACTTGTGATCACATACTATGTCACTAGAGACAGGACTTTTCCTTTAAACACACTGATGCTGAAAGAACTGAAAACATTTTAATTCCAAAAGACAGTGGAAACTATATTGAAAAAAGCTTCATCAGACTTCCTGCTACATTTTAGAAAACTGAGCACTTGCCAGGTATTCTTCCAAAGGGATTCTATTTGTGGCAGCAGAATATATTAGGGTATGTGGATTCTTGATTAGAAAGAATAGCTCAACTGTTTTATATAAGATATTCACTTACTATTCCCAAGTTATGTCAAGATGTATAGCTGAAGTGGGGAAGGAACTGGACACCAGGAAAAGGCAAGAGGCCAAGTTCACGATGTATATTTACTATGTTGTAAAACAATCAGTAGAGCATTTGCTTCCTAAGGTCAAGGGTTTCCATATATTCAGTTTCTAAAGTACTTTAGGTACTATATACGGCCAAATAAACAACTGATTGGTGTCAGATGCTAACGAAACAAAGCAAATGCAATCAGAACGTGGGTAACAGGTTTTGCCCTATATTTCCTTTACTGTTATCCCTCACCGTATGCAACTTCACTAACACCCACCAACCAGCTATCTTGTAAGTTATAAAAGGGCTAAGAAAAAAAATGCAGACTGTTCAGTGAAAATCCAAACCCACAACTGGAAAAACAAAAACAAACCCATGATCAAATGAAATGGGTCAGTAGCATTCCCCTGCCCAAAGAGCAGGACACTGTTTCAATTGAACAGCCTAGAAACCACAGTGCATTTCTTAGCCATGCTAGCAAATTTGGCCAAATCAACGTTACTACATCACTTCCAAATGACAAGATATGTAAGACAAATAGTTCAACTCATCTTCTCATTTCCTCTAAGTAAAATTTAGCAAAGGCAGAAAGTAAACCAGTTCTATGCCTTTTTTCTCATCACAACAGTTGTTTTGTTTCTCTTTCTTGTTTAAAAACCAAACAAGATCCTAATTACAGATTTTTAAACCTTCCTGCCTCCTCTTAATGGTTAAGCCAATAGCATTTGTTTTGGATACAAAGACCAGATTAGTCACTCAAAGACCAACGAAAAAAAATCAATGTGTCTATAATTATCTAGATAATACTATAAACATAAAGTTAATTACTATAATTTAGTGGCAATGATTTAAAACAAAGCAATTTAAAATTTGAGTGTAAATCAAAATAGTTTGGTTGAGTGAGGAAGAAAATGGTGTGAGCGCCTCGATTTAAATATTAAATTATCCAAGTAAAATGTCTATTATTTGTAATCTGAACAGATATTCAATATCGTTGATACAAATATAAAACACCCCCGTCTTTTTTTTTTTTTTTTTTTAGTTCTTATCTCCACTTTATTTATTTTTTTTTATAATGATTTTTTATTATATTATGTTAGTCACCATACAGTACATCCCCGGTTTCCGATGTAAGGCTCGATGGTTCATTAGTTGTGTATAACACCCAGTGCACCATGCAATACGTGCCCTCCTTACTACCCACCGCCGGCCTATCCCATTCCCCCACCCCCCTCCCCTCTGTAGCCCTCAGTTTGTTTCTCATAGTCCATAGTCTCTCATGTTTCATTCCCCCTTCTGATTACCCCTCCTTTCTTTATCCCTTTCTTCCCCTACTGATCATTCTAGTTCTTATGTTCCATAGATGAGAGAAATCATATGATAGTTGTCTTTCTCTGCTTGACTTATTTCACTTAGCATTATCTCCTCCAGTGCCGTCCATGTTGTAGCAAATGTTGAGAACTCGTTCTTTCTGATAGCTGAGTAATATTCCATTCTATATATGGACCACAACTTCTTAATCCAGTCATCTGTTGAAGGGCATCTCGGCTCCTTCCACGATTTAGCTATTGTGGACATTGCTGCTATGAACATTGGGGTGCATATGGCCCTTCTCTTTACTACGTCTGTATCTTTGGGGTAAACACCCAGTAGTGCAATGGCTGGATCATAGGGTAGCTCAATTTTTAACTTTTTAAGGGACCTCCACACTGTTTTCCAGAGTGGCTGTACCAACTTGCATTCCCACCAACAATGTAGGAGGGATCCCCTTTCTCCACATTCTCTCCAACAATTGTTGTTTCTTGCCTTGTCTATTTTTGCCATTCTAACTGGCGTAAGGTGGTATCTCAGTGTGGTTTTGATTTGAATTTCCTTGATGGCTAATGATTTTGAACATTTTTTCATGCAAACACCCCCCTGTCTTAAACAAACCTAATGTACGGAAAATTCAGACTTACTAAAGACAAACAAAAGACTATAATTATTTGTGATAATCACTTACTTTATAAAAGAAATAACTTTTTAGAAAAGCCTTACCCTATAATACATACAACGGACTATTACTGAGTCTTAAAAGAGAAGGAAATCCTGTCAAATGCTACAGCGGGTGAACCTAGAGGAAAAAGGAACACTAAAAACTGTTATAAGTCAATAAAATCCTATTACACTCCTATAACAATGAATCAGGGTGAGGCTTTTCCTGTCAATTTTCAATATGTGAGTCACAAAACATAACCAACTATCTACTAAAAAAACATATGAGCTCTACTGAGTCGGAACATAAGGTTGTTTTTTGTTACTATTTATTTTCATCAGATTTTGCTTCTGAAATATTTACCTCAATGGAACTGGCTATATTCAAACATTCTTCCATTCCAGGAATATCCAACTGAATTATTCGAAAATCTTTACATTTTATGATGATGGTACCCAGTGGTCCCACAAATCTGTAAAAAATTACAAATTATGCTTAGGAACATACATAGTTCTATCTTTAAACATACGATTATTTCCGTGAAAAGAGAATGTAGTTGTAATTACCATCTATAGTCAACTTTCTTCTCCCCTATGGTCTAATTAAGGAAGAGTTAAGACTGTGTTATTAAAATGTGAGCCATAAATTATTTTAAATACATATACTTAAAATTTTTCAAATTCATAAAGTAATTCGTACTAGGCCAACTCATTTAATGAAGATTATTTGGGGTCTTACTTCAAAGAATAGAGAAAAAAAGATCTGTAATTAACATGTTAAGTGTTTATATAGCATAGGAAAACACTTCATTTCAGATTTTATTTACTTCCAAGCTTGTTGTAGTTGATTTTAAATGTAAGTATCTTTCTTTCAGTCTTCAAACACTATTAATTTACAATTTCTATTCTAAATCAATGGCATATCTACTCATAAGTTTTGTATCGATAAATTTTGTACAAATGTAATTTAACCTTAATTGGAATTTTTGTCTTCCTTATACTACTGTTGTTTTGTTTTGTCTATACTTTCTGACAGCTCTGAGTTTTCTTTTGCTTTGCCACTGGTTGGCCCCTTTCTTTTCCATTAATACTTCTGAGTATTCCCTAAACTAGGAATTCTTAGATTGACCAAATGCTGTTCATTTTACTTACATTTTGTCCAGTTTAGAAAGACCACTCCTACAGCTACTCTTCCTGAGCTCCATCTCAATTGCTAATCCTCCCTATGCCTCACATCACTGCCTTGTTAATTTGGACAGGTGAACACGGGTCAAATCCTACTAAAGATAATTCTACCAAAAATCCACAACCTATCAACACATTGGAATGCCTCTTATAAAATTTATTTGGAAAACTCACACTCTTCGCACTTCTACTTCTGGCAAAGGTAGAATAACAGGGACTGTATTTACCCTCCCACCTGAAACAAACCAAAATAATTGGCCAAAATATAAAAGAAAGAACTGTTTTCAAGACACTGGACATCCAGCAACAAAGAACAGAGATCTCTGGGAGATGGGAAACAAGTGAATCCTACAATTGCCTGAATTTACGGTTTTGAGAGATGCCAGGCTATAGAAGAGGGAAGCTGGGTGGGGCTGATAGTCTGAGGAGAGCATCTACATTAAAAAAGAAAGTTTCATGTTAGTGACTTCATATCAGTGACTTCAGATTTAGATAAAAAAAGAAGAGCAAGTCAAATTCAAAGCAGAAGAAATTAAATAAAGATCAGAGCCAAAATCAATGAAACAGAAAAAAGAAAACTATAGGGAATAATAAAAGCAACGATGATTGCTTGAAAATAATAAAATCAATAAACCGCTAGCCAAAGTAATCAGGCAAAAAGAAAGTGAGTCTCAATTTACCAATATCAGAAATAAGAGAAATGAGAATCACTACAGACTGTATAACATTAAAAAGATAAGGAAATACCAGGAATAACTTTATGCCAATAAATTCAACAAGGTAAATGACATGGACCAATTCCTCAGAAGACACAAACTCAAGAACATAATTAGTTCTATAGCTATTAAATAAACGGAAATATTCATGAAAATCTTCCCCACCAAAAACCCCTCTGGGTCTAGGTGGCTTCACTGATGAATTCTATAAAACATTTAAGGAAAATATACTATCAATTCAGGACAAACTCTTCCAGAAAGATGAAGAAGAGGCAATTATTTATCATCTCATTCCATGAGGTGAGCATTACCCTAATACAAAAACCAAACAAAAACACGACAAGAAAACTGTACACAAATATCCCTCATGAACCCAGATGCAAAATTTCTAAACAAAATATTAGCAAATTAAATTCAACAATATATAGAAAGGATAATACATAATGAACAACTGGGGTTTATCATTTGAAAGCAAAGCCATTTATCATATTGCCAAACTGAAAAAGTAAAACCATATGATCCTCACAATAGATATAGAAAAAGCATTTAACAAAATTCAACATCTATTCCTGATCTTAAAAAACAAAAACAAAAAAACCCCACTCTCAGCAAACCAGGAACAGAAGGAAACATATTCGACCCGATAACAGCATTTACCAAAAACAAAACAAAACAAAACAAAAAAACAAAAACAACAAAACAAATCTACCACTAATCGCAGACTTAATGATGAAAGACTAAATACTTTTTCACTAGTATCAGGAATAACAGAGATTGTTCAATGTCACCACTTCTATTCAATACTGTACTGATAGTCAATAGCCAGTGCAATGAGGCAAGAAATAAATGGCATCCAGATTGGAAAAGAAGAAATAAAACTGTTTTTAGTGGCAGATGACATGATTGCCTACTTAGAAAAACTAATGAAAAATACAACAAACTATTAGAATTAAAAAGTGAGGTTAGTAAGGCTGCCGGATACAAATTCAATACACAAAAATCAATAGTATTTCTATATACTATTGCAACAATTGTTAAAAATATTCAGGCCTTGGTTTTTATTCAGGACGGAAAGGCTGATAGATCAGGAGATGGCTGTCACTGAAAAGACAGTTTGTGACTCACAGTTCTCAAAAGGAGGGGACACACTATGTCATGCAGGGCCACTGGGTTATACAGGTGATCCCTGGTTGTCTATACCTGGCCCTGGAATAATTTAGGAGAGAAGAATAGTAGTCCTGAATGCAGAAGCCTGATATGAGGAAGTAAATGAGGGTATGGACTTAAGAGCTGTTGGTGTGCATGCAGGCAAGTTTCCTGCTATTTCTAGTAAATAGCTAACTCTGAGAGGGGGAGTCCCTCTCCAGAAGGTGTCAATGTACCTGAAGATGTCAATCTCCTGAAGATGTCAATGTACCATAAAATATAGAAAGTAAACAACGGGACTAATACAAAAGCAATTAGAAATTGAAATTTTAAAAATACCATTTGAAAGAGCATCAAAAAATGTGTAATAAATGGGGGTGATCGGTCAAAAAATGTCTGAGATCTATAAGTGAAAACTATAACACATTGTTGAGAGAAATTAAAGAAGACCTAAATAAAATGACTGGAGAGATGTACTTTGTTCATGGGACAGAAGACTTAATATTAAGATATCAGACGTCAACTCTCACCAAATTCATTAATCAACAGCTTCAACACAATTCCAATGAAAATCACATAGGGTTTTTTTTTTTTTAAGAAATTAACGAGCTGATTTTAAAATTCATATGGAAATGCAAATGACCTTAAATAGACAGAACAACTTTTAATAAGAACAAACCTGGAGAGCTAATGCTACATAATTTCAACTTAATATGAAGCTACTGTAGGGGCACCTGGGTAGCTCAGTTAGTTAAGCACCTGATTCTTAATTTTGGCTCAATTCATGATCTCAGGTTTGTAAAACTGAACCCCAAGTCGGGCTCCATGCTCAGCAGGGAGTCTGCTTCTCTCCCTCTCCCCTCCATCCCTCCCCCCTTCACATGCTCACTCTCTTTCTTAAATAAATAAATAAATAAATAAATAAATAAATAAATAAATCTTTTTTAAAAAGTTACCGTAATTAAGACTGTGGTAATGTAACAGCATCAAGATAAACAGATCAAAGGGACAGAAAGACAGTCTAGAAATAGTTTTACTTATATATGGACAAAGGTGCAAAGACAATTCACTGAAGAAGGGGTAAAACAATCAGATATCCATATGCAACATACACACACACATATATGTATACCATAAACTATATATAAAAACTGACTCAAAATGGATCATATACCTGAAGATAAAACCCAGAACTATAAAACTGCTGGAAGAAAATATGAGCAAAAATCTTTGTGACCTTGGGTTAGGCAAAGATTTCTAAGATAAGATACCACAACTCCAATCTATAAAAGAACTGATAAACTGGGCTTCTTCAAAACTGAAATCATTTGCTCTCTGAAAGACACTGTTAAAGAGAATGAAAAGGCAAACCACAGACTGAGAGAAAATATTTACAAATCTTATTTGATAAAAGTCTTGTATATAGAATATTAAAAAAAAAAACAACTCTCAAAACTCAATAAAGGAAAGGATTCTGGGAAGACGGTGGAGTAGGAAGGACCAGGAATCTGTCTCCCCACCTAGACAACAATTTCACTGGCACGATTTGTTTGATGTGACTATTCTGTAACTCTAGAATCTATTGGCTTGCAACTTCCAGGGGGAAGACTTGAATGATCAATTTTGGATAAATTCAGACCTTAGCAAAACAGCAGCTACACATCCTAGCCATGTGATGGGCAGCTATGCACATGTTCCTGGAGCAGCTTGTGCACAGCCTGAGGAAGCCAAGTTGGACAAAGACACCGTCCTCCAAGTATCAGAGAAAAAAGATCCTGTCCTCCAACTATCAGGGATCTATGCTCTGATCGCTGATTGCTGCTTCTGATCACAGAAATGCAAAGGCCAGCAGCCACTGTTGTTGCATCTCTTCCTATTGTTGCAAGCCCCTCCTCCACAAGTGACTTCCAGGGAATTTAAAGGCCAGTTCTCTTTCCCCTCCCAATCCTCATTTCATTTTTCCCTTTTCTCCTTTCAGGAGACAGACATTAAAGACTAGGACACTCAAAAACAATTACATATATGAGGAATATTATATCAATGCCCAAGGAACAGCTCAGAAAAGAGCTATTAGATGACCTTAAATTTGCACTTCAGGCTGATCTCTGGCATAGAGAAAACTTACAACAACAGCAACAATAATTATAATAAGCAAATGACAATTATTAAAAACAAACAAACAAAAACAGCAAACCCTGGGGAAAGGGAAGAATCTGATTCCCAGAGTTGGTCACCACATCATTAGATCAAATGTTCAGTGTTCCAACAAAAACAAAAACAAAAAATCACAAGGCATACAAATAAACAGGAAAGTATGAACCATTCAAAGGAAAAAAAATACATCAACAGAAACTTTCCCTGAAAAAGACCTGATGGCAGATATACCCAACAATGATTTTAAAACAATCATTTTAAAGATGCTCAAAGAACTTAAGAAAGATGTGGAGAAAGTCAAGAATGCGATGTGTGAACAAAATGGAAATATCGATAGAGAAAACCTCAAGAAACCAAAAAGAAAAAGAAAAAGAAAAAATTGGAGCTGAAAAGTGCAATAAGTGAAATGAAAAAATTCACTAGAGGGATTCAAAGGCAGATGTGAGAAGGCAGAAGAAAAATCAGTGAACCTGAAGAAAAAATGGAAATTATTGGGTCTGAGAAGCAGAAAGAGAAAAGACTGGAAAAAAGTGAATAGAACCTAAGGACCTGTGGGATACCAACAAGAGAACCAACATACACATTGCGGGAGTCCCAGAAAGAGAAGAAAAAGGAACAGAGAGAATATTTGAAGAAATAATGGTGGAAAAATTCCCCAATTTGATGAAAGACATGAACATAAACATCCAAGAAGCTCAACAAACTCCAGGTAAGATAAACTCAGAGAACCACACCAAATCACATTTTAATTAAACTTTCAAAAGACAAAGAGAAAATCTTGAAAGCAGCAAGAAGGAAGAGAATTGTCACATACAACAAGGAAGCCACAATAAAATAATGAACTGATTTCACATCAGAAACTTTGGAGGCCACAAAACAGTGAGTTGATATATTCGAAGTGCTAAAAGCAAAAGCTGTCAACTAAGAATCCTTTATCCAGCAAAGTGTCCTTCAAAAGTAAAGGAGAAATTAAGACAGTCCCAGATAAACAAAAGTTGAGGGACTTATGACCACTAGAGCTGCCCTACAAGAAATGCTCAAGGGAGTCCCACAAGGTTAAATGAAAGGACACTAGGCAGTAATCTGAAGCTATATGAAGAAATAAAGATCTCAATGAAGGTAAATACATGGGTGGTTATAAAAGCTAATATTATTGTAACAATGGTTTGTAAACGTACTTTTTGTTTTCTACATGATTTAACAGATTAATACATTCAAAGAAAAAATTATTACTATAAAAGCTATTATAACTGTATTACTATAACTTTGGATTATAACTCCAAATTTTGTTTACTACATAATTTAAGAGACTAATGCATTAATAAGAATTATTAGTTTATGTTTGGGGGCATACAATGTATTAAGATGTAACTTTGTGACATGAATAATGAAAAACAGTAGGGACAGAGCTATAAAGGAGCACATTTTTTGTATGTTATTGAAGTTAAATGGCATAAATTCAAATTAGAGTGTTATAACCTTAGGATGTTTAATGTAATTCCCATGGTAATCACAAAGAAAATAGCTATAGGATATACATAAAGGTAAATGAGAAAGGAATTTAAACATTTCACTACTAAAATATCAACTACATACAAACAGAATACTAAGGGACAGAAAAGGTATAAGGCATAGAGAAAACAAACAGCACAGTAACAGAAGTCCCTCCTTATCAATAATTATTTTAAATGCAAATTGATTTTAAAAAAAACTGTCCAATCAAAAGACAGAGATTGGCAGAATGAATAAAAACATATGATCCCACTATATGCTATCTTACAAGAGA
This sequence comes from Ursus maritimus, assembly GCF_017311325.1. Lineage (NCBI taxonomy): Eukaryota > Metazoa > Chordata > Mammalia > Carnivora > Ursidae > Ursus > Ursus maritimus. The sequence goes on from NW_024423453.1 coordinate 62,365,655, forward strand.
CTCCAGATCCAAAGACACAAATGTAACCTAAAAGTGAAAAGATAGGAAAAAAATATTCCATGCAAACAGTAACCAAAAGACAGCAGGTAAGGTTATACTAATATCAGACAAAACAGACTTTTTAAGAGATGTTATTTATTTATTTGACAGAGAGAGAGACAGCCAGGGAGAGAGGGAACACAAGCAGGGGGAGTGGGAGAGGAAGAAGCAGGCTCTCAGCGGAGGAGCCTGAGGTGGGGCTCGATCCCAGAGCTCTGGGATCACGCCCTGAGCCAAAGGCAGACGCTTAACGACTGCGCCACCCAGGCGCCCCCAGACAAAATAGACTTTAAATCAAAAATGGTTAAAAGAGACAAGGAAGGACATTATATACTAATAAAATATTCAACACAGCAAGCAGATATAACAATTATAAATAATTACACATTTAACTACAGGCAATCAAAATATATGAAGCAAAAACTGACAGAACTGAAGGAAAAAATAGTTCTACAGTAATACTCGGAGACTTTAATACCGCATTCATGATAATAGCTAGAACAATCAGAGTGAAGATAAATAAGGAAATAGACACTTAACACAATAAACCAACCAGATGTAACAGACACATACACACTAGCTACCAAACAACAACAGAATACACATTCTTCTCAAGTGCACATGGGACACTTTCCAGGACAGACTGTATGTTGGGTCATAAATCAAAGTCTCAGTAGATTTAAAAAGATAGATATTTGAACAGAATGGGATGAAGTTAGAAATCTACAACAAAAGGAAAACTGAAAAATTCACAAAATTATGGAAAGTAGCAATGCACTTTTAAACAACCAAGGGAGCAAAGAAATCACAAGTAAATTAGAAAACACAGACAAATGGAAACAAACACATTACAAAACCTATGGGACACAGAGAAAGCTATACACATATGAAATCACTTGATAAATGATGGATCAATCAAGAATGGGTTGCTAGATAATGGTATTAGGAAAACTGGCTTGTTACCTGAAGAAAAACACTTGAAACGAAGGTAGAATCTAAATGAGTTAAAGACCTAAAAGTGAAGGGTAAAACTATAAAGCTAATACGAAAGAAAATGTAGACAATATCCTAGTGATCTTGGGATGAGGAAGGACAAACAATAAAGTAAAAAAAGCACAAACAATAAAGTAAAAAAACGATGAATTCTGAATTAAAATTAAGGCCTTCTGCTCAGCAAAGACCACCACAGAAAAATCAACAAATGGGTGAGAGACTAAGAGAAGACATCTGCAATGTCTAAGTAAAGAATTAAAACCTAGAAAGTATACAAGGAGCTGGTACAAATCAATGCTAGAAAGATAACAAACCCAATTTTTAAAAGTGGGTCAAAAAATTCACAGAAAGGAAAAAAAATTTATTGAATTGCTAATAAGTCTATACAGAGATACTGAGACTCATCAGTAATTAAAAAAATACAAACTAAAACAAAGAGATACTATTCACAGTCATCAGACTAGCAAAACTTAAAAAGACAATAATTCCAAATGTTGGTAAGAATGTGGCGGAAATAGGGACCATAGTGGGAGGGGCAAAGGGACTAGTCATTTTGGAGAGTCCTTAGCATCACTTGGTGAAGTGAACTAATTTTATGTATCTGCTTTCTGGCTCGATCCCATGCTAGACATAATCTCAGAGAAATTTTTGTACAAAACTATAAGTGGACCCAAACAAGTATATTTTTTCAGTATGTTGTGATAGGAGGGAGTTGGAAGTTATCTAAAGGGTCAGAAAAGTAAAATGTTGTAGACAATTTGGAATTCTATGCTGCAGTCAGAAGTAGTGAAATGATATACACGCAGCAGTAGGGAGAGGACTGAGTTAATGCTGGGAAACAGAACAAGATCTGCAACATAATCCTACTGGGGAAAATTAAACTCGCACATGATAGTGCTATGTATTTTACAGAGTATACATTTATCTAAGGACAAATAGCAACACTTAACATACTGGCCTGAAAGGATTGAGAATGAGGTGGAAAATAGGGGTGAAGGCTAGCACTTGAAGAAGAATAAAATGTAATAAAACCAGAAAACCTTGCAATGAATCAATCATGAAAACGACAAGTTATCAAATGAGTAGGATTAACTCAGCTTTCTACATCTTGGGGTCCATGAAAAGAAAAATGTGTAATTGTAAAACTTTTGTAAAACCTTGTGTGCTGAAAGGATCTATAAAATTATATATGCAGTGCGATGAGCTTGTAAAGCATCACTCAAATATAAGTTACTACTAGATATGAGAAGGGCTGTCTTCCTCTACGTCATAGAACTGAGAGGTTCAGAGAGGTTAAGCGGCTTGCCCAAGGACACCTGTGTAACAAGAGGCAGAACGAAAGGAGTCATCCTTAATAATGCACTTCTCTCACAACCGTTTACAATTCACTAACAAGGCATGGCAGCTCAGCCTTCAAAATACCTCCCAAACCTAACCGCTTCTGAGCTCACTTCTACCACTTCCACTCTTAAGTCACCGTCACCTTCTCCCTGAACTACTCAACAGTCTCCTAACGAGGCCTGCTGCTTTCCACTGGTGCCCCTTTGCAATCCGTCTTCTGCCATGGCTGGAACCAGCTTCTAAAAAAGTCTTATCGGCTCTTACTTCCTTGCTTTCAACTCTCCAAAGAGCTTCCTTTGAAAACCATCACAATGGCAAAGAAAGCCCTAGACCATCTGCCCTCTGCTTATCCCTCCTACCAATTTCTGCTACACCCCTAGCCTCTATCCCTACTCACTGCCCTCCAGACACACTGGCCTCTTTGTTCTTCCCAGTACATGGCAGGCCCATTCCTGTCTCTGCATTGGTTGTTCCCTCTGGCTGGAATATTCTTTCTTCTAATATACACATTGCTAGCTTCCTCTCTTCCTTCAGATGTCATTCATTTATTTTTAAAGATTTTATTTATTTGACAGAGAAAGAGAGAGAGTGAATGAGAGAGAGCACAAGCAGAGGGAGCGGCAGGCAGAGGGAGAAGCAGGCTCCTCTGCGGGGAGCCCGATGTGGGGCTCAATCGCACTGAGCCTAAAAGAGACACTTAACCAACTGAGCCACCCAGGCGTCCCAGATGTCATTCATTTAAATGATACTTGTCTTTTCTGAAATTCCTTCTAAGAACACTGCTTCCTAGCATTCTCTATCCTCCCCTCTTCCTCTATTTTCCCTCCTGGCACATATATATATTTTTAATAATAATTTTTTATATTATGTGAGTCACCATACAGTACATCCCTAGTTTTTGATGTAAAGTTCCATGACTCATTACTTGCGTGTAACACCCAGTGCACCATGCAATACGTGCCCTCCTTAACACCCATCACCAGCCTATCCCATTCCCTCTTGGCACATATTACCTGACACTGTTATTTACTTATTTGTTGATTTATTTGAATGTCTATCTCCTCCACTAGTACACAAGCTCTTCGACCCTCTTAGTCATGCAGAGCCCAGACGGTGCTCAGCACACAGAAGACACATGGAAGTATTTCTTGAGAGCAATAACTAAACTCTAATCTGACCACCTAGCTCATGCTCTTTCCATCACATCATGCTGCTTCTGGGAAAAAGATAAATATATACACAGTTTGTCACTTCTCACCTAACAGATTAAAAGGTCATGTCTTACATACTTTTTAAAGCCCTGCCAGGCCTAGCATGTAGTAAATGCTGGGTAAATATGAAATGCAAGTATGAAAAGCATCCATAAAATAAGAAAAAAGAAAAGGGAGTTGGTGGTAAGGAGAAATTCTATTTTGTATTCTGTGGCATCACTGATCATTTGGGGGTCAATCCTTCTTATACTTCCTATGTGCCTATCTGCCCAAGTTAGGAGTTTTGAAAGAGATAGAAATTAACCAAATGTAAGTCCTGGCTTCAAGGATCTAACATATGGGTAAATATCAAAATACAAATTTTAATATATAAATTAAATATATCCTTATCAAAGAGGCATAATTAAAGAGTTATAACATTTCAAGGTGAGGAGAATTACTTCTAGTTGTGGAAATTAACAGAAGAACCTACAAAAGAGGGGGAGGTTAAAATGGTTATACTACATATTGATAAATGAGTAGCAATTGGATGATAGCCTATGAACTTCTGAAAGATAAGAACTACACTTTATTCATCTTGGTGTTCTTCATGCCGCACAAAATGCCAAGAACATAATGACATTAAATAAATCTTTAACAAACTTGGGAGGAACAAAGCATTCCAGGCAGAAGGAAGAGCATCGGTAAGATACAGACATGGGAATGCAGGACATAGTGAGCAAAAATAAAAGAGTGAGGACTGGTAATGGAAAGAGTTCATGAGGGGCACCTGGGGGGGCTCAGTCAGTTGAGCAGCTGCCTTCGGTTCGGATCATGATCCCAGGGTCCTGGGATAGAGCCTGGCATCTGGCTCCTCGATTAGCGGGGAGCCTCTCTCTACCTCTCCCTCTGCTCCCCACCCCTGATTGGACAAGCTCTCTCTCTCAAATAAATAAATAAAATCTTTAAAAAAAGGGGGGGGATCATGAAAGAGAATGGCAAGAACTAAGGTGGGAAAAAAAAGTTAGGGCCAGATGGAGTACCATGAATGACAGAGTAGAAGGTTTATACTCTATTGCGCAGGCCAGGAGAGATCGTTGAAAACTTTTACACAGGAGAAGATGATCTGAGGAGTCTAGTAGGAGGCCTCTACTTGAAAAAATAAATAAATCTGTCACCAATTCATAATACTGTTTCCAATTCTACCACTGGTAAATACCGTCTTTTAAGGCATAACCTCTCTAGGAATCTTAATATCCAAATTCTCCTGAGAGATAATTTAAAAAGCTGTTGTCATTCATTTATACTTTAGTGTAAACTGGATAATCAATTCACCTTCTCCTGGCTAGAGTTAAGTACACAGAGCCATTGGGGCAATAAGAATTTTGACTGCAGATAGAAGTATAAATTTTTTTTTTTTAAAGATTTTTATTTATTTATTTGACAGAGATAGAGACAGCCAGCGAGAGAGGGAACACAAGCAGGGGGAGTGGGAGAGGAAGAAGCAGGCTCCTAGCAGAGGAGCCTGATGTGGGGCTCGATCCCATAACGCCGGGATCACGCCCTGAGCCGAAGGCAGGCGCTTAACTGCTGTGCCACCCAGGCGCCCCAGAAGTATAAATTTTTGACTCTGAGACACCACCTTGGAAAGACAGAGTCTGGGGTGAAAAAAAAAAAAGGAGGCTAACTACTTAATACCTTTGCTTAAGAGCAATTCTGTTTTTATTTTTTTTTCCCCAAAAGCAGACCTTAGTAAGGATAAGTAAAAGATATTATATGCTTAATCTTCTATGATGTGAGTATTGCACCACTTAGTCAATTATTTCCTTAGTGATGGTCATACATTTTGTTTCCAATCTTTTGTCCCTAAAAAAAGTGCTGCAATAAAATAATACACGTACTCAAAATAAATAAATAAATAAAAAGTAAAATAAAATAAAAGATATTATAATCTCCCATAGTAGAAGTATTCAATTGATGATTCAGAAGGTAAGAAAAAAGGAGAAACATGATAAACATTTTTGAAGGAAAGAAAAAAAAATTTTGTGTCATTTAGACACTACATACTAAGTTCTTTGAGTTTTCCTCAAAAGAGGCAAGTACCTAAACACATTCAACCACTTCATGGAACTGTGGCGGGCAATTAATAATCCAAGGAATATGATGGTGCAAGAAGAAATGTTTTTTTAAAAAGGTTAAAAATCCACCGAAATGATGTTATAATCAGGCTGATAATAACCACCATATGATAACCCTGAGAATTCCATCCAGATTTAATGGAAATCAGGCAACTCATCAGGATGGTTTTCTACTTTCTAAAATTCACATCTTCAATCCAGGCCGGAGAAGGCTCATTTTGCTGGCGGGTTAGGCGATGGGACGCAAGGAAAACAGTGCGACGCGTGGCCTCAGACGTCCACCTAAGGACCCCCAGGTTCCCTGCGGAAAGGTGGTAGAATGGGCACTCACCGCTTGTCGATGGCGTCGATGTTTGAATGGAGGAGCCACAGCTCCTCCGTGTTGTCCTGCCGGGAGGACAGGATCAGGTGGTGACCAGTCAGACACAAGGTCCCTTCGACGGCGGGATAGAAAGGCCGGTGCAGCACCACATTGTCCACCCGTGGGGTCTTAATCAGCTCCGCAAACTCCATGGTCTCCCGCGGCCGCAGCCACGGGACTGCCGAGTCCGGGAGGGCCGAGGCGGTCACACCGCCGCAGGGCTGGGGTGGAGAATGACCCGGCTCCGGGCAGGCCGGAGGGGCGGGGACGGGGCGGGGAGGCCGCGCCCCGCCCCAGGCTCCGGTGGGCGCGGCGAGGCCTGCGGTCACCGTCACTGGCCGCGGGAAAACAAGGGCTGGGGCTGGGCCAGGCCCGGGCGTCTCTCTCGCACTCCCGGTCCTTCCAGGCCCGGGTCTCGGGTGGAGAGAACGCTCCGCGGCAGGCCCAGCAGCAGCCACCACCACCTGGGGACCCGGCCTCGGCTGGACAGGCTGAAGGGAGAAAGAGGAGGCCGCTTTAGGACCAGTTTCCAACACCCAGCTGCTAGGAACTCCTGGCGGAAGTAGCTGCTGGGAGCCGAAGCCTAGGGCAACTCCGGGCGGAAGCGGTGGAGCCCGAAACTCGGAAGCCAGGGAAGTCAGAGCCGGAAGTCAGTCCCCTCTCCGAAGAGGGTGCTTCCGGAAACACAGACCTCCAAGGTTTGTGTTCCTACTAGGAAAAGGCTCTTCTTTACCTTCATGCTCACTGCCGTACCTTCCACCCGCTTCAAATATCCGTATCAGAAAAGGCCGGGGAAGATGGGACGACGAGAAGAGGTCTTGTCCGCCTCCGCGCACTTGAGTCGTAATCCCTCCTCCAAGAGCTCTTCATAGGGTGGGACTGTCGTAAATTGTGATGATTTTCGTCCATTCGCCGTGAGATGGCAAGTGTTGGATCGAATGACTGATTGTGACCGTAGAGAATTCTCCAGGTGTAAGGGAGAAACCCAGGGCCGAGCGCCGCAGACTCCCAGACAGCGGCACTCCAAGGTTCTGTGACCTTGAGCAAGAAAAAGGAAAAGCATGCAAACACCTATGAGAGGGACCTGGGTACAAATTACATACAATGCACAGAAGAGGGAAAGATTAATCCTATCCAGTGAGGAAGCTCAAGTGACTTGCTAAAACAGTTAATCTGTGGCAGAGATGGAACTTCAATCTAGATCTATGAAATCAAGGTACTGGGGCATTGACACCACCACACAGCCTGCCCATCAGATACATTGGCACTGAACTACTCCCAGATACCCCAATTATGCCAGAAATTTACTCAAATAAGTTCTTTTCGTTTAGTGCCCTCCCCCAAACTATTTTCAATATAAAATAGAGAATTAGAGGGGAAATATGCAAGGGTTTGAGTCCTGGTCTGCTGTCAGTCCATTAAACTTTGAAATCTCCACCATCTAGTATCTAAAGACAGCTAGAAGGCTAAAGTCTCACAGCAATCAAAGACAAAGTTCATTGCCTAAAATCTCACCACATCACCCACCAACAGTGTCCCTGCTTCTGCCCTTGCCCTTCCTAAAATGTTCCCTTATCAAAACAAAAACACTTTATAAAATTGTTACAGCGGAGAGTCCAGCTTTATTTGTCTGCAAAAGAAAAAAGGAACCAACAGAAAGGGGAGATGAGGGAACTGGTCTATAAAGCTACTTTTTTAATTGGGATTTTTGTTGTCCTTCCATCTTGTGGCTCATTATAACAATTACCAATTGAGAATTTACTTCCAGAATAAAGAATCAGGGAAAGTTTTATGGAGAAGGTATCATTTGAAACAATGACCTTGAAGGATGAGTAAGATTTATACCCTGAATGGAATGTAGCCAAGATGTCTTGTCTTAATTTAATGATGTCTGATAGAGGTAAGGATAAATTCTCCAAAAATTCCATGACCTTTTCTTTTAGTTTAACTGCAAACAAACAAACAAAAGAGCCTATGAAAAAACCATTGTGTCATTACATTTAAAAACGTTTAATATTCCATAAAGGCATAAACTTTTTGCCCTCAAGAGAAAATTGTCAATATCATGCTGGATTACTATAAGGAAACACTGGGAACTATCAGAAAATTATATCTACTCTGAGTTGAAGCTCAAAGCAAAGAAAGCCCCTGAGATCTGCAGAAAACAAATATTCAATAGCAAAGAATAGAGGGGATGCAGATTATGTGAACTTAATAAGTACATGAACAGTAGATGGCAGTAGAGCTTGACAGTAATAGGGTAGGCTTCCATTCTATTAATTAATTCGATGAGACCGTAGTCAAACAAGTTTACTATCCAAACTGCCTAGATGCAAGGGTCTCAGAAGATTCAGGTAAATAAAAGAAGATGATGGCATTTATTTCTTTTTACAGATTTATTTATTTATTTTAGAGCGAGAGAGAGCGTGCAAAAAGGAGGGAAGGGAAGAGAGAGAATCTTCAAGTAGATTCCCACCGAGTATGGAGCCCAATGTGAGGCTCGAGGTCCATCCCAGGACCCCCAAGATCATGACCTGAGCTGAAATCACGAGTTGGCCACCCAACCGACTGATCCACCCAGGCAACCCAATGATGGCATTTATAATGCATGTAAAACACTCAACACCTTACAGGTATTATTATTTTCATCATTATTTTATGAGATAATAAATGGCATTAATGTGTAATCATCTTATTCTATCAAATAATCATCTAGCATGTATTAAGTGCCTACTTGGAAATCAGCATCGTGGGGAATAGAAACAATAGATCTGACACAGCTCTTGCCCTTAAAAAGTAATAGCTACTTTGGGAAGGCCAACACACCCTACACAACTAAGGAACAAAAAATTAGAAAGTGCTAAATTTTGAAGTGCAGTTTTACTTTCCTGGCTCTGTGTTTCTCTACCAGGTCTTGAGCAGTTAGTAGAAATTGAGTTTGAAGGTAGTTTGAAGAAAGCAGGTCAACAATTGCCAAAAGTAGTAAGAGCATCTAAGATGGAGAAGACATTGCCCGTATGTGCCATTGGTGAGCAGGTGTTCTCCATGTGCTTGACTGTAGCAGCCGCATCGAACTTGATAACCTCATGCCTGTCTTCCTTGTATTCTTCATCCCTTCATTCTCCAAGCAAATAAATCACCAAGTCGTTGATCTCATCTTCTAATAGTTCTTGAATCCCCCACCTCTCTCCATCTCCAAGGCCATTGCCGTAGTTCAGGCCACCACCATCTCTCGCCGTACTTAAGGGGGAAAGCCTCTCAGTTGGTCTCATTTCTTCCAATAGGGTTTCCCTCCAGACTTTTTCCATCTGGCAGCTAAAGCCCTTTATACTGTTCTAAATTTCATTTTTCTTTTCTTGTAAGTCCCTTTGTGATCTAGCCCCTTAGGCAGTGATAAGTATCACAGATCTCATCTTTCCTGCTGTCTCTCTCTAGCTGGCACCACAGCTCCCAACTCCCATTTCCAGCAGTTTGCACACCAGCTCTCCCTAAATAGCTCACAGTTTCCTTTTGAGATTTTGCACCCAGTTAGAACCTTGCTACTGAGTGGAGAACAGGGCCCAGCATCATTAGCATTCCCTGGGAACTTTGTTGAAATATTTCACTCCAGAGCTACTGAATCAGAATCTGCCCTTAAATAAGATTCCCAGATGATTTTTATGAACATGAAAGTTTGAGAAAGCACTGTTCTAAAGAATCTGGGTGTTCTTTCTGCCTGGTATACATCTATCTCACTCCCAATACCTTGTCCCTTGACCTCCTAATTTCTATCATCCTTCGGATCTTCTCTGAGCTGTCACTGCCTCTAGGAAGCCTCTCCTGATTCCACACCTCATGGGCTCCACGTTATATAGGCTCCACAGCACTATGTAATAACAATAATAGTTCTGGGATGCCTGGGTGCTCAGTCTGTTAAGTGACCAACTCTTGATTTCGGCTCAGGTCATGATCTCAGGGTCCTGGGATCGAGCCCCGTGTTGAGCTCTGCACTCAGCACAGAGTCTGCTTGTCCCTCTCCCTCTGCTCCTCCTCCCCCCACCTCAAATAAATAAATAAAATCTTTTTTAAAAATAATAATAGTTCACACTTTTGAGTGTTTACTCTGTGTTCTGGACATTGTGCTAAATGCTTTACATGCACTGGCCCATGTAGTCCTTGCACAGTTCTCTGAGATTAGCTAGTATTCTCCTTTTACCAATGAGGACATGGAGGCACAGGATCTTAATAGCTTTTCCAAGGTTGGAGAGCAATAAGTGGTGGAAGCAGGATTCAGACCCAAGCAGATGGGTGCAGACTCTGAGCTCTTCACCGCCATGCTACATTGCCACCCATGAGACCTGAGCCCTCCTTGGTTGCTTTCTCTAATCTTACCTCTTAATAAACTATATTGAAATAGACTCCTTATGGGTCATAACATTCCACTAGACAATGACCTCCTTGAGAGAAAGTACCATTTCTTGATTGTAGTATGCCCAGCATCCAGCTTAGTGCCTAAACATAGTAGCCACTTAATGTACATTTGTTGAAAGACACCCTGTATTTTACTGAACACATTTCACCCAGGCCTCTCTCTCACCACCCCAATCTGACTGACTTTAGATATTATTGCAGCTGTTTGTAGCAGCGTTATGATAAGAGGAGGAGGAAGGTGATGCTATGTTACTCCCACCTTGCAGCTGAGGAAATTAAAGCAGATGAACAACTTGTCAGCAATGATGATCATCTCTTATGTTTGGTCACTATGTTACAATTTGCAAAATATTTTCAAATACATTATCACATATGCCTTTCTCAATGACCTGGTGAAATAGATAGGAGAGGCATTGTTCCCAGTTCAGAGAGGAAGAGCTGAGGCTCAAGGGATGGTGATGTCCTTTCAATGGCAAAACCAAGCAGAGAGGCAGAGACCCAAAGGCAAACCTTCTGAGCCCAAAATTCAGGCCCTTGCCATCACACTAATTTAAATTAGACTTAGTCTGTAGTACTTCGGTCTGTTCACATTCTGACCCGTGGGTGTTAGGAGAAGATAGCCACTGCTAAGTAAGCAAAGGGGAGGTAAAGTTTCAAGACACAGCCACAACACGAAGGAGAGCTCTGGGGACAATGATTTAATCAATGGACCTGTATTCAGAAATATTGTAATAGCCACATTGCCTATGTCTGGGCCACTTTAGTTTTTGAAACCAATCAGAAGGTGACAAACTGGAAGGCAAGGGACTGTTGCTATTGCACATAAAATAAATCAGCGCAAGCATAATTGCTTAAAACAACATCGAACAGTTGGTAGCTAGCGCTGGAGTAGTAGGAGGGGGAGAGGCTGAAACATTTGGGGGCTACCTAGGCACCCCTCTCTGCAATCTCAGGGTCTCTCCCATGGTCTCCTCACGAGTTTATTTGATATTCCTGTTAGTACGGTGGCCTCAGGGCAGTCAGGCGGCATACAAAGCAGCTGAAGATGTCAAGAATGAATATTCCCAAGGGCAAAGCAGAAGCTGCATCAACTTTTCTGACCTCAGATGTCACATAATGTCACTTCCACTGTACTCTCTTGATTTTAAACAGTCACAAAAACCCATTCAGTTTCAAGGGGAGAGGACATGGATCCCACCTCTCAATAGGAGCAATGTCAAAGAATGTATTCCACAGGGATGCATTTGATAGCGGGAAACATATATGTATGAACGCAACCACCCCTGCACACACTGGCAACTGGAAGGAGGAATAAAGAGAATATTCAGAAAGTCAACACATTCTTTTTGGCAAAGTGCTTCTCTGCTCATAGCCATAATGAAATGAACTAAGAATATGCAATTACATATAATTGGATATAATTAAAATAAAGAGTCACATCTAAAATAAAGGCATGATTAAGAAGTAGGAAAATTTACTAGGTGGGAATGTCAACAATGCTAATTCAGTGATTGCTGTTGGAGTTATTTTATCATCACTGAACCTAAGTCAGGGTCAGTGTCCAATAAAGTAGGGAAGCAACCTCAGTCTGCCCTCAGCTCTTTCATTCATAGCTCCCTAGCTTCCATATTTTCTTTCCCCACACTATTTACAGGGAGCTTTACATATAATTTTAAATGAGACATAATAGTTTTGTTTTCAATCCTTTAATTTGTTTAATAGACTATGACAACTGTTCCAATTTCCCCTCCTGCGTCTTCCCTTACTTTTCTTCCTTTGACGTTCCTCCACTGTCCTTTCCTTTCTGGTCCTATTCTGCTCTTCTCACCCCCCATCCGTTTCTCTCAGAGACGACCACCTGAAGAGGACAGATCCACAAGTGTCACCCCCCAGATGACTAAGTAGTTACAGAAAGAAAAGCATATCTTTTCAATGGATGAGATCTGGTGATCATCCCTATAACCAAATGATTGTCAATGCAACATTCAGATATTCTGTGCCTCCTGATGTGAGTCAATAACAGATACACAACCTCACCTGGGGTGTGCACTAGCCAGACATGCTTAGCATGAGGAAACCATCAGACACATCCACAGAATGGGATATTCTACAAGGCAATTGGCTTGGACTCCCCTACAATGTCAGTGCCATGGAAAACCAAAACAGAAGCAAAAGGCAAGAGGACCATTCCAGATTCGAAGAAACTAAAGGGATGTAATAACGAAACACAAGGCAAGAAACTTGATTAACTCCTTGATCAGGAAAGAAAAATACTATGAAAGACATTTTGGGGGAGGTGTGAACATGGATTGTATACTAGATGATATTATTGAGTTAATTTTTTCAGATGGGATAATAATAATGTGGTTGTATAAAAGGAAACCGTCTTTTTTCTTAAGAGACGCATGCTGAAAGATTTAAAGATGAAGTGTCACAATGTCTGCAGCTTTCAAATGTTTCAGAAAAATATATACTGATTATATATATGTGTGTGTGTATATATATATGTATACACATGGAACACACACATACATAGAGAATACACACACACAGCATGGAAGTGGCACATTATTGATAATTGGTTAATTTGGGTGAAGGGTTTAGGATGTGTAGTGCACCAATCTTCCAACTTTTCTATATTTGGATATTTTTTCAAAATTAGGATTGAAAGAATCAAAATAAAAAGGACCTGCGGCAGTATGAGGGTCATCAATGCAAGTTCTGGCAGCTAAACACATCAGCCATTGTGGCTTAGCATCATATGCAGTCTGGAGTGGCCTGGATGGGCAATTCAATGTTAATACAGCTCTGACACAGAGAAGCATAACTGCAGACCCTTCCGAGAAAGTTTAGATTCTGAAAGTTCATCAAACACCACCGAAAGACTGGCCACCAGTGGCTACTGCTGTGAACTTTGTTTTATTATAAAGGGTTACTGGTAGGAGTTCAAATATGAGTTGCTAAATCATACATTCAAAATTTAAAGTCCATGCAATGTAATCTTGTCACCAGCCAGAATTTCTCTACACCTGAAATTTTCAAATCTTGAAATTCCCCCTTCTGATCACATTTTCCTTTTCCTGACCTTCATGTACGCTAACTCTGCTCTGCTCGGGTAGACTCTGAGTCCCTACTTGCCTTCTTTAACTCACCTCCCTCTGTGATCAGGCCCCATGCGCTGGCCAGTAGCTTCCATGAGACTCTCTAGCACTCACTCCCACACCTGCATGAAGGCAGGGGTTCTACTGATCTTTGTAGCTCCAGAGTTGAGCACTGTAATGGGTGCATAATAAATATTTGATAAATACATCTGAATGAAACGGAATCTTCTAATCCAACCCTCCCATTTTACAGATGAGGAAACTGAGGCTCAGATGCAAAACAACTTACCTAAAATCACATGGTTGGTGACTGGCAGACTGGGAAGGAAAATCCATTTCATTGTCACTTTCTGATAAGAGATCTTTCTACTGCCAATGCTTCCTTCCCCATCATTTATTAAGCCTAGTTTAGTTTTTAATCTTTGAGGTAGGATAGATGGGGAACAGAGAAAGAATGAAAAGCCAGTTTGTCTACAGATACTGGCTAATGGCCCAGGGCATGTCTCTTGGTCTGGCTTCTGGTCTCCACTTCCTCCACCTGCTCATCCCCAGGGGCATGGAGGTAAGTGTGACTAGACACCAGGAAAGATGGGGTAATTCCCTCCTCTGCTGGTTTTCTGCTGAATTTTTAATCAGTTCCTCCCTAGTGAAAAGTCTCTGGTCCCTTGTTTCAAAGTTTCAGTGTGTGTGTGTGTGTGTGTGTGTGTGTGTGTGTGTGTGTGTGTATCCCTCAGGATTTTGTTTCTAAGGAGCAATGAAAATCTATTTTTCATGACTGAATTTGAGAACATCCCCTATCCTAAGACTTAAGAGGACATTCTGTCATCATCAGTGTCAAAGATTTAAAAAGCTAGACATGAGTTAAAGTGGTCAGGACAGATTGTTATCAGTAATACACTACTGCAGTAGGGAAGTGTCCAGAATGAATGGAGTTCAAGTTCAGTTTGTTCAGAGGTGACTGGGCATTTCAGAGGGACAATGGGGGGATAAGGAGGAGAAATGGCTGGTGGGGGAGGTAGGAAACTTGAATAGGACCAAAGGCAGGTACAAGCTGAATTGTGTCCTCCCTAAATTCAAATGTTGAAGTTCAAACCCCAGTGCCTAGGAATGTGACTGTATTTGGAGATAGGTCTTTTAAAAGATAATTCAATTTAAATGAGATCATTGGGTGGGCTCTAATTCCATATAACTAATGTCTTTATAAGAAGAGGACATTAGGGCACAGACACACTCAGAGGAAAGACCATGTGCTGAAACAGGGAGAAGGTGGCCATCTACAAGCCAAGGAAAACGGCCTTAGCAGAAACCAACCCTGCTGACCCCTTGATCTCAGACTTCCAGCCTCCAGAACTATGAGAAAACAAACTTCTGTTGTTTAAGCCCACCACTCGGGTATTTCATTGTGGCAGCCCTAGCAAACTAATACAGATGGTCATCTTTTTATTTGAAAACAGAAACTATATAACACCAAAGATTAAGAAATAATTGACAAACCCAGATGGCTCTGGTGTCCTTCACTCCTCCATCATGGTTCCCCATGCAACATGATTCTCGTATCTGTCTTGTGTTTGGGCCATAGCTCATCAGTTTGTCCTCACAGCTTCCCATCCTGGCAGTAGTCTTATCCTGGACACAAACTTCCATGTCTGTCCCCTAGGGGAGAAGCAAATCTATAAAGGAACCTGGGGAATACTGCGGACTTAGCAGAGGTTGGACCCTTGGTCCATGCTACTTTACCAGAAGGCATTCCCCAGGGACACCAGGTGCCAGCGGCAGAGAAATGCCACTGTGTGGGTCAGGTTGTACCTTGTGGTGATCCAGAATTCTTCTATGGGCAGTCAGTTCATAGAAGAAATGTGGAGCTCTGCCTCAGCACTTATCAACTGTGTAACCTCAGGCAATTTACTGAACCTCTCTGAGCTTCAGTTTTCCTACCTATAAAATGAAAAATAACCAACCTCCCAGCTATCAAGAAGATTAAATGAAATTATATAATTATTTAAAGTACATAAAGTGCCCAGTACAGGTTATGTTCTTGGCACCCCATGTAACTAATCTCAAGTAGGAATAAAGTCATAAAGTTGAAAACAGGGCATTGGTGTTTGCAATTCAGTTCGGCACCTTCTCTGACTCCTAGGACTGTTCTCATATATTTTAATTATGTTTGTGATTATAAGAAATGTAGATTCCATCTGTTCTTAGGAGGATTGTCAACGCCTTGCCTGTGACCATTTTTATAGATTCCAGGAAAGGGCATTTTGATGGTCCACTTCATTCCCAGGTGTCCCATATATGTCCTCTAGAAAGGCAGGTCTGGAATATAGGAGGATCCCCATACAGAAGACAGATTCTACAGCTTGCTCTTAACCTGCCTTTGTTTGAGAGCCTCCTCCTGCTTGTCTTCATCCCCTTGGGGTTACCTTGGCCGTGACTGCAGATCATTTTTGGCCATAGGCAGTGTTTCTTAAACTGTGGAGTACAAAACATTTAATCAGAATTTCGGGGGGTGGGGGTTCATAGGGGAACATGCAGATTTCCAGGCTCTTCCCCAAACCTACAGAATCAGAACCTCTGGGAACTTAAGCTTGTTCCACAAGTTCCCTAGGTGATTCTGAAGCTGCAGGTGCTATTACCTTGATACAGTGAGTGTTCAACTAATGGTGCCTAGTATATGTATGTAACAGGGAAGGTGAGGAGGCAACAATAGTTATCAAACATTTGCTATGTTCCAGGACCTAATTTGATGCATATGTTTCCTATGGATGCTGTAACATATTGCCACAAACTTAGTGGCTTAAAACAACACACATTTATTCTCTAAGAGTTCTGGAAGTCAGAACTCTGAAATCATTTTCATTAAGCTAAAATCAAAGTATTTGTGGGCAGAGCCACACTCTCCCAAAGGTTCTTGGGGAGAATGGTTTCCTTGCCTTTTTTATACTTCTAGAGCTGCATTCCCTGGCTTGTGGCTCCTGACTCCATCTGCAAAGCATCTTGCTTCAGTAACCACATTGCCTTCTCTGTAGTTGACTCTCTGCCTCCCTCTCATAAGGATACTAATAATTGAATTTAGGGCCCACCCACATAATCCAGGATAATCTCCCCATCTTAAGATCTTTGACTTAATTACCATTGCTTTGCAAATTTGTCCCCATATGTAGAGGGCAAGGAGAGACCAAAGAAAAAGGCAGACTGCTCCAGATTGGTAGGTGACAGTGTAATAAACAAGGGAACTTCCTACAAGACTTGTTTCAAGCAGCTGCAAGATGGATAGATCTCTATACTTGCCTATCAGAATCTTAAAAAAAAAAAAGTTTATACAGAGGCCTTAACTGGGTTTGATCACATATATTATTCAGATGGTCTCAAAAACACATTATTCTGTCAAAGCTGCATCCTTGAAAATGGCTCCCACTGTGGAAATGGGGACAGAATGTATATTCCAAGCACGGGGTGGGGGGAGGGTGAGGACCCTCTGATTGTCTGGGTCCAGCTAATGGGCTCACATCCTCTCAAGGATTCCCTCCAATAATCACATCGGCTAAATCTCTTTTTTTGCTATATAAGGTAACATTCACAGGTTCCAGGGATTAGGACCTGGATATTTTGGGGGACTTGTAGCAAACCATACTGCTGGTAGAGGGAATAGGATTTGCACCCAAGACCATCTGGTTTTAAGACCTGTGATCCTTGCTCTGCATCAGATTGAACTATAAATCCTGCCAAAGGAATCCTACTAGTCACAGCCTATCAGTCTTTCAGATGTCTGAGATGGCCATTAAAATGTCCCAACGTGATGCCATTCTCAGTTTCTTTCCCAGATACAGGTGAGAAGTCCAGCTTCTGAATTTGAGTGAGTTATCACAAGACAGGCTATAGACAGAGATAAGTCAGGTCCTTCCCAAATTCTTGGAACACCTTGAGAAGACATAGGTGATTGCCAAACATCCCTCTAAGCCGATTCTTGAGATAAGAGCAGCAACTTATATTTAGAGGCCTCACTGTAGTTCTGCACAATTTCAGTAAAAAAGATTATGTAGGAAAAACATCTAGGCTAGATCTCAAAGTCAGCCTTAAAAAGGCATACCTGGGAGGGATTAACCAACCTTATTACAGTCCTCATTTTACAATATACACTTGCATCAAGTCATCGTATTGTACACCTTTAACTTGCATATGTTATATGTCATTAATGACTCCATAAAGCCAGAGGGGAGAAAGTCATCTTCTTATTAGATAACATCTCTGAAGTTGCTATGATTCAGGGGTGCCCAGCAAAGCACAGATATAGGACATGGAAAGAGAGTTAAGAATTATTGTAATAGTAACTGTAAGAACTATCAGGAGTATGTAGTTCTTGGAATGTCTGTAAATTAGGACTATGAAAACACAATGACAAATGCTCTCTGACAACCAGCCAGGTGGAGATAAGTAAACAAGGAAACTTTTGAGTAGAGAGGCAGAGAATAAGAAAGGGGATATCTAGGCTTCACTGCAGGAAAAGATAAAAATAGAATATTAGAACTTCTATCACAGAGATATAACTTAATTATAATAAGTTTCTGTATTTATATGGGGTTGAATATTCAATATTTACTCTCTTATCAGAAGCTTCAGATTACTTTTATGTGGACCCAACTCAGTCTAAAATTTTTGGATCTATCCACCATCCTAATTGCCCATTTTTATTCAGGTCCCACCTTCTTGGAGGAATCAGGTGTAAAACAATGAAGAACATGTAGAAGTTTTTCTTAACAGGACAGCTTATCAGGAAAAAGCTAGCGTATGAGAACAGAAGAAATGCAGTGAGCAAAGCACTATAAAAAAAAAAAGAACAACTGTCATTTCAACCTTTTGCATCAAAAGGAACGAGGACTGGGGTGGGTAGCAGACAGAACCAAAGAATAAAGGCAATCTGTGTATTACCTGATATTTGCTTTTGTCCCTAAAGGTGAACTCATCAAAGTTCCTAATGTATACTCATTCAGTGCCAATTATCTATTGTATTTTTCCTTTTATGCTGCTTGAGTCTACATAAGTACTATTTAGCCCTAACTCGAACTAATCACAAAAATAAGTTCTAGCTGAAATGAAATTTTTTAAAAAAGATTTTATTTATTTATTTGTCAGAGAAAGAGAGAGAGAACAAGCAGTGGGAGTGGCTGGCAGAGGAAGAAGCAGGCTCCCCACTAAGCAGAGAGAGTGATGCGGCACTTGATCCCAGAGTCCTGGGATCATGACCTGAGCCAAAGGCAGACACTTAATGGACTGAGACACCCAGGCACCCCATAGCTGAAATAAAATTCTAAGTGTAAAAAAACCAAGACTATTGTTTTCCATTCTTAGGAATACAACAAAAATATAAACCCCTATCTGGGGCCTAGAGTTTCCATTTAAGTAGTTTGGTTGAGGGGAAAGGGAGGCAAAGTCTAGTGACCACACAAGTGAGAAGTCTACCTGGAGACCTTTGTATATAAGGCTGGGACTCTGAAAGCCACACCTAATTGGGTAATCCAGGGAAAAAACACCCTTTCTCTCCTGAGATGTTAAGGAAACTTGTCTCTCTTGACCTTTCCTCTGAGTGAAGACGAGACAAATACGTTTAAGAATTTGCATTTTTATGGGAGAATATATTTGCAAATGACACTAAGGATAAAAGACTAGTATCCAAGATTTACAAAGAACTTCTCAAACTCAATACACAAGAAACAAATAAACAAATCATAAAATGGGCAGAAGATATGAACAGACACTTTTCCAATAAAGACATACAAATGGCTAACAGACACATGAAAAAATGTTCAAAATCATTAGCCATCAGGGAAATTCAAAACAAAACCACACTAAGATACCACCTTACGCCAGTGAGAAAGGCAAAAATTGACAAGGCAGGAAACAACAAATGTTGGAGAGGATGTGGAGAAAGGGGAACTCTCTTACACTGTTGGTGGGAATGCAAGTTGGTACAGCCACTCTGGAAAACAGTGTGGAGGTCCCTTAAAAAGTTAAAAATTGAGCTACCCTATGATCCAGCCATTGCACTACTGGTTATTTACCTCAAAGATACAGACGTAGTGAAGAGAAGGGCCATATGCACCCCAATGTTCATAGCAGCATTGTCCACAATAGCTCAATCGTGGAAGGAACCAAGATGCCCTTCAACAGATGACTGGATTAAGAAGTTGTGATCCATATATACAATGGAATATTACTCAGCTATCAGAAAGAACGATTTCTCAACATTTGCTGCAACATGGACGGCACTGGAGGAGATAATGATAAGTGAAATAAGTCAAGCAGAGAAAGACAATTATCATATGGTTTCTCTCATCTATGGAACATAAGAAGTAGGAAGATCGGTAGGAGAAGAAAGGGATAAAGAAAGGGGGGGTAATCAGAAGGGGGAATGAAGCATGAGAAACTATGGACTCTGAGAAACAAACTGAGGGCTTCAGAGGGGAGGGGGTGGGGGAATGGGATAGGCTGGTGATGGGTGTTAAGGAGGGCACGTATTGCATGGTGCACTGGGTGTTATATGCAACTAATGAATCATGGAACTTTACATCAAAAACCAGGGATGTACTGTATGGTGACTAACATAATATAATAAAAAATATTATTATAAAAAAAAGAATTTGCATTTTTACCCTCACACAGGTTTAGGATCAGAATCCTGTCTGAGAATCCTGGAAGCACCAAACTGATAATTTACTGTAAGGACATCCTACATTGCTAATATATTAGGTGCCTGCAAAAGCAAATGTAAATGTTCACTTGAGGATTATACCTTAAACCCAAGTCAAAGAACTATTACAGATAGGGTCCATGGAACACAATCTCACAATGATAAATTATAAGACACATGAGGAAATAAGTCACTTGAGCAGGAGTCAGGAGAAAAAAAGAAGCCATAGAAACATTCAAAAAAGACTGAAGATGTTAGAAAATAAAGCAAAATAAATATTGTAATATGTTTATTGAAATAAAAGGGGCGTTAGAAGTATGACCTTGGAGGAAATAAGAAAGCATTCTGCCAGCTTTATAAGCAGTAACTGAGACCTGCCTAGATTCGTACTTAACTGATAGTACGCAAACAAAAACTACAGAGTATCTGCTTAACACTCTACAAAGACATGCTAAGATATGGCCATAAAGTCTTAACTATTGTTTAGACAAGATAACACTTTACAAGCAATTAGTTTAGCAAACAGCCTAATATAAAACTTGGTTCTGCATTAAAAATCTTTCCTCCAAGATCATCAGGGAATCTGTTATTTGACTATCTACTTTACATACCATAAAATTTTGACAAGTCTCAATTCTATTGTCCCTTTGTCTTTAATGTTTTTGGAAGTCCAACAGAGATCACCTACTACTCAGAGCTTGCCCCTCAACTTCTGAGCAGGGGACATTTTGGCCATATGCCAAAAGGTCCATATACCTCTTGACCTTCTCACCTTGAAAAGCCATCACTGGTCAGAGAATCCAAGTTGTTGCAGTGATTGAGACCCACTGAGGTATTATCTGTCAAAACTACTAAAAGTTGCCATGAGGTTGTTGAAACTGAGTGGTGAGTACATGAAGAGTTCGTCATATGCTGTCTTTACTTTTGTATTCATTTGAAATTTTCCGTAATGACTTTAAAAATAGAATCTGCTGTAGAACACTCCTCTCAATAACAGCAAAATGTACATTTTTTTAAAGATTTTATTTATTTATATGACAAAGATAGAGACAGCCAGCGAGAGAGGGAACACAAGCAGAGGGAGTGGGAGAGGAAGAAGCAGGCTTCCAGCAGAGGGGCCTGATGTGGGGCTCGATCCCAGAACGCTGGGATCACACCCCGAGCCGAAGGCAGACGCTTAACGACTGAGCCACCCAGGTGCTGCACAAGGAATATTGTCTAGGATAGACTATATATGTTAGACCATAAAACAAGCATTAATAAATTTAAAATTATTGAAATAATACAAGTATGTTCTCTGATCACAATGGAATTCAATTAGAAATCAATAGCAGAAAGTGTTTTGGAAAACTCACAAATATGTGAAAACTAAACAACACAATCCTAAATAACCAATAGATCAAAGTATAAATAAAAATGGAAATAAAAAAATATTTCAAGATGAATGAAAATGAAGATACAATCCACCAAAACTTATGCAACTAAGGCAGTGCCTGGAGGAAAATTTATAGCTGTAAATGTCTACATGAAAAAAGAAAAGATTTCAAATCAATAACCTAATCTTCCATCCCAAGATACTGGAGAAAGAGCACCTAAACCTACAGCAAACAGAAGGAAGAAAAGAATAGATATTAGAGCAGAAATTAATGAAATAGAGAATACAAAATAGAGAAAAGCAATGAAACCAAAAGTAGATCATTTTAAAAGATCAACAAAATCAACAAAAATTGACTAAGAATAAAGGAAAGAAGG
This sequence comes from Ursus maritimus, assembly GCF_017311325.1. Classification (NCBI taxonomy): domain Eukaryota; kingdom Metazoa; phylum Chordata; class Mammalia; order Carnivora; family Ursidae; genus Ursus; species Ursus maritimus. Next base: position 62,387,665 of record NW_024423453.1, read on the forward strand.
CTCAAATTACTAGAATGAGACTGAAAGAGGGGACATTACTACCAACTTTACAAAAATAAAAAAGATTATAAAGCAATACTATGTACAATTGTATGCCAATCTATAGATAACTTATATGAAATGGACAAGTTCCTAGAAAACACAAACTATTGAAAACAACTCAAAGCAAAATAGAAAATTTTACTAGACCTGTATCAGATAAAGGCATTAAATTGAAATAAAAAAACTACTTACAAAAAAGCTCAAGACCAGATGGTCAATTCTATCAAACATTTAAGGAAGAATTAACACCAATTCTTTACAAACTTTCAGAAAATAGAGAAGATACATCTCAACTCAGTCTATGAGGCCAGTATTACCTGATACCCAGTCCAGACAAAGACATCACAAGAAAACTACAGACCAATATCTCTTATGAATATGGATGCAAAAATCCTCAGCGAAATGCTAGCAAACCAAATCTAGTAGTGTATAAAAAAGATTACTCACCATGACCAAGTAGGTATTATCCCAGGAACACAGGTTAGTTTAATGCCTGAAAATCAATTAATGTAATACACTGTATCAATAGAATAAAAAACAAAATGCACATAATTATCTCAATAGATGCAGGAAAAGCATTTGACAAAATCCAACACTCTTTCTTGATTAAAAAGGAAACAATGTACTAGTAATACCAATCAAAATACCACCAGCATTTTTCACAGAGCTAGAACAAACAATCCTAAAATTTGTATGGAACCACAAAAAAAAAAAAAAAAAAAAAAACCCAAACAGCCAAAGCAATTCTGAAAAGGAACAACAAAACTGGAGGCATCATGATTCCAGATTTCAGGCTATATTACAAAACTGTAATCATCAAGACAGTATGATACTGGCACAAAAACAGACACATAGATCAATGGAATGGAACAGAGAACCCAGAAATGGATCCACAACTGTATGGTCAATTAATCTTTGACAAAGAAGGAAAGAATATCCAGTGGAAAAAAAGACAGCCTCATCAACAAATGGTGTTGGGGAAACTGGACAGTAACATGCAGAAGAATGAACCTGGACCACTTTCTCACACCATATAAAAAATAAATTCAAAATGGATGGAAGACGTAAATGTGAGACAGGAACCCATCAAAATCCTAGAGGAGAACACAGGCAGAAAACTCTATGACCTGGGCCATAGCACCTTCTTACTAGACATATTGCTGGAGGCAAGGGATACAAAAGCAAAAATGAACTATTGGGACTTTATCAAGACAAAAACTTCTGCACAGTGAAGAAAACAATCAACAAAACTAAAAGGCAGCCTATGGAATGGGAGAAGATATTTGCAAATTACATGTCTGATAAAAGGTTAGTAGCCAAAAGTCTATAAAGAACTTACCAAATTCAACACCCAAAAAACAAATCATCCAGTTAAGAAATGGGCAGAAGACACGAATAGACACTTTTCCAAAGAAGACAACCAGATGGGTAACATAAAAAGGTGCTCAACATCACTCATCACCAGGGAAATACAAATCAAAACCACAATGAGATATCAGCTCACACCTGTTAGAATGGCTAAAATTAACAACACAAGAAGCAACAGGTGTTAGAGAGGATGTGGAGAAAGGAGAACTCCTCTTGCACTGTTGGTGGGAATGTAAACTGGTGCAGCCACTCTTGAAAACAGTATGGAGGCCCCTCAAAAAGTTAAAAATAGAACTATCCTATGATCCAGCAATTGCACTAAGAGGTATTTACCCAAAGGATACAAAATACAGATTTGAAGAGGTACATGCACCCCGATGTTTATAGTAATATTATCAACAGTAGCCAAACTGTGGAGAGAGCCCAAATGTCCATCAACTGATAAATGGATAAAGAAGATAAAAAAACCCAAAGAAATCTTGTCATTTGTAACAATGTGGATGGAGCTAGAGTGTATTGTGCTAAGTGAAATAAGTCAGTCAGAGAAAGACAAACACCATATGATCTCACTCATACGTGGAATTTAAGAAAGAAAATAGATGAATACAGGGGAACAGGGAAAAGAAAAAAGGAGAGAGGGAAACAAACCATAAGTGACTCTTAATGATAGAAAACAAACTGAGGGTAGATGGAGGGAGGGGGGTAGGGGATGTGCTAGATGGGTGATGGGTATTAAAGAGGGCACTTATCATGACGAAAAAAAACACTCAATAAACTAAAAACACTCAACAAACTATACAAAACACTCAAAAACTATACAAACTTCCTCAACCTGATAAAAGACATCTATGAGAAACCCATGATAAATGATATACTTAAACATGCCTTAAGATCACGAATGAGACAAAGTGATCTTGCCACTTCTATTCAATATTGTACTAAAGGTTCCAGTAAGGCAATTAGGCAATAAAATGAAATAAAAGGCATCCACATTAGAAAGGAAGAAATAAAATTATCTCTATTCACAGTCAACATAATCTTGTATATAGGAAATCCTAGGGAATTCACTTAAAAATAAACTATTAGAACAAATAAACAAGTTCAGCAGGGTGGCAGGATGCAAGATCAACACAAAAATCTATTGTATTTCTATATGCTTGCAATGACCAATCTGGTAAGGTAAGCAATTCCATTTACAATAACATCAAAAAGAATAAAATACTTAGGAATAAATTGAACAAAAGAAGTACAAAATTTATATTCAGAAAGCTGCAAAATATTGCTTAGTGAAATTTTGGAGAAGTATCCCATGTTCATGGATTGAGAACCTTAACATTGTTTAAAAAGGTGATACTTCCTCAAAGTGATCTACAGATTCAACAAAATCTTTATTAAAATCCCAGCTAGCTTCTTTCTAGAAATTGATAAATTGCTTATAAAATTCATATGGAAATGCAAGAGACACAAAATAACCAAAACAATCTTGAAAAAGAAAAAGTCAGAAGACTCACACTTCCCGAATTCAAGTTAATGCAGTGGTAATCTAGATAGTGTGATGTTGGCATAAGAATAGATACATAGATCATGGAATAGAGTTGAGTGTCCAGAAATAAACCCATGTGTCAACAGTGAACTGATTTTCAACAAGAGTGCAAAGACCATTCAATGGGGAAGAATATTCTTTTAAACAAATGGTGCCACAACGATTGTATAGCCAAATGCTAAAGAATGAAGTTGGACACCTACCTCACACCATTTGCAAGAAATTAACTCAAAATGAATCAGACCTGAATGTATTAATTAAAACTATAAAATTCTTAGAAGAAAATATTGGGGCAAATCCTCATGATGCTGGATTTGCAAGTAGATTCTTAGATATTTCACCGAAGAATGAGCAAAAAAGAAAAAATGGATAAATTAGACCTCATCAAAATTAAAAACTTTTGTGGTTCAAGGGGACATTATCAAGAAATTTAAAAAACAACCTGCAGAATGGACGAAAATATTTGCAAATTATATATTTAATAAGGGATTTGTATCTAGAATATATTTTTTAAAAACTCTCATAATTAAAAATAAAAAGACAAATAATCCAATTTAAAAATGAGCAAGGTTTGAATAGACACATCTCCAGAGAAGATATAGAAATGGCCAATAAGCACATAAAAGATGCTTGAAATCAGAAAAATGTAAATCAGGGGCGCCTGAGTAGCACAGTCGTTAAGTGTCTGCCTTTGGCTCAGGGCGTGATCCCAGCATTCTGGGATCGAGTCCCACATCGGGCACCTCCACTGGGAGCCTGCTTCTTCCTCTCCCACTCCCCCTGCTTGTGTTCCCTCTCTCACTGGCTGTCTCTCTGTCAAATAAATACATACAATCTTTAACCAAAAAAGAAAAGAAAAATGTAAATCAAAACCACAAGGAGGTACCACTTAAGATACCCAAAATAAAAAAAGGACACGTGGATGGCCCCGTGGGTTGTGGCCGACTTTTGATTTTGGCTCAGGTCATAATCTCAGAGTTGTGAGATCAAGCCCCAAGACATGCTCTGTGCTGGGTGTGGAGCCCACTTAAGATTCTCTCTCTCCTGGGGTGCCTGGGTAGCTCAGTCATTGAGCGTCTGCCTTCGGCTCAGGGCGTGATCCCCGTGTTCCGGGATCGAGTCCCACATCGGGCTCCTCCGCTGGGAGCCTGCTTCTTCCTCTCCCATTCCCCTGCTGTGTTCCCTCTCTCGCTGGCTATCTCTCTGTCAAATAAATAAATAAAATCTTAAAAAAAAAAGATTCTCTTTCTCCCTCTGCCTCCCACCCGCCCCTGCTTGTGCTCATGGTCTTTCTCTCCCTCTCTGAAAAGAAAAAAAAAGTCAGGCAATAGATGTGAAGATGTGGAGAAATTAGGATCTTTATACATTTCTGGATAGGATGTAAAATGGTGCACCACCTTGGAAAACATTCTGGTCTTTCCTCAAAAAGCTAAACATAGTTGCCATTTAACCCAAAAATCCACTCCTAAAGAAATGAAAATATATCTACACGAAAACTTATACAAGAATGTTTATAGCAGCATTATTCATAATAACCAAAAGGTGGAAACCCAAATGTCCATCAAGTGATGAATAGATAAACAAAATGTGGTATACCCATACAATAGGGTAGTATTCAGCTATAAAAAGAAGTGCTGATACATGCTACAGCATGGATGGACCTTGAACAGATTATGCTAAATGAGAGAAGCCAATCACAAAAGACCACATACATGATTCATTTATATGAAATGTCTAGAAGAGGCAAATCAATCTATAGAGACAGGAAATAGGTTGGTGGTTGCTCAGAGCTGGAGGGTATGGGGGGATAAAGGAATGATAGCTAAAGGAATGGAATTTCTTTTTGTGGTGATAAAAATGTTCTAAACTTTACTGTGGTGAATGTTGCACAGCTCTATGAATATACTAAAAACCATTGAATTATACAGTTTCAATAGGCCAACTGTATGATATGTGAATTATATCACAACAAAACTGTTATAAGGAGAGGGGAGGGGCCCCTGGGTAGCTCAGTCAGTTGAGCATCCAACTCTTGATTTCAGCTCAGGGCATGATCTCAGGGTCTTGGGATTGAGCACTGTATTAGGCTACACACTCAGTGGGGAGTCAGCTTGAAGATTCTCTCCCTCTACCATTCCCCCCCCCACTCTTTCTCTCAAACAAACAAATAAATCTTTTTTAAAAAGGAGAGGGGAGAGAAGGGGGGGAAATTATAAGGGCAGACATACAAATTAATGTAGGGTTAATGCTTAAACTGTATTAAGCCATGTTTCAGAGAACATGCTCTAAATCAGCACTGCTTAGTAGAAATTTCAGTGAGGATGGCAATATTCCATGCTGCCCAATATGGTAACCACTAGCCACATGTGGCTCCTGAGCAATTGAAATGTGTCCAGAGAGACCAAGGAACTGAATTTTTAAATCTGTGTGTGTTTGAATTATGGAGTGTTCTGTTCTAAGGGTACACATCTCTCACCAAAGAAACTCCTGATTTAATATGTTCATGCCTTAGAGGAAAGATTATTGCAACAAACTAGAAAAATGGAACTAATATACTAGTTAACTCACATTTGTTTTCATAGGACTCACTTGATTAAAACCAAAGTAATTCATTTTCAAGAGGCTTTCAAATCTAAAGTCGTGAAAATGCTCAAAAGTCCAGTGGTTACCTTAAGTCACATTAGGAACTTCTGTTCACCTATAGCTACCCCCCTTCTCCTTTTTTCATGTCACCTGCTATGGTCTGAACGTGCTCCCCAAAATTCACATGTTGCATCCTAATGCCCAATGGTGATGGTGTTTGAAGGTGGGGCCTTTTGGAAGGTGGTTAGGTCATGAGGATGGAGCCATTAAGAATTTGATTAGTGCTCTTATGAAAGAGACCCCAGGGGCGCCTGGGTGGCTCAGTCCATTAAGTGTCTGCCTTTGGCTCAGGTCGTGATCCCAGGGTCCTGGGATCAAGTCCCATGTCAGGCTCCCTGCTCCGCGGGGAGCCTGCTTCTGCCTCTCTCTCTCTCTCTGTTTCTCTCATGAATAAATAAATAAACTCTTTTAAAAAAAGAGAGAGAGAGAGAGGGAGATCCCTGAGAGCTCCCAAGTTCCTTCCACTATGTTAGGACACAGTGAAAAGGCAACAGTTGTGAACTAGGAAGAGGGCTCTCACCCACTCAGACTGGTACCCTAATCTTGGACTTCCAGCTTCCAGAACTGTGAGCAGTAAACATCTGTTTATAAGAAACCCCATTGTGGTATTTTGTTATAGCAGTCCCAAAGGACTAAGATACCACCCGAAGGAAATTCTTCCCACCCAATCAGCACTTCCCCATCTGAAGCCCACCTTTAGTGAAAGAACAAGTTATAAGACATAAGCCTTGGTTCTGAGCAAATTTGCCTCAATGTGAGACAGGAATCCATCAAAATCATAGAGGAGAACATAGGCTGTAACCTCTTAGACATTGGCCACAGCAACTTCTTTCATGACATGTCTCCAAAGGCAAGGGAAACAAAAGCAAAAATGAACTTTTGGGACTTCATCAAGAAAAAGAACTTCTGCACAGCAAAGGAAATAGTCAACAAAACAAAGAGGCAACCCACGGAATGGGAAAAGATATTTGCAAATGACACTACAGATAAAAGGCTGGTATCCAAGATCTCTAAAGAACTTCTCAAACTCAATACCCAAGAAACAAATAATCAAATTAAAAAATGGGCGGAAGATATGAACAGACACTTTTCTAATGAAGACTTATGAATGGCTAACAGACACATGAAAAAATGTTCAACATCATTAGCCATCAGGGAAATTCAAATCAAAACCATATTGAGACACCACTTTACATCAGTTAGAATGGCAAAAATTGACAAGGCAAGAAACAATAAATGTTGGCGAGGATGTGGAGAAAGGGGAACTCTCTTACACTGTTGGTGGGAATGCAAGTTGGTACAGCCACTTTGGAAACAGTGTGGGGGTTCCTTAAAAAATTAAAAATAGAGCTACCCTATAACCCAGCAATTGCACTACTGGGTCTTTACCCCAAAGTTACAATGTAGTGAAAAGAAAGGCCATATGCACCCCAATGTTCATAGCAGCAGTGTCCACAATAGTCAAACTGTAGAAGGCGCCGAGATGCCCTTCAACAAACAAATGGATAAAGAAGATGTGGTCCATATATACAATGGAATATTACTCAGCCATAAGAAAACATGATTACCCAACATTTGCATCAACATGGATGGGACTGGAGGAGATTATGCTAAGTGAAATAAGTCAAGAAGAGAAAGACAATTATCATATAGTTTCACTCATTTGTGGAACATAAGGAATAGCAGGGAGATCGTTAGGAGAAGGAAGGGAAAAATGAAGGGAGGGTAAAGAGAGGGGGAGATCAACCATGAGAGACTGTGGACTCTGGGAAACAAACTGAGGGTTTTAGAGAGGGAAGGGGTGGGGGGATGGGTTAGCCCGGTGATGGGTATTAAGGAGGGCACGTATTGCATGGAGCACTGGTTGTTATATGCAAACAATGAATCATGGAACACTACATCAAAAACTAATGATGTACTGTATGGTGACTAACATACCATAATTTTTAAAAAGTTGGGAGATATTTTTAAACCAATTAAGAGCCTTTCAAAAAAAAGTTTGTATTAATCTGTAAGACCTACAATACTAGCCAATCCATGCTGTACCAGATGTGTGGACTAATTACATCCTTAATACAGCTCCCTGAAAGGACAGAAATGCACACAGAGTCACCAGGATAGCCTATTTCTCCAGAGTCAGCAAATGCAGTTGGAAAATCTTTCAAATTCAATACAGTTCCAATTTTGATGGTTTCTAGAAGTTACAAGAACATAAATGAATAAGATAAAAAAATCTCAAAGACGCCCCAGAGTGCAAAGAAGTTTAAGAAATAATGCCAGGGACCTTATGCTTTAAATGTGTTGGCCTTTTAGGAAAAACTCTCCAGCTGAGAGAAATAAAGTGTACAATTTGCCTGAGAGAGTCAAGCTGTAAATTATATACTGTAACCACCTGTACTTGTATTTTAAATAGTTCAAAGAAATCATTCTTCCAAATTTCCAAATTTCCTTGTTGAAAAAGATTCCCCCACCCAAAAAAAGACTTGTAAAAAGTTAATTTGGTTATTAAAACATCAATCTAAGGTATATATTTTCAAAACAATTTGAATACTTTTAATAGAATCTCTAACTGTACACTTAAAATGATGAAGTCTTTAAAATGATATATATTACCCTAATTAGTATAAAATTTTAAAAATGAAAACAACATAAATAAGTCATTAATAGAAATTTAAAAAGTATATCTGTTTTCTAATACTAAACCATTCCTTTTTCTAAAAAGTTTTTGGATCAGAAAAAGGAAAAATGCAGCTTTAGTTTAATAACAAAGAGGTTTCAGTTGATAAATTACAAGAAATAAAGAAATGGCAATCAGTATTATGTCAACAATTAAAAGATGATGAATCTACAAAAACCATTCTGTGTTAAAATTTTAAGTAAGATTTTAAGAGTTTTAATATTACTTAGTAAAAATAAATACATGAGAATGATATAAAAATCCATGTTTCATGTTTATTTAATACCCCTAATTATGAATTTTGGTTTAAAAGATGGTTTTGCATTTTCTCTCTGATTTAATGACCATGTGCAATATAATTTAAATATAACATTTTAGTTTATGCAAGACTTTGGGTATCTTACCATAAGCTTAAATAAATAGGATATTCTAAATTCCTTATACTTGACAGGTTATCATTACTTACATGAAATATTTTAGACTGTAAATGTAATGGAGTGCTTGGGTGGCTCAGTCAGTTAAACAACCGACTGTTGATTTCGGCTCAGGTCAGGATCTCAGGGTGCCAGGATTGAGCCCCGAGTTGGCTTTGTACTCAGTGGGGAGTCTGCTTGAGGATTTTTTTCTCTCTCTCTCCCTCTGTCCCAACCTCCCTCATATTCATGCTCTTTCTAAATAAATAAACAAATCTTTTTAAAAAATGGCTGAGGTAATTCCAGGTACTGATGTAAGTTATGAAGGGAAAAAAGTATTTAAAAATATGGAGCTTGAGGGATGTGCTGTTTCAAATATGGTGGCCAAAGGAAGTGATGTTTGTGCAGAGTCCTGCATGAAGTAAAGGAATGAGCCATGCAATTATCTGAGAGAAGAGCCTTCTATGCAGATAGAACAAAGAGCAAGTACAAGGGCCCTGAGACAGAATGTGCTGGGCATGTGCAGGGAAGGCAGGGGTCCACGTGGGGTCTGCAGGCTGGAGTGTGGGGCGCTTAAACTTAGATTTTATTATGAGTGAGGTGGAAAACCACAGGGGCTTCAGAGAAGATATGCGGCATTGTCTGATCAACATGTGTCTATAAAATACACATGAACCTTAGCATCTTAACCTTCAAAATATCCAGTTCAGTACATTCACACTGTGGTCTACCAACAGCACCATCCATCTTCAGAACATTTTCATCTTCCTAAACTGAAACTCCATTCCCATGAAACAATAATCCCCCTTTCTCTCCTCTCCAAGTCTCTGGCAGCCACCATTCTACTTTCTGTCTCTATGAATTTGACTGCTCTAGGTACCCCATATAAATGCAATCCATAGTATGTTTCCTTTTGTGACTGGCTTATTTCACTTATCATAATGTCCTCAAGGTTCACCCACATTGTAGCCTGTCAGAACTTCCTACCTTTTTAAAGCTGTATAATATTCCATCATAAGGCTAGAATACATTTGTTTATCCATTCATCCCTGAAGGACACTTGGGTTGCTTCCACTTTTTGGCTATTGTAAATAACACCGCTATGAACAGAGGAGTACAAATATCTTTTGAGTTCTGTTTTCAATTTTTTTGAGTGTATACCCAGGAATTGGGATCATGTGATAATTCCATGTTTAATTACTTGAGGAACTGCCCTACTGCACCCTTTTACATTCCCAACAGTAGTGCACAGGGATTCTAATTTCTTCACATCCTCATCAACATCTGTTACTTTCTGTGTGTGTGTGTGTTTTTAATAGTAGCATCCTAATGTGTGTGAGGTGGTATCTCATTATGGTTTCAATTTGCATTTCCCTAATGATTGGTGATGTTAGTATCCCTTCATGCACTTATCGGTCATGTGTGTGTCTTCTTTGGAGAAATGTCTGTTCAAATTCTCTACTCACTTTTTAATTGGGTTGTTTCTCTTGCTGTTATTGAGTTGTAGGAGTTTTTAAATATTTTCTGGATATTAACCCCTTATCTATATATCTATATGATTTGCACATATTTTCTCCCATTTCATGGTTGTCTATTCTGTTGATTGTATACTTCCATTCATGGCAGGTCTAAATTTTGACACAGCCCAATTTATCTATTTTTTTTTCTTTTCTTGCCCATGCTTTTGGTATGATATCTGAGAAACCAGGGCCAAATCTGATGCCATGAAGCTTTCACCCTGTTTTCTTCCAAGAGTTATACAGTTTTAGTTCTTGTGTTTAGGTCTTTGATTCATTTGAAATTATTTTTTATTTTATATGTGGTGTGAGGGCTTCACTTCATGCTTTGCATGTCAATATCCAGTTTTCTCTTTATCATTTGTCAAAAAGACTGTCCTTTCCCCATTGAGTGGTCTTGGTACCTTTGTCAAAAATCATTTGACATTTCTGGACTCTCTATTCTATCCCTTCAGTCTATAGATATGTCTTTATGCCAGGACCACACTATTTTGATCACTGTGGCTTTGTAGTAAGTTTTGAAATCAGGAGGTAAAAGTCCTCCAGCTTTGTCTTTCTTTCTCAAAATTCTCTTCTGGCTATTCAGAGCCCCTTTGAGATTCCACATGAATTTTAGGATGGATTTTTCTATTTCTGCAAAAACCGTTGTTGGGATTTTTTTTTCTTTAGAAAGACAGCCAGCGAGAGAGGGAACACAAGCAGGGGGAGTGGGAGAGGAAGAAGCAGGCTCCCAGCAGAGGAGCCCGATGTGGGGCTCGATCCCAGAACGCTGGGATCACGCCCTGAGCCGAAGGCAGACGCTTAACGACTGAGCCACCCAGGTGCCCCCGTTGTTGGGATTTTGATAGAGGTTACACAGTGTCTGCAGATGACTTTGGGGGGTAGTATGGGCATTTTTTAATTAAATATTTTATTTATTTATTTGACAGAGAGAGACGGCAAGAGAGGGAACAAAAGCAGGGGGAGTGGGAGAGGGAGAAGCAGGCTTCCTGCTGAGCAGGGAGCCAGATGCGGGGCTCGATTCTAGGACCTTGGGATCATGACCTGAGCCGAAGGCAGACGCTTAACGGCTGAGCCACCCAGGCACCCTAGTATGGGCATTTTAATAATATTTAGCCTTGCAATCCATGAACGCATGCATTTATTTGTGTCTTCTTTAAGTGCTTTCAACAATGTTTTATAGTTTTCAGTGTGCAAGTCTTTCACCTCCTTGGTTAAGTTTATTCCTGAGTATTTTATTTTTTTATGCTACCGTAAATGGGATCCTTTTATTAATTTCATTTTCAGACTTCTCATTGTTAGTGTACAGAAATCCAACTGATTTTTGCCTGTTGATTCTGTATACCAAATTTTGCTGAATTGGTTTATTAGTTCTAAAAGATTTTTGTGGAATCTTTTAAATTTTCTGCATATAAGATCATGTCATCTGTAAACAGATAATTTTTTCCTTTCTGATTTGGATGCCATTTATTTATTTGTTGGTTTCTTTTTGCCTAATTGCTCTGGCTAGGACTGAAGTACTATTTTGAATGGAAGTGGTGAAAGCAGCATGCTTGCTTTATTCCTGGTTTTAGGGTATCTAATTGACTTTTAAAAGGCTGACTCTGGCAGCTTGTGCCTGGGAGGTGCCAGGGTCTCAGTGCCCACCCAGGCAAAGGCCATGGGGCTTTCATAGGGTGCTGTTGATAGAGGAGTAAGCAGAGGTCGGTGGTAGGATTTATTCTAGGTAAACCTCAGAGTGTGCTGATGAGTTAGATGCAGAGTTTTAAAGTTCTACCTCTCTTAGGAAGAATATCAAGCTTATGTTGACCAACTGGAGAAATCTCCTATCAACTTGTCTCACAGAAAAGCTGCTCTTCCTCAAGGCTGGTCTTTTTAAGCACTGGAAATAGGAAGAAAAAGCTAATAAAATAAATAAGGATGAAGACGTGAAGTGCGTGTGCAGAATTATGGCACCTCCGTTGTGCCACCCTTTCAAATGCAGATGCTGGGTACAGGTTCAGCACGTCCTCCATTCAGCATTAAACAGGACCCAGAGGTGGGAGGGAGGAAGGTTTCCTGCCTTAGCAGTGCTGGCCCGGATGGTGAAGAAGGACTTCCTCAGCGGTGATGGGGAGCACAGGCCGTTCCAGCACAGACAGCGCCCCCCTGAACTATAAAAGTGTCAAGACGGGACATCCTATTGGGGCCCAGCTTGCCACTTGTTCGCCAAAGCCCAGAGTCCACTTCCCTTTTCACAGGCAAACTGGAGCCTATCTGCACACAGGATGGAGGGGAGACAGCCAGAGTTGTGGGACTCAAAGGCAATAGGTTTACGACTCTCATGAGTGGCTGTGTAAGAAGCCAGAGGTCCAACCGGCCTGGGATCCAAGGGGCCAGAACACAAATCTGCCTTCTGTATTTACAAGGACTTATCTGCAACTTGTTCCAACTTTCCAGGCTCCGTTTCTTGGTCTTCCGGATAGAGTCAATATCGGAAAGACAGAAAAGCACAGTACTGGTTAGATGTCTCTGAAGCCAGAGTTGTTAAGCTCCTGACCTCTGGAGCCAGACTGTCTGGCTTTGCATCACAGCTCTGCCACCTACTAGCTGCGATCTGGGAAAGTTACAGAATCTCTCTGGGCTTCAATTTCCTCATCGGTAAAATGGGGATGGTGGTCGTAATTGTATCTGCCTTACAAGATTTGGTGGATGAGGGGAGGTGAGAATGTGGTTAGTGTTTAATGGGGACAGAGTTGCAGTTTGGCAAGATGAACACATTCTGGAGATGGTGCTGATGGCTGCACAACAATGGGCATGTGCTCAATGTTGTGGAACTGTACGCTTAAAAATGGTCAATTCCATATTATGTGTATTTTACCACGATTAAAAATCATTTATAAAAACTTAGAGCTAGAGAGTAAAATGCTAAGCGAAATAATTCGGTCAGAGAAAGACAAATACCATATGATTTCACTCGTATGTGGAATTTAAGAAACAAAACAAATGAGCAAAGGGGAAAAAGAGAGAGAGACAAACCAAGAAACAGACTCTTAACAGACTGTGTCCCTCAGAGAACAAACTGAGGGTTACCAGAGGGGCGGTGGCTGGGGGATAGGAGAATAGGGGAAGAGGATTAAAGAGTACACTTATCATGATGAAAAAATAAAATGAAAAAAATTTATAAAAAATTTTTTAAAAGATTTGGGGGAGGCATACTGAGCTCATTTCTTTTTTAAAAATATTTTATTTGTTATTTGAGAGAGAGTGAGAGCTAGAGAGAGAGCACACACAGAGGGCGAGAGAGAGAGAGAGAGAGAGAGAGAGAGAGAAGCAGACCCCCACTGAGCTGGGAGCCCGACACAGGGCTCAATCCCAGGACCTAGAGATCATGACATGAGCCAAAGGCAGACATTTAACCAGCTGAGCCACCCAGGCGCCCCTATTGAGCTCATTTCTATACTATGCCTGGAAGAGTGCCTGGCACTCCATGAACATTCCAGGAGGGCTTGCTCTTCTTTTCATTAGCTGGGTGACATTGAGACACTTTGCTTGACCCCCCGGGCTTCACTCCCCTTACCCATAGACTGAAGTTATGGCAAGAATTAGAAAGAAAGCAGATTCAACTGTTGGACATGCAGTCCTATCCTTAATGAACAGTAATAGCTGGTATTAGCTCGGAAACCACTGGGGAAGGAAGCTGAGTAGGCTGCTAGAACCTGCCTTGCAGACATGAAGGACGGTGGTTTTCCCAGACACCTTCTAATTGGTAGTGGGAACTTTGTTACAGAGCAAACCTGAGGGGCAGACACACTGCAACAATGCAAAGGAGAAGGGACAGGAACCTTGTTAGTTTCTCTCTGAAGCTGAAAACTGACCAAGTTCCATGCAGGGGTTGGGTGATGAGGGGGTGCATTCTAGCATCCTTGTAACATGCGTCTAGATTTAACAATATGTGGATGTCACCAGGCAGTGGTAGCCAGAACACACTCAGTGCCCAACTTCCGATGAGTGGTCCCCTTCCTGAGCCTGCCCCTCTGTCTGGGATGCACACATGGGACTTCCTCTATCTCACACACCAACGTTGCTGGTATTTGTCAGGTGCTCTGAGATCTCCCCAAATAGAGCTTCCTCAAATGAAGGGAAAGCACAGGATTGGGATAAGCTTGGTCTTGAACAAGACTGGGAAACTCAAACTCGGTCTCCTCTGGTACAATGGCTGAAGGGCAGGAAGAAGTGCACCTGTCCGGCTGTAGCTGGGGCTCATATTCTCCGTACATCTGAGATGCTTCTTCCCACAGAGTGCTGCTCACCTAGCTTCTCTAAAGCAGGGTCTTATTTCCCAATAGGAAAGACTGCCTTTTTTTCCTTGAATGGGTGTCATCAGCTGGACACCTCCTAGAAGGGAAGGTGGAAAGCAAATTATTTGTAATCTAAGAGCAAAGCGGACCTGGCATAATTACCATCCAGCCCTGCACCTGTTCCGCTATATAACAGAATTACTTTTAACAACAATCATGTAATATTCAGTAGTAATCATTATTTTCTGGATTCAGTCTATAGTTTCAAATCACACAATTTAAAGGATGACTACATTTGAATGTACACATTATTCAACTTTAGTAACATATTTCATGTATGGACTAAACTTCCCTTGCTGCTAGAAAATACTAGATCTCACAGTTCTCACTTTGTTTTACTGTTTAAAAAATTTTATCGAGTTGTAACTGACATATAACATTGTATTTAAGCTTTAGTTGTACAACACTTACGATGTATTGGGAAATGATCAGCATAATAAGTTTAGTTAACATCCATCAGCTCACATAGTTACAATTTTTTTCTTGTGATGAGCACTTCAAAGATCTACTCTCCTAGCAACTTACAATACAGTATTATTAACTATAGTCACCATGCTGTACATTACATCCCATGACTTATTTATCCTATAAATGGAACTCAAATTTTAAACTCAAATAAAAACCCCAAGTTTGTAACTCGTAGAACGAAAAAAGTGAAAATCTCAAGGACTATTTCTTCATCCTTAAATCACTGACTTCTCATGGTTTATTTTGAATCCGCTATTTTAAAAAAAATTTATTTTTAAGTAATCTCTACACCCAACGTGGGGCTCAGACTCATAACTCCAAGATCAAGAGTCACATTCTTTACCAACTGAGCCAGCCAGGTGCCCCTTGAATTTACTATTTAAGCAATGGTTGAAGACAGCTGCTTTGCAAACCCTTGCAATGTTTCTGAACTGATAGTAACTTACAAAGGAAGGAAAAAGCTGAGTCCATGTGGCAGGAACTTTGCCACAACTGGCAGTTCCAGTTGGAACTTCCAGAATTAACCTCTAGATAGATCGATGTAATTGCTAATGGAAAAGTAAGAAAGAGTAGGTCAGTAATGCAACAGATCCTGGAGAAGCTGGAGGGAGCCCTGGGAGAGAGTTCTCATTTTTTTTTGAAGGGAAGAGCACCCTGGTATAGATTCACTTCAAGAGAGATGCCTGTACCTTGGGCGGGGGGGGGGGGGGGGAA
>NW_024423453.1:62403399-62420164 GCF_017311325.1 Ursus maritimus
GGGGGAGAAAAGAAAATGTGCCAAATTGAACCTATGTATATATTACTAAAATGCAATCATATCTGCAGAAATTGTTTAGAACTTTGAAAATAAAATCTTAAAAAAGGAGGAGGGGGGCCCTGGGTGACTCAGTCGGTTGAGCCGTCTTACTCTTGGTTTCGGCTGGGGTCATAGTCTCAGGGTCCTCAGTTTGAGCCCCATATGGGGCTATGTGCTTAGCGGAGAATCTGCTTGGGATTCTTTCCCCCCTCCCTCCCCCTCCCCCCGCTCCTCCCCTTGTGCTCAAGCTCTCTCTCTCTTAAATAAATAAATAAATAAATAAATAAATAAATAAATAAATTTCTTTGGAAGAAAGAAAGAAAGAAAAAGAAAAAAAGAAGAAAGAAAATTGTTTAGAACTTCCAATAACAAAAAGACTTTTGTGGAGGAGAATTTTATCACTGACATTACTCAGAATTCCTGGTACATAGTGATCTAAAAAAGGAACTGACTTTTAGTCAGTTGTATTTTTGTGTTTAAGTTCTGTACAAAAGGTGCCTTCCTTACTGCCTGCCCCGGAGGCACACTGCTTCCACAGTTCTGTCCTTGGTTTGCCACTAGTTTAAGAGGTGGCCTCAAAGCTACAAGGTTATACATCTGTCTTCGTTTAAACCAAGTCTTGAAGTTGAGCATTTTTATTTTAGGTATAGGATCTCTCAAGGGTGAAGGGGCAAGCAAATGGAAAGTTGCTAAATTCTTTTTGTCACACATCAATGCTTAGGATTTTTAGAGCATGTTTCACAATACAGAATTTGGGGGGAAACTGGACAACAGGTTTTTCAAATTCCAGAACGGTGTTTGACGCCCTCTGGTGGACAGTTTGAAACACAGACACAGTCATAGTAAATTAATGATAGCTTACGTTATTAAGTGCCATGCTTTGAGCTATGCCCTTTGTGTGCATTATCCCATCCTTACAACTGTCTGTAAGTTAGGCATTCAATTACAATTTTTCTGATTATAGAACTAACTCAAAGAGTAAATTGACCACAGCCACATAGCCAGCAGTGGCAAAGCTCGGATTCGAACCTAGTTTTGTTTCACTCCAGAGCCAAGCTCTTAAGCACTATGGACACAACGCCAGCTCTGCATCGTAAAGTCTGGGGGCCAGAGGAGTGCCCACCCAAACTGTGCTTCCAGAACTATAGTTACTTGCACAACTGTGGTGCTAAGATTGAAAAGGAGTGTTTTGATGTTCATTTAAGGGTTGGGGGTTTTCTCTCAAAAGTTAGCCACTAGGGCTTTTGTTTGTTATTTTATCCTTATGTTTTTGTTCCTTTTGTGTCTTAACATGTTGTGACCAGTTCATGGAGATGGGTTATAGTGTCTAGCAATAGTAACTCTCAAACTTTTAAGGATGTTAGCAACATACTTCATCTGTGAAGCCCTAGGAAGCTTAGAACCATAGATTGAAGTGAGCTAGTGAGTTATCCAAGTTAGTGGTTTCACAGTGAGTGTGAAAATTCCCATGGGGGACCTTTTGGTTGTCACAATGATTGGAGGGTGCTACCGTGTATGTAGTGGCAGGGTCTTGTGATGCCAGGACAGGTAATGCCAGGAAGAATTTACCCAGGTCCATTAAGATTTCTCAATGTCCTGCCAGACCTTCTGGGATAGAATGTCGGCTCCAACCTGTGATGAGATTTCAAGATCTGGGAGGTCTTTTCTGTGAGAGTTCGTCACTCCCAAATCCCACATCATCACAAGGAATTGTTTTGACCCTGCACTGATAAATAATGATTTGCAAAAATACGCTACTTCCTTGTTTTCCTTTACAGTCTATAGCTTCTCTTGCCATCTTATCCCTACTTAAGATTTTTCCTTTTTCTCCTATCATACAAATCACTCAGCTCTGTTAATACTTAACGCGAACTTTTCTCTCTCTGTTTAGCCATTCTTTTGCTTTCTTTTTCTCTGTCTTTCTAGGAAATGGCTCCTGATCTGACTTTCGTAAAATCTAAGGTTAGTCATCATAAGTAGGAGCAATAAACCATTTTCAAATGTCTCACAGTGTAGTTCTATTTCCCACGTATTTGTATTCATAGAAAATTCAAGGTATAGGATGTAGACAGACCAGGAGATGACTACTATTGAAATGATCATTTGTTACTCACAGATCCCAAGAGGAGGGGGCACATTGTGCTATGGGGGCCCACTCAGGGAAGCACCTTGGGTGGGTCAGGAGGCAGAGGGAGCAAGGGGAAAATGTGCATAAGGGTCTTTATTGTGGTTTCCATGGGAAGGAACAGGTGAGGCAGGGGAAGTAGGCTTTTGATTGCTAGTCTGAAAAATTTCAGTAGGCCCTGGGGCATAAGGGCTGTCCCTAGTTGTTGGTACCGGCTCTGCAGTCATGAGGGTAAGCGGATAGTGGCCCAGAGTGTGCGAGCCTCATAAAGGAGGTGATTGGGTTATAAGCTCTGGACTGGTTGGTTTGTGTTTTAGAAGCCTGCTCTTGGGCAGGTTGCTTACAAGCTCTAGAAATTCACTAGCCCTGAAAGAGGCTGTCCCTCCAGGGTCAGCAAAGCCCTAGATGTCAAAGCCTCAGAATACAGACCATGAAAGACATGGTTAATACACTGCCCAAGCCTTTGTGTACTAAATTATGTGTTATTTTGTTATAACCTGTTCACTCGAATTTCCCGTTTGAATTACTTTCAGAGCATCAGAGTGTTTTTTTAAGTTATTTCTATAATTAGTTATTTATGTATCTATATATCTATGATTTTCATTTTAGAATTGCAAAGAGGATGTTACAAAAGATTATTTCAAAATGGGGCAAATAAGATCGGATGAGATCAGGAGCTATAGATGTTTTACAAATGAGGAAGCCAGGACCTGAGGAGCCCATGTGACTCTCCCAGGATGCACAGTGGGTTAGCAGAAGGGTTGGACCCAGTGCTCATTCCAGTCCAATCTCTGCAAGCTTTCTTTGGCACCAAGCAACCTCAGCTGAGGAAGAACTCCAAAAAAAAAAAATAGTATTAGTGTGCTCCACAAATATCCTCGAAGAATACCTATGATAGCACTGTACATAAATAATAGTATGTATTATAGAATATATCACAGCAAAAATTTGCCAATAAAATCAAGTTAGTATTTCACCTTTGGGTAAGACTGGGGTCATAGAACGTAGCCCACCCCCTGCATCCTTTCTGCCTTTCTGCTACTTCCTCCACTTCTGTGTTGGTCAAATAGAAGCAATAGTTTGTCCTGCCTTTTTTAATCCTCTTAGCAGCCCAACTTCTGCATAACGTTTTTCCTGACTTACTAACAGTGAGATCATCATGGTATCCCAAAGACTTCAAGGCCTGTGGATCTCCCCTCCACCCCCCCCCCCAGTGCTTCCTCGATGGTGTGAAAATGCAGTGGGTGTTTCTAACAAGCCCCCGGGGGATGCTGCAGCTGCCAGTCAGAGACCATAGTTAGGATAGCAAGACTCTCAGAATAAAGTCCTGGGTCTCAAACCAGCTTATCATCACAGATATCTATCTGAGCAACTTCTGAATAATACAGCTTCCCAGCCCCCACTGCACACCTATACTATCATAATCTCTAAAAGCAGAGCCCAGGATGTGAATTTTTAGAAGCTCTCCAGAAAACTCTGATAATTAACCAGGTTTGGAAACCCTTCTTCCCAGCAACAGCGCAATGTTGACCTGATGTTTATGAGTACTACAAGGATGTTATAACTTAATTTGCAATTGGCTTTCAGAGGTAAGCATCTTGCAGGCTCCTGAAAACCTTAAGTGATTGTTCTGTTCTGTATTTTCATGCTCAGGCCAGATTCCAAGAACTGTTCCTTCCCACACAACTACAGGACTAACCCAGATGGGGAAATGGTCTAAAACAATCTTGTGGTGTTAATATCTTATTTACATGTATTTATACATCTCTTAAGATGACCATAGTAGTTGCTAGAAATCCAAATTGAAACAATTCACTGCATAAGAATTTTAAAACTAGGGTACTGGTATATATTTTACCAGAAGTTTATATTCACATGATGATGAGTGGTCTGCATTTTCTTGGGCCCCCATCTGTGTCTCAGTCAAAGGCTTTAAGACATCCCAGCCTCAGTCTAATCTTACAGAGGGCAATTCTTAAAACAGTCTATTCCTCCCACCAGAGAAGGGGGAAGAGTGTGGGAGGGAGATGAACAGTGGAGGGGAGAACCCCAAATTAGGATGCTGCTATCTACACTGAACGTTTGTGTGCCCTCAACATTCATATGTGGAAATCCTAACCCCCAATGTGATGGTGTCTGGAGGTAGGGCCTCTAGGAGGTGATTAGGTCACGAACGGGATTAGTGCCCTTCTAGAAGACACCCCAAGAGCTTCCTCTCCCCTTCCACCATGTGAGGACACAGCAAGAAGACAGCTGTTTATAAACCACAAAGCAGGCTCTCACCAGACATTGAATTTGCTGGCACCCTGAGCTTGGGCTTCCAGCCTCCAGAACAGTGAGGAATAAGTTTCTGTTGTTTAGAAACCACCCAGTCTGTGGTATTTTGTTATAACAGCCCAAACAGACTAAGACAAATGATCTTCTGAGCTACAGAAACACTTAAAAAAATTTTTTCCCCAAAAGAGCATACCAGAGAACCACAGTGATGGACTGTGCCAGCTACAGACATAGTTCATTGACTCTGACAAAGAAATAACACAGAGGCCCAGATGGGAGGCTTCAGAAGGGTCATCAGGACTGCTGTGGAAATTCTGGAAATGCCTTTGGGGGACAAGGAGTTCCAAAAGGCAGGGTCATTTTTCCTGCCCAGGGTGCCACTGTGGTTAGGGGTATACTACACTTAAGGCTCAAATGTGTCCTGGAGAAAACGCATCTTCAATTTTCAGATGACAAGTGAATGTTCTCAGGGGGCCGTTAGGCTCCATAGACAACTGCTCAAGACCTCACCTAGCTGGTCCCTGTGTGGGCTTGGCAGCTCCACCCTGGACTCCACAAGGCAAGCCCAGGGCTTTTGGGTTCATCCCTGTCTCCCCAGCATCCAGCACAGTGCCTCACATGGCAGCTACTTAATGAACAAGGGTTGACTCATGGCATTGACTAGATAGATAATGATATGCTTCTTAATTTAGAGGTGCCTTCGCTGATATACCTTCTCGTTTCCATGTTCTTCAGGAGTTAGGCCTTCACAAGGAGGTATTGCTTTTATTTGACTCTGTATTAAGCCTGTGTTTTAATTCTGAGGCCTTGATCTCTGGACCTTGCTGACCCTGGAGCAGCTGCCCCACCCAGGGTCAGCCAGTTCTTAGACGTGGTAAATGAGTCCACTCCACTACAATCATGGCTTTCGTATGCAAACCAGCCAATCCAGAGCCCACACCCCCAACCACTTTTATGAGGTTCTCACTCTCTAGACCACTATCCACCCACCCCAATCACCACAGGGCCATGTACCAGACAACTAGGGACAGCCCCTCTACCCCAGAGCCCGCTGAAATTATTCAGATGAGCCAATCCTACACCTGCTTCCCCTGCCTCACCCACTCCTTCCCGTGGAAACCACAATAAAGACTTTTGACCTTGTTTTCCTCCACTCCTTCTGCCTCCTGACTGACCCTGGCGCTTCTCCAGGTGTGGCCCCCGCCTCTTAGGATCTGTGGGTAACAAAAGATCATTTCAGGGGCACCGAGCTGACTCAGTCAGTAGAGCATGTGACTCTTGACCTTGGGTGGTGAGTTTGAGCCCCGTGTTGTGTGTAGAGATTACTAAAAATAAATAAATAAATAAATAAATAAATAAATAAATAAATAAACTTTTTTAAAAATGTTAATTGTTTAAAAAAAAAAGATCATTTCAGTGGCAATCTTCCCTGATCTGTTAGCTTTACCATACCTGAAAAATAATAAACCCTACAGTTTTTAATAAAAACAGACATCTGGTAAAGTCGCAAGATATCAGACCTATTTATAGTCAAGTGTAGACTTCAAGACAATTTCGGTTACATGGAAGGAACATTTACAGTAGGGAATAAGTAGTGCAGCTTTTTAAAACTGTTTAGGGTTCACCCCAGTCAGGGGTCAATCAGAGCAGCAAAGCTGCTAGAATCCGTATGTCATTATATATATATACATATATATATATACACATACATATATATATATGTATGTATATATATATGTATATATGTATATATATATATGTATATATATATATATGCTGCGAGGGTGCTTGCATGGCAAACTGCCTTGGCAGAGAGCAGGGTATAGTCCTCTGCAGGGAAGGGCAGGTCTGTTTACTGTCTAATGTGAGAAAGATAGTGCTTCCCCTGGAGCAATGTTTAGACAAGCTTACTGCCCATCATAAAAGACAGGCTCATGAAGCCTGGGTTCCTCCCAGGAAAGCCACCCTCTGCCCAGGGAAGGCAGCACCTGGCCTTTGTCACGTGGACCTGTGGGAACTAGGCCTGGGGGGCCAAGCACCGATGCTGGTACTCTGGGTACTGCTGTGGCTGTGAGTAATAGGATCCTTTGTCTCTGACACCAAAGTCTTGTATCCTTTGCCTCAAACATGAAACTGTGCAGGCTAACTTTTAACCAGTGAGTAAGGCACAGTCTCACACCTTTCACAGCTGTTGGCACTCCCTAACCAATACCTGCTTCCTGGGTCAGGGGGAAAGGGTTTTGCTGCTCCCTCTATCAGAGGCCACTGAGGATGGTCTCCTTAGGAATTGCTCTATGTCTATCTCTGGAGGGACAGGTATCAGAGGGAGTCACAGCCAGCTGCTAGTGCTGACCCAAAGAAGAGACACTGATGACTGGGCCACGGAGGCCACACCACCACAAAGCCAGGTGATGAAGGAACTCTTTTTGGGAAAGCCACTATATTAGTCTGCTAAGGCTGCCATAGCAAAGTGCACAGACAAGGTGGCTTCAACAGCAGACATTCATGTTCTCGGTTCTGGAGACTGGAAGTCCCAGATCAAGATGCTGGCTGATTCCTTTCCTGATGAGAGAGCTCTTCCTGGCTTACAGATGGCCTCCTTCTTGTTCTGTCCTCATATGGCCTTTCCTCTGTGTCTGCCTGAAGAGAGAGAGTGAGCAAGTGCTTCCTTCTCCTCTTGTAAGGACACCTGCTCTATGGGATTTTGGCCCCATCCTTTATTACCTCCCTAATGGTTCTATCTCCAAATACAGTTACATTGTGGGTTAAGGCTTTGACCTATGAATTTGGTGGGAGTGAGTGGGGGGTGGGTGGGTGGGGGAACACAATTGAGTCCATAGCAGTCCCCAAATACTTGTGAGGTAGTTCAGCCACATTCACCATCAACTTAAAAACATGATAAAGCATCTTAAACCATCTACCCAGGGGAGGAGGAACAAAAGATAACTCCTCAGGAAGACAAATGGAGAGAAGGACTTAGAAAGTGCCAGTAGCCCCTCTGGCTTCCAAGTTGGGTCTCCTGCACTTTCTCCTGCTGTGCTGTCTCCTTGTAGAAAGCCAGTGGGGCTACTGGCAGAGCAGGTGGGGGGGGGCAGAGCAGGTCATCGAAATTCCATCTACATCATAGCGTGGAGAAGGTACACAGAGGAACTGACTGATGCCCAGGAAGTTCTCAGAGCCCCTGGGAGCTCTGGCCTTGCCAAGACATGGTAGGACAGTGAAGCAGCTTTTGCACTTGCTCCAAGCACACCCGCTGTCCTCTCTGATCTGCTGTGGTGATGTCCCAACCACCCCAGACTTCTGTAGTCCCCACCCTTACTAGGCTCTCTTGTGACTCCCTGCCTTTGCTCAGCCTCTTCCCTCTCCTCCTCACCCTGCCCCTCCTTCTTCATGTGGCTAATTCCACCAAGATTTACCTTAAGCAGCAGCTTTATTCATAATCGCCAAAACTTAGAAGCAACCAAGTTGTCCTTCAATAGGTGAATGGATAAACTGTGGTAAGTCTGTATGATGGAATATTATTCAGTGCTAAAAAGAAATGAGCTGTCAAGCCATGAGAAGACATGGAGGAACCTTAAATGCATATTACTGAGTGAGAGAAGCCAATCTGAAAGGCTACATACTGTATGATTCCAACTGTACGACATTCTGGAAAAGGCAAAACTAAAGAGATAATAAGATCAGTGATTGCCAAGGCTTAGAGGGAAAAGAAGGGTGAATAGGTGGAGCACAGTGGATTTTTAGGGCAGTGAAAGTTTTCTGTATGACACTCTCAGGATAGATACGTGTCATTGCAAATTTGTCTAAACCCATAGAATGTACAACATCAAAAGTGAACCCTGATGCAAACTATGGACTTTCGGTGATAATGGTGTGTCAGTGCAGGTTCATCAACTGTAACAAATGTACCCCTCTGGTAGGGGTGTTGACAATGAGGGAAGTTACGTATGTGCGAGGACAGCGGCTATATGGGAAATCTCTGTACCTTTTAACTAATTTTGCTATGAACTTAAAACTGCTCTAAAAAAAAACAATCCATCAATAAAATGGAGTAAATCATTTTTTTTATTTTAAAGATTTTATTTATTTATTTGACAGAGATAGAGACAGCCAGCAAGAGAGGGAACACAAGCTGGGGGAGTGGGAGAGGAAGAAGCAGGCTCATAGCGGAAGAGCCTGATGTGGGGCTCGATCCCATAACGCTAGGATCACGCCCTGAGCCGAAGGCAGACGCCCAACCGCTGTGCCACCCAGGCGCCCCAAGGAGTAAATCATTTTTAAAAGACTCACCTATACTATATAAAAGACCTATACTATATAAAATCATCCTTCTAGACTTGATGCTCTGGAAAATTGCAAGAGAAAAATCTGTCCTGGCATGCTCAGTGAAGTCTTTCTCTCCATTGGGTTCCTCTTCCAGAGAAGCCAGAGCTGATAGTTTCCAAGGTACCTAGTCCTGCAGAGAAGGCCAAAGGAACAGGTAAGAAACGAATCTCAGGATGCCAACCTCATTTGCTGGAATAGCTCATCTTCCTTGTTGGTTCCATAGCACCCCATGTTTACCTAACTGGTAGTAGTTATGTAGTGTTTGCTATGTGCCAAGATGTGCTGAGAAATTATGGTATAATTCTCATTATATCCCATGAAGTAACTACTATTATTACATCCACTTTGCAAACAAGGAAACTGAGGCTTAAAAACTTGCCAAAGACCCATCTATTGGTAGGTGGCAGTGCCAGGGGTCAAATTGAGTCACTCTAATCCAGCACCTGGTCCTTCACCACCGTGTGCTGTGTTCTCACCCTGCACAGAACTTATTGTCTGGGGACATGACCACCAGCCTCCCCTACCAGCCTGTGGCCCTCATGGAGGCCACGCTGCATTTTCCTGTATTTTCAGCCCCTTAAGAATAGCACACATCAGTATTTCAATGCAGATTTTTGAAAAGCAGGTTGATTTGCAATCGTTAAGCCTGTGTGAAAATGGCATATCCATCCACGTCCCGCGGGGAAACAGATGGCACAGTCAGGTTCGACTAATCGAGGAGGGTTTAATGGAGGGATTTTTGCAAAGATATGGCCCAGGGAAGTACCCAGGGTCCAGTACCAGCTGGCCTGCTTTCCGTCTGTTGAGTTAGGAGGCCAGGGCAGGGGACGATTACCAGAACCTGGAGGCAGACAGGAGTGTGTAGAGAGGGCTGCCAGACAAGAGCTGGGGGTCTTCTGGTTGAAGGACATAGCCAGCTTGCAGTGGCCCTGCAAGGGGTACTGTGACCTTTCCCTCCCAGCTCAGGGCCCCCAGGAAACCCCTGGGACAAAATGTGTCCCCAGTGAAAAGCTAGAAGAATAGAAGGGCTGTTCATGGCACAAAGGATTATGAGGTTTCAGGGTAGGCAGTGGTATTTGCTCTAGGCCCAGAAAACTGAGTAGGTTTTGAGAAGACAGAGATGGGGGAGAGCATTCCTGACTGAAAACACAGCAGGGCAAAAGCAAGCGGTGGGGAAGCACAAGGTTGTCCATGCCCTGATGGTTGCTCGGCTTGGTCGGAGAGCAGAGCTGGAGACTGTGAAGCTACAGAGACAGGCTGTTTGCAGCCACAGTGAGGAGGGCCTTGAGTGCCAAGCCAAGGGGTCAGAAATATTTCTGTGAGGTGCTGAGTGGGAAGGCAGTGTGCTCACAGTGGTGCTTGAGGAAGACTATAGCAGAGGAAGCATGACCATGGCCAGTGGCTTTGAGGAATGCGGTGGGGAAAGAAGGCAGGAGGCCACCAAAAAGCATGTATTATGGCCTGAATTGTGACCCCCCCCCCAAATTCCTATGTTGAAGTCCTAACCCCTATACCTCTGAATGTGACTGTATTTGGAGAAAGGGTCTTTGATGGGGTCATTAAGTTAAAATGAGGTCATGTGGGTGGACTCTATCCAATCTGACCAGTATCCTGTAAGAAGAGGACCTTAGGACACAGAGACACACAGAGGGAAGGTTGTGTGAGGACACAAGGAGAAGATGGCCAACTGCAAGCCAAGGAGATTGGCCTCAAAAGAAACCAGCTCCATGGACACCTTGATCTTAGACTTCCAGCCTCCAGAACTCTGAGGAAAAAGATTTCTGTTGTTTAAGACTCCCAGTCTGTGGTACTGGGAGTTACAGTACCTTAGGAAGCCAACACAGCCCAGGGAAGAAAATGAGAAGGAAACACCCGCAGGGAAGGCTGGCCAAGGACAATGTTTGCTTGGACAAGAGTACCGGAGCCTGAGGAGGTCCAGGAGGACCCGAGGCTGTAAGTCTGATGGTGGGGGACGTGTGGTGCCACTCACAGAAGCAGGAAGCAAGTGACATTCAGCGCCAGGACAATGACGTTTGCTCCCGGTCGTGAGCTGTAGCTGCTGGCAGGATGTCTTGACAGAGTTGGCCTTCACATGGCATTAAAGGCTGATCTGAAGCCAAGAGGCTTGCTGGAGGTGGAGATACAGATGTGGGAAGGGGGATGAGTGAGATCACATGGGGAGGGAGGATGTAGGGGCTGAGGGCCGGGAGGCAGGCTCAGAGGAAGCCCACAGGAGGAGAGGCAATGAAGAGCTGGTCAGAAACACAGAGGACAGTGTCCCAGAGGCCAGCAACAGGGTGCTGATGCCCAGGGCCTGGCCTGCCAGTAGTGGGGGAGCATGAGGGCTCATAGACCACCTTCCAGGGAAGGGGTCATGGCAGAGGGGTAGGTAAAAGCCTGATTGCCAAGGCATGAAGTAGCAAGGACTTGAGGAAAGGAAATGTAAGTTTCATGTATTCCTTTTTCGGAGTTTGGAGAAAAGGAGAGTCATGGTAAATCAGGCCGTAAGAATTTTACTGTATTTTTTTAATTTTATTTATTTTATTGTGGTTAAATATATACAAGATAAAATTTACTATTTTAATCACTTTTAACTGTATGGTTCACTGTCACTAAGCACATTCACATTGTTGTGTGACCATCATCACCGTCCCTCACAGAATTCTTCATCTTCCCAAACTGAAACTCTGTCCCCATTAAAACTAAGTCCCCATTTCCCCCTCTATCTAACTCCTGATGACCCCCATTCTACCTTCTGTATCTATGAAACTGACCACTCCAGGAATTTCATGTAAGTATTTGTCCTTTTGGGGACTGGCTTCTTTCACGTGGCATAATACCCTCAAAAATTTTTTACATTGTCATGTCTACTAGAATGTCCTTTCTTTTTCAAAGATTTTATTTATTTATTTTTGAGAGAGAGAGAGTGCATGAGCGAGCACATGAGTTGGGGGGGGAAGAGAGGGAGAAGCAGGCTCCCCACTGAGCAGGGAGCCCAATGTGGGATTCGATCCCAGGACCTTGGGATCATGACCTGAGCTGAAGACAGATGCTTAACCGACTGAGCCACCCAGGCACCCGGAATGTCCTTTCTTTTTAAGACTGTGGGGATTTTATTTCTAATAGTGGCACAGCCCTGACTATGTCACAGGCAGAGGGAAAGAAAACGGTGAAGAAAGGTGGAAGAGCAGAAGGATGAAAGTCATGCAGGAAGGCAGAACAGAGTAGATGGAGGGTCTGGTTTAGAGCCTAGAAGGCCTGGATTCAAATTCTGACTTTTCCACTGCATGATTTTGAGCAATTCATGTCATCTCCCCAGATCAGCTTTCTTGTATGCAAAATACAAACAGTGATGCCCCTTGGTGGGATCATTGTGCGTGTGAAGTGTCCCCCAGAAGGGAACCCACATTTGCTGCATGTTTGCCTTGTGCCCTCTGCAGCTGGATACTTAGAAAGGATTGTCTCATCTGAGGGGATTTTGCCCTCTTTTTCTGCAGGAAGGAACAGAAGGGTAGAGAGGATGTGTGACATGCCCAAGATCCCCCATATGTGGAGAGGAAGGACTCTGATAGCAAGCCACATCTTCTTCATTCCCAGTCCCCCTCCCCCCAGGGCATCAGGGACTACCAACTGGTGCAAAGCAGGGCTGTGCATTCTCTTCCTGTTTCCCTGAAGAGGGCAGGTGCCGTCTATTGGCTAAAAGGGAAAGGGAAGTGGGTGGGAGTCAACTTGAGAATGAATCTAAGGACGGCCACGCAGCCGCAAAGAGCCATCTGTCCCTATCTCTATGACAAGGCTCGGTAGACAGGGAGCCCAAGAGGTGACAGGTAACTGCCCCAAAACCTGTAGAAGGGAAACAGGGGAGATGGGCATCCAGGATGCAAGGTTTTAGCCCCAGGGAAAGGGGAGCTTACAAGACTGCAAGAGACCACAGAATCCCAGCAGAGATCTGTCATTAGCTGGACTGAGTCTTGACCAGAGGCAACCAAGTAGCTGGAGTCAGTCAAGACCCTTTCAAATGCCAGTGAACAGAGGACTCTGAGTAGACACCAAAACAGGCTCCATATCCTGCAGGAGAGAAGTCAGGAAGGAAAAGCACAGAACCCTTGGATGCATGTCTGGTATATTTCTTCAGACAGTAGCAGGGAACTGGCACACATGTGCTTTCCAATGTACATATATGATTTTGGTGCATCAGACATCGGTTCAATGCTCTTAAGCATGGCATGAACCTGCCAGCCACGGAGTTTCAGATGCATTTCTTAGAAAAGTGAGGTTTGTGTCCTGTGTCGTCCCCCAACCCCTGCCCACCCTCCAGCCCCACTGCAAATCACTGAGTGGCACAAGCAGGTTCTTGCCGGGACTATGCATTGCTGGCAGTGTTACCCTGAGGCTGCTATCTAAGGAAAACATTCTGCCGAGGCCTTGGACAATATGGTTTTAAATGTGCTCATTTATTTCACACCCATGTTTTAAAATAATTCTTTTTGGCTGAAAACGTATTTTTACCTAAGATAATAGATGGAAGTTGTAAGCTGGTTACATTTCCCAAGTGACATTAGCATATGTGCCACATGCTTTCCTGAATCCCACCCCCTGTCTTCTTTCTGCTTTTCTGTCTTTTCCTGGTTCCGAAGAAGAAAATCTGAAAATAAAATATTACCTGCATACTATACCTCTTTCTCATCTCCCTTTCCCCAACCTTTTTATAGGAGCAGGTGGAGAATCTTCCAACTCCGGTCCTATTTTACTTACCAGGAGGAGAAACTCCCTCATACCTGTCCCCACCTTCCCATCCCCACTGCTTTTGCTTCAGTCTAGCCCTTGCCTCCTCCCACCTGGATCTTCACAATACCTCTGCTCCAAGTCGTCCTGTGACCTTTGCTTTTGCCCTATAATCCATTGTCCACACTGCAACCAAAGTGATGTCTCCAAAACTGCATACTGAGTCCTGTAACTCTCCTGTTTCATCCTTTGGTGACTTCCTATTAGTTACAGGATACATCCAACCTCTTTACCAAGCCATTCATCTCTCATCCTCTGCCCTTCTTCTCCAACATTCCATGTGGCTTCAAGTCATTCTACTCATGTCCAGGGCACTTCTATCTTCCCAAAATGCTTTTTCCCTCCTTGCCCAACTGGCAAAATCCTAAGTCACTCTTTGGGTAGCTCAAGCCTACTTGGAAGTGTCCCAGGCCCACCCAAGCAGACCCGATCACCTCATCTGAGGTTCCTTCACCAAGTATGGGAATTTCCAATGTTGTCCCTGCTTGACTGAGTACTGACTACCAGGACTGACCTTCCTCTTCTCTGCACCTCTAACAGAGAAGTGTTTGACTCAAAATAGACTCTTTAAACATGTATGTTGAATTGAAAGGTTATGTTGAAGAGGTTTGGCTAGCTGATGGCAATGGTAGGTCCAACCCTCTATGATTATTGGAAATGTCACTCCAGTTCACCAAATATTCATGGACTATTTACTGTGTGCTAGGTATTCTTTTGAGTTCATTGTAACCCAAATGAGCAAAGTGTCATCAATTACCGAGCTCACAGTAGATTAGTGAAGACCAGCAAGGAATATCACTAATACAAAATGATAGGTACTAGACTAGGGGTAGAGACAAAATATCATCTAAGAGGTTTTCAACCATGGCTGTATATTCAAATGTAAGGAGTTTTTAAAAATATACATGTTTCCACTTAAATGAAGTATCTAAAATCATCTAACCCACAGAAGCGAAGAATATAAAGGTGGTTGTCAAGGATTAGGAAGAGGCGAAAATGAAGAGTAGCAATATAGAGTAGCTAATCAACATATTTAAAATTTTCATTTTGTAGGGTGAATTAGTTCTAGAGATAAATGTACGACATTATGCCTATAGATAACAATACATCTAATACTTAAAAATCTGTCGAGGATGGATCTCATGTTAAATGTTCTTACCAAAAGAAAAGGAAAAAGAAAAGAGATAGCACAGCCAAACAAGGTAGAAAAATCTTATTGAGCTATGTCAGGTAATTTGTAAACAAGTATATTACTTTTCTGGATGAAAAAAGTATGTTTGTCTTGGCCTGTATTGATTATCTATTGCAGCTTAGCAAATTACTCCAAAACTTTGCAGCTTTGAACAATAAACGTTTATTATGTCAAACCACTCTGGGTGATGCTGGAATTGGGGAGCAGCTTACTGAGGTGGTAGTGATACTGGGGTCTCTCGTGTGATCGCAGTCAAGATGTTGGCCAGGGCTGTAATCATCTGAAGGTTTGACTGAAGCTAAAGGATCCTTAAGATGGTTCATTCACATGGCTGACGGGCTGGCCCTGCTACTGGCAGGAGGTCTCAGTGACTCACCGCACAGACCTCTCCATAAGCAAGCCAA
Organism: Ursus maritimus; assembly: GCF_017311325.1. Lineage (NCBI taxonomy): Eukaryota > Metazoa > Chordata > Mammalia > Carnivora > Ursidae > Ursus > Ursus maritimus. Next base: position 62,418,548 of record NW_024423453.1, read on the forward strand.
GTATCCTTACAAAGAGAGAGTGATCCAGGAGAGAGAGTAAGGTACAAGCGGAAATGTCATAGATGATCTAGATTCACAGGTCACATTGCATTATTCCACAACATCCTACTGGTTACACAGGCCAGGTCTGTTCACTGTGTAAGATGACCACACAAGATTGTGAATACCAGGAAGTGAGAATTGCAGGGAGCCATTTTTGGGGCTGGTTACAACATGACCCCACTACTCCAAAAGGTTTAATTCAATACGCCCAAGTAGGACCCTGGATTCTGTTTTGGAGGTTTTTGTTTTTTATTTTTTGCTTTTTCTTTTTATTATCTTGTTGACTTCTTAACTTTTTATTGAAACATACATAAATCATACACAAATCATGAGTATTCAGCTGAATAAATTTTCATGAAAACACTTACTCGTGTAACCTATAACCGGATCAAGAAACAGAGTATTACTAGCACTCCAGAAGCCCCCATTATGCTTTCTCCCAGTCACTAAACCCTTGAGAACATACTCTTATGACTTTTAACAACAGAGCATAGTTTGGCCTGTCTTTAAACTTTGCACAAATGGAATAATATAGTATGTACTTGTTCACATCTGGCTTCCTTTCACTAAACCTTATGCTCATGAGAATTATCCATGTTATTATATGGTTATATTTGTTCATTCTCATTGCTATATAGTAGTCCCTAGAGTAAAACAGCTGTTCTACTGTGTTCCAGTGTTTGGCTACTATGAATAGTGCTTCTGCGAACATTCTTGTAAATGTCTTCTGGCGATCATATGAATATTTTTATGTGGGGTCTACACTGAGGAGTGGAAATGCCGGGCCATAGAGTTTGCATGTATTTAATTTCATAAAGACTGTGAAACACACTTCTATCAAAAATCTATGAGAATTCAAGTTCTATGTCTTCTCCAATAGTCAGTATGTTCTGTCTCTTCCATTTGAGCCATTCTTGTTGGCATGAGGTGGTATCTTATTTTGGTCTTAATTTGCATTTCCCTAATGACAAATGCATTTTGCACTTTTTCTTAGTTTGGATGTCCTTCTTCGAAGTGATTGTTTGTGCATTTTGTCCATTTTTCTATTGAGAGATATTCTTCTTTCTTATAGAATTGCAGGAGGTTGTTGGTTTTTTTTTTTTTTACCTATTCTCAATAAGAATTTTTATTAGGCATACATATTACAAATGTCCTCCCATTCTATAGGTCACCTTCAACTCTCTTGATGGTCATGTTTGATGACCAGAAAAGCTTAATTTTAATGTAATCCAATCTATCCATTCTTCCACTTTGTGGTTATTACTGTTTGCAGCCTGTTTAAAAAACAAAACAAAACAAAACCTTTATCTACTCCAAGGCCATAAAAATATTCTCTCATTTTTTCCCTAAACTCTGTGTTGCCTTACTTTTCCTGCTTAGAAATGTAATCCATTAGGACTGGTTGTTTTGTTTGGTGTGAGGTGAGACTCATGATGCATTTTTCCCCGATATGGAGATCCAATCAATCTAGCACTGTCTGATGAAAACATCCCCTTCCCCGCTTCCCTTCGATGTCACCTTTGTTGTATTTCAGGTGACTATATATATATATATATATATATATATATATATATA
>NW_024423453.1:62420174-62596645 GCF_017311325.1 Ursus maritimus
TTCACTATTTTTTTCTAGTGGTCTGCTTGTCTATCCTTGCACCAGTACCACATTGTCTTAACTATTACAGATTTCAACAGGTGTTAATACTGGTAGTGTATGTCCTCCAGCTTTTTTTAAAACTTTCCCCCCACCAAATGAGGAACAAGTTGAGATTATCTACTATCATTGCTTCCACTCAACATTGTCCTGGCAGTCTTAAGCTATTTAATATGACAAGGGGGGAAAGGGCATAAGAATTAGAAAAGAAGAAAGAAAACTGTCAGGGTGCCTAGCTGATTCAGTTGATAGAGATGAGACTCTTGATCTTGGGGTTGTGAGTTTGAGTCCCATGTTGGGTGTAGAGATTATTTTAAAAAATCTTCCTCTGTCCTTCTCCCCTGCTCATGCACACACACTCTCTCTCTCAAATAAATAAATAAATAAAATCTTAAAACAAAATCTTTTTTTAAAACTTAAATTCAATTAGCCCACATATAGTACATCATTAGTTTAAAACAAAATCTTTTCAAAAAAAGAAAGAAAACTGTCATTATTTGCAGACAACATGATTTCAGTATAAGTAAATTTAACAAGGCTACTGAATAGGGGATCAATATATAAAAATCAACTGTATTCTATATGTTAGCAACAAACAAGAAAATAAAAATTTCTTGTTTTACAAAGATTTTATTTATTTATTTGAAACAGAGAGAGTGCACACATGCACAAGCAAGGAAGAAGGTCTGAGGGAGGAGAAGCAGACTCCTCAGTGAGCAGGGAGCCCGATGCGGGGTTCAATCCTAGGACCCTGGGATCACAACCTGAGCCTAAGACAGATGCTTAACTGACTGAGCCACCCAGGTGTCCCTCAAAATTTCTAAATATTACCACCAGTGGTATCAGAAACTATCAACAAATGAGCAGACCTCTACACAAAAACTACAGAAATTTATTGAGAAATTATAAAAATACCTAAGTAAATGCAAGGATGTGCTACGTTGTTGGAAAGATTTTACATTTAATGTAGTCCCAATTAAAAGTCCAGCAAGATGTGTGTGTGTAAAACTTAATAAACAGATTTTTAAATTTATGTGAAAATGCAACAGGCCAAAAATAGAAAAATCTTGAAGCAGAAGGATGTGTGTATATGTTTGAGTCATTCAGAGAGCTCTCTAAACAGTAGACAGAAACATAGGAGAACATTGCCGCCCTCCCAAAAAAAAAAAAAAAGGAAAGGAAAGAGCTGGCATTGGAGAACATTGTATAGAAACGAAAGAGTTGACATAACATCATGGAGGTTAGAAGGTACATAGCATATTCTAGGAACTTAAATAACTTGAGGTGGTTGAAGCTTAGGTTGAAGAGAGTAGAATGAGAGATGAGGTAGGAAATGTAGATTGGCAACATAAATGCTAAGGTTCTGAATGTCACGAAGAATTCTAATTAAAGCGTGAACTTTATCTAATTCCATAAATTGCTTACGTGGTCTTTTTAAGTAATGGAATAAGATACTTTGCACGTGGTAATTCATAGTCCTCAGGACAATCCCAAAAGGTAGGCACTATTACTATTCACATTTAAAAGATGGAGAATCTAAGGCAAGAGAGGTTAAATACTTACCCAACCCAAAGACACAGCTCATAGAAAGGGAGACTTAGAATTTGCACCCAGAACTCTCTTGCACTGCTAGTGGGAAGGCAAACTGGTACAGCCACTGTGGAAAACAGTATGGAGATTCCTCAAAGAGGTAAAAATAGAACTATCCTACCATCCAGCAATTGCACTACTAGGTATTTACCCAAAGAATAGGAAAATACTAATTTGAAGAATATGTGCACTCCGATATTTATAGCAGTATTATCTATGATAGCTACATCATGGAAAGAGCTCAAGTGTCCATCAATTGATAAATGGATAAAGAAGATGTGGTGTATATATACAATGCAATATTACTCAGTCATCAAAAAGAATGAAATCTTGTCATTTGCAACAATGTGGATGGGGCTAGAGTGTATTATGCTAAGTGAAATAAGTCAGTCAGAGAAAGACAAATACCATACGATCTCACTCATGTGGAATTTAAGAAACAAAACAAACCAGCAAGGGGAAGAGAGAGAGAGAGAGAGAGAGAGAGAGGCAAATCAAGAAACAGATTCTTAACTATAGAAAGCAAGCTAATGGTTAGCAGAAAGGAGGTGGGTGAGGGGATGGGTGAAATAAGAGATGGCGGGATTAAGGAGTGCACTTGTGATGAGCACTGGGTGATGTACGGAAGTGTTGAATCACTATATTGTACACCTGAAACTACTATTACACTCTATGTTAATTAACTGGAATTTAAATTAAAACTTTAGAAATAAAAAATAATAATATAAAATAGAAGAATTTGCTCCCAGGAAGTCTGGCTTTAGAGTATATATACTTTCAGTTTCCCTGTTATGCCGTTTCTCACCATTAATGTTTCATTAGAAAGTTAACTTCAGCAGCAGTAGGAGGGCTGGCTTGATCCTGTGATGGGAGAAATTTCAGAAAAAAGATAAGCTCAGAAGTGATCAGTGGGAAAAGTTTTGAAATAGAGTGATAGCAATGGGAATGGAGAAGAAGGGATGGGTTTGACCAACATCACCAAACTAAGAAGACAAGTGGATTTGGCAATTCACTCAACTGAGAGTTGGATGAGAGGAGGAGGAAGAAAAGGAAGTCAATGAACAAACCCTGCATAAAGGTCATACCACTTTCCTATACAGTTCTTTGTTGGGGAAAGGATGCAAATATACTTGCACTTAATACTGCAGACATAGAACCCCTTGCTGTGGGCTTGGGAAGACTGGGCGTTAAAGATAGAGGAATGCAAATAAGTTGAAATCCAAGTTTATGTAGTCCAGTTCCCCAAAAGTCCCTAAGTTATTTCCAAACCATGGGTTGCAGCCTCCCTCTCTATTTCTCTGTAGCTCAGCCCACTCTTCTTACTTTCTTTTTCTCTTAATCATTTTAAATTCAGAAACGTTCAGGAATTTCTTTTTCTGGCCTTAGCAAGGCTGACCCATGCCACAGTGTCTAGTGCCAACAGACTTATCAACAGACTTATCAATGAGAGTTCCCTCTCCAAGAGGAATTCAGACGCCAGGCATTAAGATAACACATTTGTTACTCTATTATAGAATGTATGGTCTTTCATTATATCATAAATTTGGCTCTAGAAAGGTTCACCCTGAAGTCTGATGTCCTCAACTATGAACTGTTCATGTATTGACTCTGAATTTTTAATTTGTAAACTGAAACCTTAATATAGAGCTCTTAAACATTAGCATGGGTTGACAATCACTTCGGGAACTTATAGAAATTCAGGGTTCTAGGCTTCACGCCTAAAGATTCCTTTTTGGTAGGTTTGGAGTAGGGCCAAGAAATCTCCCTTTCTGATGCCTTTAAATACTCAGCCCTGTCCCAGATGGTTTGGAGGAAGGTGGTTTTGACCTCACACTGAGAAGCAATGCTGTAGTGGGTGATGGAAATACTATTCTATTCCACCCCCAGCGCAGCAAGTCCTTTCTACCACCTGTGAGTAACTGGCCCCCAATACATACTTGATACACTTGATACTTGATTCTCCCAACAACTTTATGTAATAGGTACTCTTATTATCCCCATTTCACAGGTGAGGAAACTAAGGCTCAGAATGAATCATTTGCTCCAGTTTTCAAAACTAGTACTTAGCCACGAACTGACTTAATCATTAACACACCACTATATGCTAGGCACTATTATAGGTGCCAATAGGCAGCAGAGCAAGGGTATGAACTCACGACTTTGAGGCTATGTTCTTCATCACAATGATATAATGTCTTCCCAAAACATTGTTGAGACAGCATCATAGATCATGGTAGCTGTATAATAGGCAGAGAGGACCCAGGAAGAAGGAGGCTCCATCACGCTGGGCTGGTACCTGGCTCCTAGAGCATGCACATGGGGCCTGTTGACCTGCAGCGGCATTCTGCAGGTTTGGAGGCATGCAGCAAGGGCCACCCCTGGAGTGGCAGGAACGACTCTGGCCAGACTTGGAAGTGCTGAGACTGGAAGAGGGAGGGGAGCTAATGTTCAGATCCATCTACCTTCCCCAAACTCCTCTTTCTTTTCCTTCTCTTCCTCCTTCCTGACGCCTCCCTCCATTTCATCTCTCTTCTTCCTTCTTCAGCGACCTTGGTTTTCTCTTTTCTGCCTCTTTTGCTAACTGCCCTGGGAGGTCTGGGTTGCTGTGAACATAGCTGCCTTCCAGAGGGTTCCCCGCCCCTGTGAGGGCTCTGTAGACCCTTCATGGAGTCAGTCTACCCCTGGGTCCCAGGACCAGTTGTGACAGAAGGCAATACAGTATTGCTTGGCTAACCCTCACCTGAGTTCCACCCGAGTGTTCAAGGGACCATGCAGGGGGCTACAAGAGTCTGGGGGGAAATAGGGTCTCTGCTCCCAAGACACTTAGGTACACAAAGCAGGGGATAAGACATAGTGGAAAGTGGGAAAATGTAATGAGAGAGGTACAAAGGGATTCCACCCACATATCTTCTGAACGCCTTTTCTGCATTCTTACCACCATTGCCTTGGTCCATTGTTCACCTGGATCTTTATTCACCTTGTTTACTGCAGTGGCCTCTTTTACATCTTGAGCGTGCATCAGTCTTACCTAGAGGGCTCGCTAAAACTTGCACGGCTGCCCCCCTGCCGCCCCTGAGTTTCTGATTCACCAGTTCAGGGAAGTGGCATTTCTAGCAAGCTCTAGGAGACCCTGCTGGTCCAAGCACCACACTTAGAGAATTACTATTTTCATTGATCTTTGCTCATACCCTCCAAGTCCTTCAATTGCAACCAGTATGCGTTGTTTTTTTTAATAGAATCTGTTCATATTTCTCTCCCGCTTAAAATCAGTTAGCATTTTTATCTTTGCTTTTGGGGCCACATAAGTCCTCACATTTAGCAGCACTACTCGCCGATCTGCTCTCTGCTGCCTCTTAGGCTCTGATCATGCTGTTGTTTCTCCCTAGGATGCCCTTTCCCCTCTGTCTGGCTAGCTCCCAGTAGTCTTCAAGACCCCTGTAGGCTCCACATCCTGGGTGACCCTTCCTACTCTCCCCCTCACCCATTCACCCTGGGCACCCACTGCCTGTTCCTGTTCATTGCTTACTGCACTGCACATCTTCCTTGCCTTTCTGTTCTGCCTCCCCCACACTAGACTTTCAGTCCAGTAGGGTCAGGGAGGAGCCCAGAACCGTGTCTTGGAGTGAGCACCTCATGCATGTGCTTGGATTACCCCTTCTCAGTCCCATTTTTCTCTCTAGGCTTCCACATGGTGTGTGTTCTTGGGTTTATCTGTTTATTCATGGCACTTGGTGTTGAAAACTTACACAGCTGGGGACTCTCCTCCTGAAGTATCAGCTTCGAGCTATTTTTGGTCCAGTTTCACCATGACACAGGCCTAGTGTCTAAGCCCCAGCCTTCATGTGAGTTCCCCTTCCAGCTTCCTGTTTATCCTCACCTGCCTGGCACTGAAGACCCCTTCTAGAACGTACCACACAGATGTCTTAGAATGTGCTACCGTGCTGATGTGGCAACATTCTAAAGCAGAGTGTTTGAGCCTAGTGAGCCCTCTCCATCAGTCCAGGTGAACTCAGTCCTGTGGTCCCTTTTGAGAATGAGAATTTCAGAGAAAAAGGGGAGAGAGGTGAGCTGCATATCTTTAAAAAAAAAAGGCAAATATTTTTTCCTGAGCATTTTCAGCAGCACAATAGCAGCAGGCACTATTTTAAACTCTCAGATAATTCGATCTTAATTATATGGTATGTAGAGCACTAATAAGTTTACAAAGCTGCCAGCAACACTAAACACAAATGTCTTAGAAAATGGTACCCTTTTCCTTGCTTATTGTAAGACCGGGAACTTCAGTAATTGTCAGCAATTAAGAGGGAGTGACCAAATGGTGATTCAGAGAAATCCTCCAGAGACAATAACGTCAGTGAAAGCAGCGAGTCTGGGCTGGTGGGCGAGGGGCATCTGGAGGTAGGGGAGTTATCCTGGAACCCCAAACTGTGGGATTGATCCATCACAGCTGAATGTGATCCAGAAAAGTATGTCAGGAGAGCCAAAAAATTACTCATTCTTACCACAAATGGGTACCAAGAGGCCCAGCCATGTCTGCAAAGAACACCATGTGGCAAACACAAGATTCTGCTCCCAGTGCCTTGTGCCAAGTGGAGTAGAACTGGCTTGGGCTTTGGGGTCCAACAGTCTGCACCCTTCTACCTTGAGTCCGTCACTCACCAGCTGAATGCCACTGTGCAAGTGATTGTGGTGTTCCTGGGCTTGCTCACTGTGGAACAGGGAACACCTGCCTTGTGGGAGTCATGTCAGAATTGACACAGCACAGGTGCAACCTCAAGCAGATGTGCTGGCACACAGTAGGTGTGCAATTTATATTCATTCATTTCCTTCCTTGCCTCCTTTCTTTGGAAGAGGACAAAACACTTTTACTAAGGTCACCTATGATTGATACATTTCCTAGCCTGTATGAGGTATTTCATCAAAGAAGGAACAAATAGTCAACACACACTGTTTCTTACTAAATCAAGAAATGAAAGCACCAGAAAGGCTGAGTAACTTGGCAAAAGCACACAGCAAGTAGATGGTAAACTGGCCTTTAGTCATAACATGGGGTCCAAATTCAGCACAATGAAATTCAATATGATAGAACCATCTTGTATGGGGTTCTATTCCCTCATCTTTATTCTGAAGTTGCAATATTTGACTCTGGAAAACAGTGTGGAGGTCCTTTAAAAAGTTAAAAATTGAGCTACCCTATGACCCAGCCATTGCACTACTGGGTATTTACCCCAAAGATACAGACGTAGTAAAGAGAAGGGCCATATGCACACCAATGTTCATAGCAGCATTGTCCACAATAGCTCAATCGTGGAAGGAACCAAGATGCCCTTCAACAGATGACTGGATTAAGAAGTTGTGGTCCATATATACAATGGAATATTACTCAGCTATCAGAAAGAACGAGTTCTCAACATTTGCTACAACATGGACGGCACTGGAGGAGATAATGATAAGTGAAATAAGTCAAGCAGAGAAAGACAATTATCATATGATTTCTCTCATCTATGGAGCATAAGAACTAGGAAGATCGGTAGGAGAAGAAAGGGATAAAGAAAGGGGAGGTAATCAGAAGGGGGAATGAAGCATGAGAGACTATGGACTCTGAGAAACAAACTGAGGGCTTCAGAGGGGAGGGGGTAGGGGAATGGGATAGGCTGATGATGGGTAGTAAGGAGGGCACGTATTGCATGGTGCACTGGGTGTTATACGCAACTAATGAATCATGGAACTTTACATCAAAAACTAGGGATGTACTGTATGGTGACTAACATAATATAATAAAAAAAAGTAAAAAATATGTAAATTAAAGCAATTGCAAAAATTTGAAAGAAAAAAAAATACAAGAATGTTTATTTCAAAGAGGATAACAAGAAACACCCAAAAAAGACGAACGAGTGTGAATGTCTGATTACAGACTTCTTTGGATAAAATAGAAAGTTTGCTTCTGTGGTATGTGTGTTTAGGCAGATTAAATTCTTATTTGATTACAAACCCCAGGATAGCAGCAAAATAAATATGTTCATGAACAGTAGGAATTCCCAAAGGGAGGAAAAGAAACAAAAAAGATTAGTTAATACTCTATTGGGGGCTGTCTCTAGGAGAGTCTAGATTGATCTCCCATAGCATCCCTGTGCTCAGAGATCCTCTATGGGCGGCTCCCCATCTCCCCAGAATACCACACTTCCAAGTATGCTGCTCATGACCCTCCTGTTCTGTGTGAATCCAACACATTTTCTGGTGTCATCTCTTCAGCCTTCCTCTCCTGCACCTTTGCCTAAACCACACAGCAGAGGGCTTATGGTGCCCTGAACGCCCTCTGAGCTTTATTGGCTGAGGGTCTTTACCCCTGACACACACACCTTCCCTCCCCGTTCTTTACCTCCTAGGAAATACTTATCAATCTTTGAAGTCTTTAATTGAAGTCGTTAAAATATTTTTTTAAAAGATTTTATTTATTTGAGAGAGAGAGAGCACAAGGGGGAGGGGCAGAGGGAGAGAGAGAATCTGAAGCAGTCTCTATGCCCAGCACGAAGCCCAATGTGGGGCTCAATCGCACAACCCTGAGATCATGTAAAGTCTTTAGTCTTTAAACGAAATGGATAAATCCCCTCCGAGTCCTTCCACAGTGCCTTGATAGGAAATAATTGCTTTCTCTGTAGTTCCAAAGTGCTTGGTATTTTTCTTGTTCCATCCATCTGAATCTGCCTTTTTTTCGCAATGACATTTATTTCCGAATGTGTCTGACTTCCCCTCTGAATCTGTAAATACCCTCTTGGTCCCCCACCTACAGTGCTCTGCATGTGATAAGTGTTCAAAGGATATTAATTGATGAAAAATGATTTAGATGTCCCCAAACAGAGGCCTCAATGGATAAAGTATGGTAGTCATGCAGTGGGGTTTTATGCGACCATTAATAATGTAATATGTGTATTTATAGGACGCAGAAGTATAACTATTGACATTTACATTTCTACTACCCTGGCATGACCACAGCTACTCACGATACATTCCATCTATTTTCACGCATCTCCCTGTCCCATTGCAGGGAATTAGATGTGGCCATATGAGTATATAGCTGGTGAATATGGTAAGTGATTCTACTAAAGCAATGAAGACCCTGTGCATAACTCCAGGCTTTCTTCTGCTGTGGTGGCTGAGAGGACCCTAGGATCCAGATAGTGCAGTCACAAAATGGCAGTGCCTCCATCAACTGGATGCCTGAATGACCATGTGGAGAAGAGGTGTGATTGATATGCTTTGAAAGTGAGAAGTAAACCCTTGTTGTGTTAACCCATTGAGATTTTGGTGAGTGAAATGCAATGCAAACCAGGGATATGAACATCTCCTTTCTGGGCTATTGTGACAATGAAATGATATTATATTACTTGACACAGTGCTTGGCATGTAGTAGCTACTTGGAAATGCTAGTTTCTATCCCCCCTTCATTCTGCCATGTGGTGAACTTTAAACTGTCTATTAGTAAATCCATTTATTTAGCAGAGTAAACATTGTGATGGAGGATTCAGAAAAAGCCCAGAACATGTGCATTGCACTTACTCTAAGTGTGGCCCAGAATCAGTTGTCATGGAGGAAATTCTGGGAAGAGCAGTGTGAAGGCTCTGGGCCTCCAGCATGGATGCAGAAATGGGTACTTGGACTTCCTGTTTGCCGTCTCTTATGTTATGGAAGCAATTTATCCTTGCCCGGGTGGGACAGGAGGCTGAAGGAGACAGGAGTTTCTAGCTGTCCGCCATCACGGTGAAGGCAGAGATGAAGAGGGCTGTGGTGAGGATAAAAGGTTGTGTAAAAGGGCGAGGCTTAGGAGGCTGCCAGAGAAAGAGAAGCGTCACGTTTAATCCTATTTGTCCTATGGGAGTTTTCCAAAGCCAGACAAAGGACATCGTATCTAATGCCTGGTCTCACACACAGATGTCTGGGACAGTCTTTATGTTCTTTTTAAACTCTGCACACACTTGGCTGCACAGATTTTAAGAAGGACAAAGGTTGTTTTAATAGTGTTAATGGGGGGTGATGGGCGAATCATAATCTTATAACCAAAATGGTTCACTCATTTGTGTCAGCTATTGAAAACAAAGACTCTTTGGTAGGTATAGAAGAAAAGGATTTGAAATTGCTTGCCACCCACCTCCTCCACAGGAGTGCTGTGTGCATTAATGAGGGAATGTATTAGTGCTGTGAACGCCCTGGAAAGAAGTTGCTTTGCCAATTCCAAATATTATTGTGACTTGCTTAAGGCAGAGCTGAAGGAATGATGGGGGTGGGAGGCTGGCTACTGCATGTGGTGTTTTTCTTTTGGGGCTCCTAAGTTGCTTCAGAAACAGAACTGCTGCTGGGAAAGAGCCCAAAGAGAATGGAGCACATATTCTGGATTCTTATTCCCACAATGCACTTGCCTTTCTGAGAGACCCTGCCCTACGTCTGGTGCCTTGCTGTGGCTTCATGTGGTTTCCGCTAACTTTTAAACTTAGTTTCAGAAGGACATATAAAGAGCCTGCAAATAACTTAAAGCTTGTTGGAAACGTGGAACTAAATAAACATCATTAGAATAATAATGAAAAGAAGGTAGAGCATAAACATTTTGTATCCTCTTTCCTGCAAAATAGCTTAACATGCTTCCAAGGAAGGATTTCATTGGTATAGAGCTGTGTGCAGAACTATTGCAGTGAAGTTAGTTGACAGAAAATAATAATGGCATTGACTGTCTTGCATTTAGAAGCCAGTTTAGAACCCACAGAGCATATTCCATGGGCTTTGTCTTCTGTGGTCCTTCAGCACTGAGCTCAGGTAAGCTGGAGAAAGTTACAGTGATTGTCTCCGTTCCATGGGTAGGAGCAATGAGGCTCTCTCCCCCCCTCCCCCGGTGAAAGTTCTGAGAAAAATAGCGAGGAAAGCCTCCGGTTTCACATCTTTATTTGTTCCACTGAACAAAAACAGAAACAAACCAAAATAAAATGCAAAATACACCAAGAAAAATAACAAGATGCATACTCAGTGATTACCAAAAAACAGACAGACCCATAGCAATGTTAGAAGTAGTAAGGAGAAGCTTTACAGAAGCTTAAGCAGTGATTTTTAAACAAATTTTGTTTTGTTGTTTTTTTGCTTAAAAAACCTGTGCTGTGGTTTGGTGGATAGGAAAGGAAAGCAGTCTTTTTTCTTTTTTTGTGGAAAAATGAAATATGGAGAGCTGTAGGGGCAGGAGGGAGAATGGTATTTTGCTAATTTGAGGGTACAATAAGCCCCGGGGTGGTGGAAGGAGAGAGGACTCTTGGGTAAGTTAGTGGAAAACATCAAAGCCCATGATTAGTTTAAATTTGACTCAAGAAGCAATTAGAAGCCCCTGCAAGTTTCTGACAAGGGGTGTGGCAAGAGCAAACACTTGAGAGAGATGATTCTTATGGCATATCAAGCCCTGAAAACAGGGGAATGGTGTGCTGTTGGGAGCCATTCTGGAAAAAGGATAGGACTTCATGGCAGAAAGAACTCCAAGGAAGACAGAAAGGAGTCACACTTGTTTTTAGAGTAGTAGCTGGGATGGGGGGGAATGTGTTGGAGGCTGAAAATCAGAGTCACTGAAGAATTCATTGAAATGACAAAAACCCCATCCTCACATCCACCCTGCTCTCATACCTACCTCTCAAGATTTCAGGCAGATGTTCCAGGGGTTGGGTGTGTATTGGGAAAACCTCTCCCTCTGATTCTTACACGGCATACCAAGGATGAAAAATGATCCCAGTTCCAGTAAAGCTCAGGTCTAACGTGAGTAAAATAGCAAACCAGAACTGCAACATGTTGTGCTATGTGGTACGGTGGAGATATGTAGAGAAAGCTCTGGAAACTCATGTGAAGGAATGGTTCAGTCTACATAGAGAAGAGGGTCACAAAAAGGAAGAAATGAGTTGTTCTCATCCCTGGTTACACATTTCAAGCAGCCAATTAAATCAGGGTCTCTGGGGGTAGGGCCCAGGCATTATTTTTTAAATTTTCTCAGATGGTTCTAGGGTTGAGAATAGCTGTTCAAGATTGAAGATACACCAGCTTTTGAAGAAAGTGTAGACATTTTCTAGACAAAAAGAAGAATGGAACTGACAAAGGCACAGAGACATGTAAGTAATATGTTTGGAGACTGGGGAAGAGTCTAAGGTGGCTAGGACTTCGGTACTGAGAAGAAGACCCTGGAAAGGTAAGCTGGGGTTGCACTGTGAAGGTGATGGTAATGGTGAAGAGGAAAAGAAGAATAAGGAGGAAGGTAAGGGGGTGGAAGAAAAGAAGAGGAAGAAGAAGGAGAAGAGGAGAGGGGCGGGAGAAGGAGCAGGAGAAAGAGGAGATGGGGAGGAAGAAGGGGAAGGGAGAGGAAAGGGGAGCAGAATGACAGGTTCCAGCAGGAGGGGGAAGGGAAGAAGGAGGGGATCACCCTGAAAACATCTGGACAGGTTTTTTTTAGAGGCATGAAAACAGATACCTATGTTTTACAATAATTCTGGAGGATGAGGATGGATAAAAAGAGATGTGAGGATATCCAAGCTTTGGCTCAATTTCTTTGGGCTGTGGGGCCCATTTTTGCCTGTAATTGCCATAATGCAATGGTCAAAGTGAGTCTTTGAGAGTAACATGCTTGATAGCCACAAAGATGATTGTCTTAATTCTCCATGAAATATATATTTCCCTTCCGACACATAAAGTTGTTTCCCTCCCCCACCCCCATTGAAAATTAGCGGAAGTGATTTTGAGTTTTGCTTCCGAGTTAGAAACTTAAAACCTCCGCCCCAACTCTAACAATTTCACGCGATGCATACATATCTTATACATTTAAAGGCAGACACTATAAAGGCAATTTTAGCAATTGAGGTCCATCTTTGCTTCTTGGGAGATGGGAGCACTACCTCGGGGCTTTGTATCCTTCCTTTTCTTTGTCCTGTCCTTTTCTTTCCCTGTCTTCTTTAAGTGGTTGTAATATTAAACTGAAGTTTATTTTAATTGTTCATTGCTTTTACTGAATAATTTTATTTCTGTTTTGAAATTAAAAGATGGACGAAGAAAAGTTCGTATTAACCGCTTTTAAAACCTTCAAATTAAGTTGATTTTTACAGATGTGTTCTTGGATTGTACTTTTTTTCTTCTCCTCTGTGAATCCATAGCCATAATACAAAGTTCACCAACACAAACACTGTTTCCAGATAGTAGTAAAAGCTTAATGGTGGGTAGGAATGCTGAGGACCTGAGGTTTACAGTTGCTTGATTTTATTTTTAGATTCCTCAGATGGATTTCCTTCAACACACCCTTCAACCATTCACTGCACACACATGGAATACCCACTGCAGGCCAGGCCCCTTATGGGGGAGGGTGCAGAGATGAATAAGGTGGTCCTTGATCTCACCTCATCTTCCTAAAAACTTTAAGATATATGTAGGGGGCAAGATTATTTTTATCTAATGAAACTGGGTCCCAGAGGGTTAAGGGCATGGATCAAGGCTAAACAAAATTGGATCCATAATGATTCTATCCTTGGAGTGATTTGGAGAAACCAAATCAAATCCTGACATTATATGACACATTTTAATAGTACCTGCATTGCTGAGGAAACAGTGACAACTGGTAACTTACGTCACCATAATGGAAAATTTGACATTTCCATTATGTACCATTGTTCTGAGAATTTAATCATGAACCGAAGAAATGATAGAACCTGGTAAAGCAGTTATTTAACATATAGAATGAAATACGTCATCTCTTGAAAATCTAAATGTGAGACAGGAAACCATCAAAATCCTAGAGGAGAACAAAGGCAGAAACCTCTTTGACCTTGACTATAACACCTTCTTACCAGACACGTTGCCAGAAGGAAGGGAAACAAAAGCAAAAACGAACTATTGGGACTTTATCAAGACAAAAAGCCTCTGCACAGTAAAGAAAACAATCAACAAAACTAAAAGGCAGCCTATGGAATGGAAGAAGATATTTGCAAATGACATATCTGATAAAAGGTTAGTAGCCAAAAGTCTATAAAGAACTTACCAAACTCAGCACCCCAAAAACAAATCATCCAGTTAAAAAATGGGCAGAAGACACAAATAGACACTTTTCCAAATAAGACAACCAGATTGCTAACAGACATGTGAAAAGATGCTCAACATCACTCATCACCAGGGAAATACCAATCAAAACCATGATGAGATAACACCTCACACCTGTCAGAATGGCTAAAATTAACAACACAAGAAACAACAGATGTTGGTGAGGATGTGAGGAAGGACTGTTGGGGGGAATGCAAACAGGTGCAGCCAATCCAGAAAATAGAATGGAGGTTCTTCAAAAAGTTAAAAGTAGAACTACCCTATGATCCAGCAATTGCACTACTAAGTATTTCCCTAAAGGATACAAAAATACAGATTCAAAAGGGTACATGCACCCCGATGTTTATAACAGTATTACCAATAATAGCCAAACTGTAGAGACAATCCAAATGTCCATTGACTGATGACTGGATAAAGAAGATGTGAGATAGTTAGATAGATAGATAGATGATAGATAGATAGATAGATAGATAGATAGATAGATATACATCTTATATATCACTTGTATACAAGTACTGCATCTTAAAAATATATATATATATAATACACACACATATGTATGTGATACACACACACAATGGAATATTACTCAGCCATCAAAAAACAATGAAATCTTGCCATTTTCAGCAATGTGAATGGAGCTAGAATGTGTTATGAAAAGTGAAATAAGTCAGTCAGAGAAAGACAAATACCATATGATCTCACTCACATGTGGAATATAAGAAAGAAAACAGATGAACATATGGTAAAGGGGAAAAGAAAAAAAGGAGAGAGGGAAATAAGCCATAAGTGACTCTCAACTATAGAGAACAAACTGAGGGGTGATGGAGGGAGGTGGGCGGGGAATGGGCTAGATGGGTGATGGGCATTTGTTGTGATGAGCACTGGGTGTTGAATGAAAGTGATGAGCCCCTGAATTCTACTCCAGAAACCAATATTGAACTGTATGTTAACTAAGTAATTTTTTTAAAAAAAGAAATATTTCATCCTTAACTATTTCCTGTTAAAGAACAGAATGTTTAATAATGTTAAACATTATTAGATGTTTTACTAAAATGTTTAAATGGTTAACATTAAAAATGTTTTAATAAATATTTTTCCTCAAAATCCTTTTATAATTACAAATGCTTAAAAAGTTTTAATTAAGCCTGGGACTATTAAGTTCCATATGATTTGTACTTCTATTTTAAAATTTTAAGTAAGAGCACGGATCACAGTGATAATGATTATATATTTTCACATAACTGTCCTAAAACTTTGAAGTACCTTGAAAATATTAAACCATAAGCACTAAAATCCTAAACTACAAGGAATTCTTCTGGCTTAACCAAAACTGGCATTTTATATGTTAAACAACTCTTACCATATCCTTAAGTGATCTCATAATTGTTTGTATCTCCGTTCACTCCTGAGCTTCATTTAAAAAAAAAAGCAACAGCAAAATTTCTGAGCTATTGAATAGATGCATAAATATATCTTTCTCTTTTACTCACTCTTACGTTCTTTTCTTCCTCCATGAAATAAGTCTTCCCTTTTCCATTGGATAGTAACTTCCTTAAATTAATCTAAGTAGCTAAAGTATAATCCACTAACTTCCTATTTTAGGTTTTCTTTCTTTTTTTTAAGATTTTATTTATTTATTTGACAGAGAGAGAGACAGCCAGTGAGAGAGGGAACACAAGCAGGGGGAGTGGGAGAGGAAGAAGCAGGCTCCCAGCGGAGCAGGGAGCCTGATGTGGGGCTCGATCCCTGAAAGCTGGGATCATGCCCTGAGCCAAGGGCAGACGCTTAACGACTGAGCCACTCAGGAGCCCCTATTTTAGGTTTTCTAAGATAAAAGTTTATGCAGGATGGTACTAAGGACTCCACCCCATTTCCTACCCAACTCTGACTCTTGTTATCTTACTTTGCCTACTGAGTATACAATAAAGAGCATGAACCCCTGCAGCCAACTTTCAGATGAACCTGAATTAAAATCCCAGCACAGCACTCACTGGCTGTTAACTTGGGGAAATCACTTCAACTTTTCACCATCTCGGTTTTCTCCTGGGCAAAACGGGGA
The DNA here is from genome assembly GCF_017311325.1 of Ursus maritimus. Lineage (NCBI taxonomy): Eukaryota > Metazoa > Chordata > Mammalia > Carnivora > Ursidae > Ursus > Ursus maritimus. The sequence continues at coordinate 62,435,962 of NW_024423453.1, forward strand.
TAATTTCTGGTCTTCCGGAGGGTGGTAAAAATTAAATAATAATGCATGTTAAGCTCCTGGCCCAATGCCTGGTACAGTCAGTTCCTAATTGAGGTGAGTTTTCCTGTCTTTGCTTCAAGTAAGCAAATAAATAAAGAGGCAGAATTTACCCTGGCACTTCCCTTCCTAGCTCCTATTTGTTTTAGGCCACTTAGACTCTTCATCCGGAATCAGACATTTTCAAATGTACGTGCCACGAGAGCTGATTCTTATTTCTGTTCTCTAGAAAAAGAGCACCTATATTACCCCTCCTCTTCTTTGAGAAATCTAGTTTTCACTTCAGAAATCAGAATCTTAGGAATTTGAAATGAACATTTTAAAAGTCATCTGGGTTGCAATTTTAAGCAGATTTAAGTAAGAGTGTATTTTATTATTTCTTTTTATAATAGTGAATAATAAAAATGGAGGTTCTTATCAGTTGGGCAATGAGCCATGGGTATAAATGTTAAATCTCTTTGTTCTGGACTTTTAAGGGAGTTTCTGCCCAGCCTCCTCCTTCTCTTGGGAACCCAATCTCCCCAGAACCTATCCTGTGATGTTCTTACCTGACTCACTCTGCCCTCCACCCAACCGTGACCCATCTATTGGCCTGGGAGATGGCACCCAGAAGCAGAGCCCAAGTTCTTTCTCTAGGGTTTTTGGCCTCAAGGTGAGAGAGGTCAATAGCGTTTCTCTGGTGGCACAAACTATGAAGTGTGAAACTTGCAAACAACAGTGGACACAATTCCTGCTACCTGGAGAAATCTGGTGCAACAAGTAGAGAGGAGAGACAGAGAGTGAGTGCTGCTGGCTGTGCACCCATTCCTGTGTGAGTTTGGAATTCTCCAGCAGTTAGCACACCTTGGGGGACTGCTAAGGTCCCAAGAGAAAGCATTTGAGTGTGGAGGTGGGAGAGGGAAAAAAGAGGAAGGGAAACGAAGTCCTCTCTCCTTTTGGAAAGTCTTCTCTGGAGGTAATTGGTTTTAAATCAATCTATTCATGTTAGAATGAAGCAATCAACACAGGTTAACATTCAAGCCTTTGCAGACTACGGCCTGCAGTCAACTATTTATGGGGTTGTCTGCCTCCTTTTTGTCAAATAAATGGCCCATTCCATTAATAATATAATCATTTGGGGTGAGGATCAGAAGACAAAAAGCGTGTGTTTGTGCATGTGTGTGTGTTTTAGAACACGTGGGGCACAATTTTTCAGAATTAAAATAAAATAATAGCTAATAGTTACTGTGTGCCTACTGTGTGCCATGCACTGTTCTAAGAGTTTATGTGTACTAACTCATTTAATTCTTATAGCAATCTATGTTGAGGTAGTTGTCATCCCCAGAAGATACTGTGGCACAGAGAGGCTTGGTAAAACACAGGTAAAACGCAGGGGTAGAATCGGGATTCAAACCCTGGCAGCCTGGTTCTGAAGTCCATGCTCTTACTGTCCATGGCACCTGTTTTTATTGTTTTTGTTTTTTTAATGACTGAATGCAAGGTATGATGCTTCATAGCTGTGTTTCTCCAGCCCCATGGGATAACTGGACTCCTCTCGGGGAGGGAAGGTTGTTTCAGATCCGCTGCCATTATCTGCCCATGGTGGGTCATGGATTCAAGTATTGTTCAATCACCAATATCTTGTTGAAACAGCCTAAGTTCGGCTCCAAAGGGCATTAGCTTATTCTGTTGATAAGAAATGCTGCATTTAGGGAGTTATCAAAAGCACAAGGATTTCCTTACATATAGCAAACATCAATACATAATTGATGAATAAACAAGTGAGCAACAGCTATTTATAAAAATTGTTTAAATGTACACTAGGGATCTAAAATGTAATGGGTCTTTCTGGTGGTAAGATTACAGATGACTTTCACTTTATTTTTTTCAAGTTTTTAGCCAAGAACATGTATCTCATTTTTTTAAATCAGAAAAAAAAGATTTGCTTAAAAAGAGAGATATTTGGATGTGATTATTATCATGTGTTGGTTTTTGTTTCATTTTTGTGTTTTATACCCCAAAGTCAAGAAATATTTCATGGGTCCGCAGTGTAAAGTTTAATGTAGGTACTCAGCAAATACTTGTCATGATATTTGATAGTAATACATTCCATTTCTATAAGACCCTGTCATTCTTAAATGAAACCATAAAAATTATACAATTATAAAATACAAAATGGAACTCAAAACACTGGGATTAGAAAAAGTATAAACACTCATGGATACATATAAATCACATTGTAACTAAATAGTACTTTGAGGTCCTAAACTTTTCTACATTTTTTTGTTTCTTTCAATTCAAGCAGATGCTTCATCACCTTAGGGAAGTCAGTGGCAGGCAGGAAGTAGAAAGAGTCCACCAGATCTCTAGGCTTCTGTTTCAAAAAGTCAAATTCATCAAGGTTGATAGGGCCTGAGGTAGAGAATGTCTTCCTGAAACCAAAAAGAAAAATTTCTCATTTGGATGGCAGAAGCAAAAACTGGGGGTGTTGGAATAGCAGAGACCTCTCTGTCGTTACCCTGAGGTGCAGGGTGATAGCGGCAGGGCTCTCTCATGGTACAAAATGTGCTCCAGGATCCTACCCCTTGCACCCATTCTTATACCCCAACCCTGCTTGAAAGCTGCAGAAAGTAATTGGCCTGAATAGACCTGGCACCTCAGGGCCAGAGATTAGACTCTTATCTCTGTGTGAAAGACTGGCTAATGGCCAGGAGTTACCCCATTCTAGGCTATTATGGGCTGAGCTGTGCTCTCCCCCACTCCTCACCCCCACCCCCAAATTCATATATTGAAACCCAACCCGAAAAACCTCGGTCTATAACTGTATTTGGAGACAAGGTCTTTGAAAAGGTAATTAAGATAAAATGAGGTCATATGAGTGGGCCTTAATCCAATCCTACTGATGTCCCTATGAGAAGAGATTAGGACACAGACACAAAAAGAGGGAAATCCTGGGTAGTCGAAGGGGGAAGATGGCCATCTAAAAGTCAAGGAGAGAGGTCCTCAGAAGAAACTAACCTTCTTGGCACCTGAACCTCAGAGTTCTAGCCTCCAGAACTGGGAAAAACAATTATTTTGTTGTTGAAGCCACAGTCTGTCGCATTTGGTTGTGGCAGCCCAAGCAAACTCGTATACAGGCATTACCCCTAGGTGAGACTTCAGAACCTAATCATGTCCTAGACAGGACCACTCCTGTCTAGATGACCGAGGCTGCAAGTTTGTCAATTTAGAAGTTTAGAGCTTGGAATAGAAATTCAATTGTTTAATGGAGAACAAAACAATGTCTTATTTCTTCCACACCTAAATTTGAGCTCTATGATTCAAAGTTACTACCTATGCTGTTTTGTTTCATGTTGATTTTGTTGCATTATATTCTGAGGGTTCTGTTTTTATTTCTGCTGTTTGTTATTCATTCTTTTTTTATTCTTTTTTTTTTTAAAGATTTTATTTATTTATTTGACAGAGATAGAGACAGCCAGCGACAGCGGGAACACAAGCAGGGGGAGTGGGAGAGGAAGAAGCAGGGTCCCAGCGGAGGAGCCTGATGTGGGGCTCGATCGCATAATGCCGGGATCACGCCCTGAGCCGAAGGCAGACGCTTAACCGCTGTGCCACCCAGGCGCCCCTCATTCTTTTTTTTTTAATGTATCTCTCTTAGAACTCATTATTTTATGACCCATTGTGAAGTTGTTCGAAATCGCCTAGTACTTTTCTCACTTTATTCTTTCCAGGAAGCTTGGTTGTCCTGATTTTTGTGTTAAGTGTTCAAAATTCCACTATAGAGAAGAAACTCGGGAGGAGGAAATGGAAACCCAATCTCCCAGTTTGCAGCTGATTCAACCAACAATAAACAATGATGAGAGCAATGGAAAAAACTTTTGTGATTTTATTAGCCGATGGCTAGTGTAATTTAATGTAGACAAACTAATAATTAATCAGGGAGCAAGGAGGCCAGCCCAGTGATGTGTCTAGGCAGAAAATAATCTTCTAACATAGAGATCAAGAAAAGGATTTAGGGATTATTCTTGAAAAATTATTAGTTTTTAATGTTAGCAAAGAGTAAGCACAGAAACTGGAGGTGCACCTGTTAGCTTGAAAAGGACTTGTTTGATCTTGTCAGGAATATCATCGTGTTAACCATTGTGATGCAAGAAGATGATAGAAAAATGATAAAAACCCAAGCATCAAATGTATCCACTTATCCAAGAAGAATGCAAGATCAAATGCCTTCAAGGACCAAGCAGGTAGGTAAATGTGTGAGCTGTTATAGTAAGACTTTTGGGAATGGTGGGAAATGGATCAGACAGGATGGAGGGTGCTTAAAGCCTTCTAGATTCACACACACACACACACACACACACACACACACACGTTGTAGCGATCCCACAAAACACATCTGCCTGCCTAATTCAGCTCTTTGGTCACCAGTGTGGAACCCTGACTTAGAAAGTTTTGTTTTGTGCCTGTCTTCCAATTCCTCTCTAATCTGAGGGTCCCTCGAGGGTAGAGCGGCACTCTTACTCCATCTTGCATCCTGCCTGGCGTCCCGCAGAATACTTTACTCCATGAGGACTGCCTGAAAATGTCGCAACAAAGAAGGAGCTCTGTGCTGTATGGAGCAGAAAATGATGCTGACAATTGCTGGGCCTCTTACTTGGTGGCTGCTGTGTCTCAAGTTGCATGTCTAAAAGAGCTCTCGAGTGGGCCCAAAAGCCCACTCCGTGCTTGACTCAGCCTCACAGTACCTAATTTGCATGTGGTGCGTAAATTATTTCTGTCTCTGTTCTGCATAATGTTGCGTGTTCTCTCTTCTGCCTGTTCCTCTCACCAAGCATGGCCTTTCTTCATCCCAGATCTTTGTCTTCCCTTCTTTAGTGATATAAAAAGGACTTTCTCCATTGGTTTTTCCTTTTCTGTCCTCTCATCCTGGTTTGTTTTGCATCTCACCTTTTCCTTTTTCTCATTATACCTGTGCTACAAAAGATCGAGACAAAAACAATCTCAATGAATTATATCCTCCAGAAGCGTGATATTCTGGTTAGCAGAGTTTATGTTTAAGGGACATTCCACTTCTTCAAATAGCACAATCCTTTTCTGGTAGGTAATAGAAATAGATTAGTAATTAAGGAATACATTGCAGTGAGCATAGCATCACGTATAGAGAAGTTGAATCACTGTGTTGTATACCTGAGACTCGTGTAATATTGTGTGTCAATTATACTCAAATTAAAAAAAATTGGGGGACATCTGGGTGGCTCAGTCAGTTTGAGCATCTGATTCTTGATTTTGGCTGATGGTCATGATCTCAGGGTCTTGGGATTAAGCCCTGTGTTGGGCTCTGGGCTCGGCAGGGAGTCTGCTTGGGATTCTCTCTCTCCCTCTGCCCCTCCTCCCCAATCTCTCTCAAATAAATAAATAAATCTTTAAAAAATAAACCATTTAAAATGAGAGGTTAGATGAAATAATGGTTTCTTTTGGCTCTAAATTTTTTAAAAAAGTCATCACAAGAACTAAGAGAATGGAAGACTGCTTATAAATAAATGTGTAGTACAAATTCTAAATACTATGAGATTTCAGAGAGCAATAAAGTATGGTTCTGTATAGGCATAGTCAAGGACATTTTTGCTGAAGAAAGTGGGATTTGAAACAGGTATTAAAAAATGTGGGGCCGGGATCACGCCCTGAGCCGAAGGCAGACGCTTAACGACTTAACGACTGCGCTACCCAGGCGCCCCGGCCTTACGTGTTCTTACAATAGTATTTGAGGTTTATTAGTCTGATGGTGGTAAGTAGGCTGGGTAAGGAAAAAGAAGAGAATAAAGAAAGTCAGGGAGATGAGGCAGGAGGCCTCAACTTGGATAAAAATAGTTCCATATATTTTTGCATGTCCTTATGTTTTAGAAAGCATCCAATAAAACCACAAACGAGGTACTCACAGCAAGCCTTGGAGGAAGGTAGGGCAGATATTCATATTTTTATTCTACATGAGAACCGAGATTCAGTCTACATTTGTCCAAAGTCATAAAGTTGGTAAATGGTGTTGTTGGAACTCAGACCTACTTTTTGCCTTTTTAATCTCTAAGCCCAGCATTCCTGTCATTAAGAAATAGAGATGAAAGAGATTTCAAATACTGAAAATGAATAATCCATGCAATTTTATGAGGTGTATGAATCAGCATAATTCACATTATGTAGTAGTAAAAGTGCTGGCCTGAATATCAAGAAATGTAAATCCTAATCCTTGAGTTAATGTGATCCAGTGTGACCTTAAGTAAATGCCTTCTATTGTCAGCTTCTTCCCAATCTGTAACATGGGGGTTGTACACAAAATTCTCTTTAAATTCATTCTGGCTCACTGGTCTTAGAGTTGGTGAGTGAATCATCAGTTAGCCATCGGGATGACCTAGTGAAGTTGGTATCATAGCGATTAAGAAAATTGGCAAACAGGGCACCTGGGTGGCTCAGTTGGTTAGGTGACTGCCTTCGGCTCAGGTCGTGATCCCGGGATCCTGGGATGGAGTCCCACATTGGACTCCCCCTGTTCTGCAGGAAGGCTGCTTCTCCCTCTCCCTCTGCCTGCCGCTCCCCCTGCTTGTGCTCTCTCTTTCTCTCTGTCAAATAAATAAATGAAATCTTACAAAAAAAAAAAACCTAGACCAAACAAAAGAAAAAAGAAAAGAAAAGAAAAGAAAAGAAAAGAAAAGAAAAGAAAAGAAAAGAAAAGAAAAGTTGGCAAACAGAGTCAGCTTGAGGACCAGGAACGATGAGCTCAGGTTTACTTATCAGAGAAAAGTTAAAGGGAGTGGTAGGCAGAGTAACAGCTCCCTCAATGTGGCCACATTCTAATCCCCGGAAACCATGAATGTCCTTTCACATGGCAAAAGAAACTCCAGATAAAATGAAAGTAAGTATGTTGACATAGAGATTATCCTGGATTATGTGGGTGGGTCCTTATAAGTGAAAGAAGGAGGAAGAAGAGTCAGAAAAGATGTGGTCACAAAAGCTGAGGTGAGACAATTGTTGGCATTGAAGATGGAAGAGGGACATGAGCCAAGATCTTCCCAGATCTAGAAAAGGCAGGGAAATGACTCTCTCCTCGAGCCTCCCTAAGGAGCACAGCCTTGCAGACAACCTGACAGCTGCTGAGACCCATTTTGGACTTCTGACCTCCAGAATTGCAGCATAATAAGTTTGTGTTGCCTTAAGCCACTTAATTTGTGGTAATCTGTTACAGCAACAATAAGAAACAAGTACGGAAAGTTAGTAGGGAGGGATGACTAATATTTATTTAGTACTTTTTGTATATTGGGCATTGATACCACAGTAAGTGTTTTGGGGAAACAGCATGCTATTTTACACACCAGGAAAATAAATCTGAGAACTGAAGTAACTTGCCCAGGGAAGGGGCTGAGCTGGGGATTCAGACTCAGGGCTGTGTGACCACTTGTTCCATCATACAATTTCCAGTATGAAAGGCAAAGTGTGCACAAAGCCTACACAGTTACTTAATCACGTAGTGCTGGAAAATCAGGAAAAAATGTGATATAAATCAATGAACCAAGGTCCTGGGAACAGGGAAGACCTTCATAAGGATCTGGCAACATGAGTCAGGGAAGGGCCAGCACTGACCACCTATTCAGAAGCAGGTACTTTTTATACACATTATTTCATTAAACCACCACAAATAATACCCTGAAACAAATTTTATTCTCCCTATTCTTGTGGTTGAGGAACTGAGGCATAAATAAGAAAGAACATAGCCCCCAAATGCTGTAACTAGTTAATGACAAAGCTGAGATTTAACTACAGAGCTTACTTCCTGTGAATACAAAAGTAAAAACTTTTATACTTTTTTTTTTTTAAAGAGGAAGATCCAGAGAAGGGCATGACATCATCATCACTTGAAAATATATGATCCCCATGCTCCCAAACATGCACAGAAGATTGTAATTGGCTTGAGGTCACAGACATTTATAGGATTGTTTGTCCTCTGGGGTGCTTAGAACAGTCTTGAGTATATATAAGCACTCAATGTATACTCATTGGAAATCAGTCAGTGGGATAGAGGGACTTCTGTATAAGGTTAAGTAAGAAGTCTGGAATGCCTCTGTCTGGAAGGATGAAGGTAGAGATCTGATGGGACCCAAATGTAACATGGTATCCCCTTCCCACTTAAAGATTTCCCCCTTGACTCCAGCCATCACTAACTTCCTCTTTCTCCTTCCTAGCTGCCCCTAGTGTATGCATAAGCCCCAAGCACTCGGGTACTTGATCACTCAGTTTCAAATTTTACTTCATCCTCCTGCATTGATGGCAAAGGCTGCACTGCCTTCAGCATCAAGCCTAACTTTTGGTTTCCACCTCTCCCTCCCTCATCTTTCCTCTCCAGCCTTACTACTGTGCATGCAAAACCGTATCTCTGGTTGGCCTGATCCCCTGCCTGGAGCCATGGAATCCCTGCCTCCCACCAACCACTCCCTCATATATAGATCCTTCTTGCTCATTCTGCCAATGTTTTTGATTAATTCTCTCCTCCCCACGAATGCCTTCTTTAATTCTTCTTTCCCACCTTCTCTAATTCTTTTGTTATTATTGCCTGTACCCATGTAATTTATACTTCAAATAAAATAAGAATTCCTTAGCATGGTGCACATGCTTTTTTCTTCACTCTCACAGTTAATTTTTTCCTCCAATTTTTTTATTGTGGTAAAATACACGTAACATAAAATGTACCATCTTAGCCATTTTAAAGTTCAATGGTATGAAGTACACTCACATTTTTGCGTAACCATTGCCACCATCCAGCTCTAGGATTCATCTTGCAAAACTGAATCTCTATATCATAGTCTTCCTTTAGTCCACTCTCCCCGTTGTCCAGTAGATGCTTACACACTGGCCTCTTGTCAGGTTCTCGAACAGGCTGAGCAGTTCATAGCTCAGGCCCTGACATAGGTAATTTTCTCCATCTGGAAAGCATTTCTGATATTATTCCCACTTCCACCCCATGGTCAGCCAAGACTGGTCCCTCCTCATCTTTTGGTCTCAACTTAAATGTCACTTTCTCATTGGCTTCCTGATTTCTCATACTTCAGCAGATTCCCTACTTAAAAACCAATCAACCAACTAACCAACAAAACATCTCTTGGGTATTTTAAAAAGATTTTATAAATACTTTCTTGTTTTCATTTTTACAATTGTTTACTTGTTCACTATCTGTCACTGCGACTCAACTGTAAGCTTCATGGGGACCACAGCCATGTCTCTTTTATTCTCTAGTAGGGTGCCTGACATGTAGTAGGCACTTAGATATTTATTGATGAATGAACATCCTATGTTATACTCTCTACTCTCTAATTGTTCTTTGAATTTTAGCATCACTTCAGGACTTATTTATAACGCTGTTTTGTTAACTGCTATTTGTAGGTGTCTCTTTTCTGCCTTCAATGGGGCTGTGGTTTGTAGAAACTATATTTCATATTTCTTTGCAACAAAGGTAGTTGGATAGATTTTCAATAAACACTTGCTGAATTAAATTAGACTTAATTTAATTTGGTGTCTGTCACAGTCTGGAATACTATACCAGGAAACATGTCTAAAATGTGAAGGAGACAACACTAGAGATTTCATATGATTTGGGGTACCAGTGGTAATGGTTAGGGTCTGAAGTCAGCACTGAACATAAGAGCTGTGTATGCTCAAAATTTTCCTCGTTTTGAAGACATCATATCAGTTTGCCAAAAGACCAACTCAGCAAGCTTTTCCTCTAGCATTAGACCAAATCTTGTATCTTTGGCTGAAGATCAGAGAAAGGACTTGGCTTGAATTTGGTGGCCATATTGTAGGACAAATACAAATCTTTAAATTCTAAAATCACACTTGACCTGACAAGACAATCATGTGAGAAACTAAGGAACCAAGATCTACTGTGGAAATAGCGTATTTCCTTTACCCATCTCACACTCTATGTGGAGGCATGTACCCTTTCTCTGAAGTGGCCTATATGATTTGATTTATTATTGCGTGCTCCTCATTTTCTTTTGGTTGAGCATGAATAGTTGATTTCGCATAAGTGTATGTATGATGAACTTGTGCTGTACTCCGCTCATTGGCAAGTTAACTCATGGATCTCATTATCCTTCCTTAGATAACATAGTGGATCCAAGTATAAGAACAAGGAGGGTTTAAGTCAATTCACACATATCAGAATTCTTAAGAGACAGACACCTTTACAAAATACTTCTCAGTGGTGTTACTGCCCAGAAGAAATACAGATGTGCCTACTCCTTCACTCCCACATATTTCCGCAACCCCACCTATGTGTGCACATTCCTCACCCCGCCAAAGACTCCTGTGAACATTTATTGTTTTTTTCTCATTCCTGTCCCTGTTCACACCATTCTCCCCACAGCTGTCATCTCCGTGTAGGTAATCGCTTGAACTAGTTTCTTTGCTATCTTTCTTGAACTGATTTATGCAAATACAGGAAAATAGGAATAGATAACCTTCTGTTTCCCCTTTTTCACAGAAAATGTAGCATGTTTTATAGTTTTGCACCTTACTCTTTTTGTATAACACGGTGTCCTGTAACTCTTTCTATATCATTAAAAAGAAAACCATAAATTTTCAATATCACTGCGTAGTATTTTGTCATATGTGGATGTGCCACAATTTATTTAACTAGTATTCCTTTGGACTGATACTTGGTCTTTTTCCTCCTCATTTTTCTTCCTATTATGAACAATAAACAATGCTACATGTATAACCTTGTCCACATGTCATTTCTGACATGTGCATATTTATCTGTAGGATAAATTCCCATAAGAGGGTCTGCTGTCTCCGAGGATGATTGCATTTGTAACTTCGATAGATTGTGCCATATTCCCTTCCATAGATATGTACCATTTTGTAACACCAGCATGAATGTATGAAAATGCTTGCTCGAATTGCAATTCTTAAAATCAAATATAGAAATGGAGCTTTTAGGGATAATGGGTTCCACGAGCTCACTCCACTGTGCTCAGAAAAGTCCTATTTCTATAAAGACGATAGACACAAGGAATAAAATTGATAAAGATGACATCTACCTACTGGCTTTGAGGCTTTATCCAGGCTCAAATTAGGAAAACCTGGTGACGAATGTATGAGGAAGCCCCTTCATTATGCTTTCATAGGGGGCAAACCCCCATGCTGTAATTCAAGTATCCTGTCTCCTTAACATGTATCAGCATCATAAACAGGGCCCCTCTAGTGACTAGAACAATAAGACTGACTTCATTTCAAGAGGCCAATAGCTGCCTGGCCCAGGACAATGGAAGGGTAAGTGGTTTAGGCTTTGGAATTAGACCCGCTTAGATTCTAATTCATAGCTACCTTACCTCCTGTGGGTAAGTCATTTCGGAGACTGGAGGCTGTTTTCCAGGCATTAAAATGGGGATACTAATTCCCATGCCTTTTTGGACTGTTGTAAGATTAACTGGAATGATATTTGGGATAGTGTCTAATATATAATAACATTTAACACTGAATTTCCCTTTTGCCTTTCTGAAAGTAGCAGAGAATTGGGAAGAAAAACCCCCAAAGGTCTCTCTCAACCTGAAACTGTGTGCCCCAATTTCCATATATTAAATCTCTCTTACCTTACTCATAGAAGAGGCTCTAAAAATCTATTTACTATTATAGTGCATGTAATTCCAACATGCTTTGTGGTTTGACTTCCCAGCCTATGTCAAAGTGGAAGTAAAAGGAGCCAAAGTTGTTACCTGACTGAACTACAAAAAGCAGAGATTTAAAAAAAAATGTTATTTAGAAACAACAAGAACAAAAGTATCCAGTAGGCCTGGGGTGGCTCCTTAGTAGGCTCATGGATAGACAGAGCCTCTTAGCATAAGGCTACCTTAAGGTCAGGTCATTAAGAAAAGGTTAACTGGTGTGCTCTTCAGAAAGCAGACCTGTGGTCAATGAATTTCTTTTTATTTATTTCTTCCCTATTTACTAAAGAATAAAGAATCAATACATTTTACAACATCAAATGTAAAATACAATTTTGGGGGGGCATTTGAAAGGGTAAATTTCAGTTATCTCAAAAATCAATTCACTTACTTAATCAAAATTTATTGAGTGCTCACTATGTGTTCAGCATATTGCTAAGCTCTGGACTTACTTGACATGCCTAATTTCTCCAAAATTCTGGGTAAAAAAAAAGTATTATTCATAGCACAGTCCAAATTTATGTTAACCTTTCAATGAGTCTTCATGATAGTTTTATTATCATTGTAACTGATCTTAATTTTAGAACCTTCTGGGTTCTACAATGCAACCCTTCCACAGAAGTGAGAATGATAAAATTGAAATAGCAAATGTAAAGTGGAAATCACTAGTTAGTCTGCAAATCTTATATATCTACTTGAAATTTCAATTGTGATAAACCCTTTTGATTCAGTCTCATTTGTCAGCTTTATACAGTGAATGTAATTTACTTAGCTAATTTCACTATTAGATTATGTTCTTTCAGGGCACAGAGAAATAGGAATCATAAATATGCCATTGCTGCCTGCTTTTGTATCTCATTTCATAGCCTCACAGGCTTAAACAGAGAAAATATACTTGAAACCACAAATTAATTGTACCTGTTTCCTAGAAGTTTTTTTCAAAATGCCTTCATTGGAGTTACCAAATCTACTGAATGACAGAATTTAAGTAACTGTATGTTGGTACTATACAAACATAATCATGATAGCAATAATAATAAAAATAGCAGTTATCATTTATTTAGTACTTACTACTTATCAGGTATCATGTTGAGAGTTTCAAATGGATTACCACTTTGAATCTACCCAACAACTTTTTGGAGAAGGCTCTGTTATTATTTCCATCATACAACAGAGGAAACTGAGGTTTAAGGAGGTTATCTTGCTCACCTTATTCATGTTAAAGAACAAAAATTCGACCATGTAAATGCAAAGATCTAATTGGTTTTATTAAATGATTCATGAATTCAGCAGCATCCCATCTAGCAAGTAGAGGGGAGCTCCAAGGAGTTCCACAGAATGGAAGGTTTTTATAGGAAGGAGGGTGGGCAAGAAAGTTACTAGCAAAAGAAAAGAGTTTTACCAGGCAAGGTCACTTTGCCTTAGCTGCAAGGGCAGGGGTTCTTATTAGGTAGATTACCTCATTTTCCTTTGGGGAAAGAGAGGGTCCATGTGACAAATTACTTCATTGGTGCTGCTCAGAAATTTCTGACTGGTTAAGACTACATTTCTGGGGGCGGTTGAAACTGCAGTGAGATATTAAGCTCTGGTTTGGTGACTTGGCTTGAGTGACACCATTTTGGGCCTGTGGTTTCCCTTTTACCATTCACATTATTATTTTAGTGGAACTGGGATCCAGACCCAGGCAGTCATAATCTATACTTAATCTGTCTTTCTAAGATGTTATTAATACAAATTTGGTAAAGAAATAGAATGCCATCTATATGAGGAAGTATCCTTACCTGTTGGCTATAAGTTTGACTACCATAGGAACAAAGAGGCTTAAATCATAAAATGAAATAAAAGGACAGTTATGTGAATTGTTTTCAAAAGTAGATTTTGGAATTACTTCTTCCCCCTTTCCCCTTACCTCCCTCCCCAATGGCCAGGGTAAAAATTCTCTATGAGTACTTCCTGTAAAGTCTTTATAGGATTTACCTTAACATAAATACTCATGAAAAGTTGTGTCCTAAAATACAGAATCCTTGTTTTCCCTGCCATCCCCAAATAACTAGGTGCTATAGTGTTAAATACCATACACCTCAAAATAATCCTGAAAATATCAAAGGCAGGGCAGAACTTCAGTGCAAATATTACCTAATTTGTCCTCAGCACTCCAAAGAAAGTGATGGTATTCTTAGGTTTCACTGAAGAGAAGTAGACAGAATCAGAAAAATAAGTACAAAAATCTGGTGCGGTCAAAGAGAGAATTCAGGGTTTAAAACATTTTTTTAAAACTTTCAAATGTTTCTTTCACTTGATCAGTAACAACTGTAACCATGTAGTTTGCTTTGTCTGACTTCAAACATACTTTCACTAGAAGATCATTGTAATTCAAATCCACTCAGTGGTGCTTCACTTTTGTAATTTGTTAAGATTAAGTAGTGTACCTTGCACCTGTTTTAATGATATCTCACATTGATAACATTTTCACTCATTTAAAGCCATGTTTACTGATAGAGCTTTAGCACCAAAAAAAATTCTAAAAGGCAGTCTTTACACATCCAAATAGCTTGAACAAGTAATCGATACAGCTTAAACCCTGGCTAGTTCTGAATTTTACAAATTAAGGTCACATAATTTTAAAATCACATACTTAAAAAAAAGTTGATAGAAATGCATTTCAATGATGAAGAAAATATTCAAGGTCACTAACGCCAATTCAATCTTTGCTCTGACGTTCAAGAGGCAATAGGCTGACTTTTAACTGGACTTTGTTGTTTTCTTAAGGAAATGATGGAAACTTTATTACTAGAGATGGTAAAGTTGTTAGTGACAAGAAAATCAGGGGGTCAACAGAGGAAAGAGGTGTCCAAATACAAGTGAGAATCAGTAAGTTGTATGTGGGAAACTAAACTGACTTATGTAATTTCTCAAGACCCCCAAATAAGAAAAAAGTAAGACAGAATTTTGAGAGGAAAAAAAAACCCAAAACAACCAAAGAGGTGAGACACAGCCATTTTGATGGGGGGGAGCCTAACAACTCAATGAGGTCATCCTATCTCCCGGAAGTGACACGTAATCACCTGCTTTGCACTAGCTCCGCCCCTTCCCTCAGAGGTCCCGCCCCTCCACCAGCAGCCGGGAGGGTGTTAGGGGGCGTTTCTCCAGGAGGAAAGCTGTGAGCTGCGACGCTGAGGAAGGGGACCCCAAAACGTCTGGCACTGCCCCCTCCAGGGATCACTTTGGACCGCATCACTCGGCCCAGCGGGATTCAGAAACGCCGAGGGGTCAACCTGATGGGTTTCGGGGTCAACGGAAGAGGGGAAGGGGAGCCCTGGCGGGGAGAACCCCCCGGTCCCCCGCCCAGCAGCTGAGGCACAGGAGGGCGGCCATCTTGGCCGGGAGGGTAGGGCTGGGGAGCTGCGGGCGCCGTGCGATTGGGGGGCTCGCCCGGAAGTGACGCCAACTACCCGGAAGCGGAGGGGGTTCCCTGGCCCACTCCCCCCTCGTTCGTTTGCTCCCCCGCTTCCTCCCCGCCCCCCTTCCTCTCCATTCGTTTCCCCCCTCCCCGTTCCCTGCCTTCTTCCCCCCCCCACCCGTCCCTCCCCCCCAACCTCCGGAGCTGGGAAGAGAGTCAAGATGGCGGCGAAATCCGATGGCGGTGGCGTGGGGGTGGGCTTCGCCCAGCTGCACAACCTGGACGAGGCGGTGGGCAGCGGCGGCGAGGAGGACGGGGAGCCCGGGGGAGGCGGCTGCGGCGGCGGCGGCGACGGCAGCGAGCCCGGCGAAAGCAGCTCGCTGCACATCTGCCACTGCTGCAACACCTCCTCGTGCTACTGGGGCTGCCGCTCTGCCTGCCTGCGCTCCCTCCTGGGCAGGAAGCCGCGCCGCAGCGCCGCCGCCGCCGACGGGGGGGACCAGCCGCTGCAGCCGCCCGCTGCCGCCGGCGCAGACCACCCCCCCCCGACGCCTGCCACTCGGCCGCAACCACCGCCGCCGCAGGTGGAGCGGCCGTGGCTCGACTGCCTGTGGATCGTGCTGGCGCTGCTGGTCTTCTTCGGGGACGTGGGCACCGACCTGTGGCTGGCCCTCGACTACTACCGCAAGGGGGACTACGGCTTCTTCGGGCTGACTCTCTTCTTCGTGCTGGTGCCGTCGCTGCTGGTGCAGAGCCTGAGCTTCCGCTGGTTCGTGCAGGACTACACGGGCGGCGGGCTGGGCGCCGTGGAGGGGCTCAGCAGCCGGGGCCCCCCCATGATGGGGGCCGGCTACGGCCACGGCGCGGCCCGCGGCGGCCCGGGCGTGGGGGTCTCGGCCACTCCGGGGGCGCAGCGCCTGTGCCGCCTCTCCGTGTGGATCTGGCAGTCGGTCATCCACCTGCTGCAGATGGGGCAGGTGTGGAGGTAAGAGCACTGCGGGGGTGGGGGTGGGGGCCTGGGCAGTCGGCCCTGCGGAGGGCCCCGCGGGCGAGGCCAGAGCCCTCCGAGCGCGTTCCACCCTCGAGGTGCCTCGCAGTTGGGCCCCTCGGACGGGTCCGGCCGGAGGTCTTGAAGGAGGGGTTTGCCGCGCACTTCCCCTGTCGTCTCAAAAAGACCATCGTTTGATCTGGATTCCTGGCCACGCCTTTTGGCCCTGGGAGGCCCCAGTCCCGCTGTTTGTCTGTCTGCTTCCCGGGTTCGCACTTCCCGATACCCTGCCTCATCCTTTCCTTCCCTCACATCTCTGTAGACCTTTGTATTCCCGATGTCCCTTTCCCCTGTATCCCAAGGTAACCAGCCGTTAGCGCTTTTTATCTGCACCCCAGCTCGTCTCCTGGGGGGAACCTTCCTTCTTCCAGCCGGTTTTGCACTCGGTTTCGTCCCCCGGTGAGACATCTTCCCTCTTCCCCCGTCTTCTCTCCGCAGTGGCCTGTGTGGGGCCCTGCCTCTCCTTTTAGCACTCCTTTATTCCACGCTCCCTCCCCCCTTCCTGCAATCCCATCCCCTGCAAATGATTCCAAACCTCTCCCCTCCTTGAAGGAAAAACGACTTTTTCCCCCCTGTATTAGACGTGCCCTTTTCTTGGTGACAGGTAAAATTGTGTAGTATATGGTAGGTGTAAGCGTTTGTTTTTAACTCTCACCTCCAGAAAGTCAATTAGCCACCTGGATACCTATTTGGAGGAACATTGTTTTCTATAGCCAGGCCACAGTGCGTAGGTGATTTATGTTTACACAAGCCCCAAGCGTGGCCCTGCGGCCCTTTTCTCTTTTGTAAATTTCCCCTGTGCCTGGTAAGTCCTCAAAAACCACTTGCAGATGTTCTTTTGGCTACTAACCTTAACTGGCTCAACTAAGGAAATGATCCCGTTAAAATCTTGATAAATCAGTGCCCTCCAACTTAAATCAGCTTGAGTGTATTCTGGAAACTGAGTTTGTAGGTAAACATTTGCAAGAGAAACAATCTTAACTGAAGATAAATTACACAGAGCTCTTCGGGTACATTGCTTCTGTGAGAAGACATTTTGCCTAGACTGCCCAACTTCGTAGGGGATGTTAGGTACTCTGTATTTCAGTTAGCCGGAATGTACTTAGGTTAACTGAGGTGAAAATTGTCTTTTGAATTGTTTGTCCAGATCTCTCTTCAGAGTTTTAAATATAAACGTTTCAGAAAGCATGGGATTGAGTTACATCAAATCATGAGAATGAATGCAAGAACTTTGTCCTATAGAATTTATATGCAAATTCAGGATGGGGTTCTTGATTTTCCTGGTGCTCCCAGGCTTGTTTATTGGTCTTCCTAGATTGAACCAAGCAGCCTTTTTTCTTTTTCCCTAGCTGTATTTGTCTGCAAATAATTGGTTTTCTGCTGGTAACTTTATAAGAAGGGGGAAGGGGGAAGGGGGATAAAATAGGGGAAAAATGATTAACTTTTGGCAATTTTGAGTGTAGCTTGGGGTCAAGTAAAATTTTGAAACATGTTTTGAACTTGAAATCTAAATCTAAAAACATCTCTGAACACCCAAATCCATATTGAATCAAATGTAGTGTGTTTGATACTGGGGATACTTTTTTTGATTTCTTGTAGGTTGGTAAGATGCAAAAGAATGAAGGGGCAGAGGGAAAAGAAGAATGGGGAGGAGAAGGGTTTTGAAATGCTAGTAAAATTTAACAGCATGTATTTAGTAACTAGGTTTCTTCTAAAGAAGCCAAAGTCCCCTGTCTCTCCCTGTCTTTGACTCCTAAGTGTAGGCAGTCAGAATCTTGGTGTCAGTTAAAGTTCCTGAGAGATTTATTTTTAATGTAATCCATCCTAGATATTTATTAGCAGTTAAGCTTTTTGGACATAATGAAATAGAGTTCAGTTTAACGAATTTTTTAGGCAGAACAATTTCCCTCCACTGACTTCAATCTTAATTGTATTTGGGCAAAGTAAGAAGTCCAGATTTTGGAACAAACTGAAAAGTACATTTTAAGTGTAAATTTAGGTTTTATAGTTGTTTGAAATAGGGTAGTGTATTTCTTTCCTGGATCTTTATTGAACTTTCAAGATTGGTAGTGGCATATGAATACATTTTAAAAAGATGCCTGTGATTTTACTATGTTTAATTTTTTTTTTCAAGATTAGCATCTATGTCTAAATATTTCATGAAGTTTTGAAAGTATAAAGTATTCAAAGGTATGTGAATTCAGTTGTTATTCCAACATAGCTATACTTCAGAAGAAATATTTGCTGAAGAAGGATTTTATTTATTTCCATTTTTTTCGGAAACCTGGTTTTGCTTGAAATACTTGAGGAGTAGGGTCTGTTCTTAACTACCTGCTAGGCATGTGGCCTGTATTGCAGATCATTCATACGAAATGCTTTAGAGAATGGTTTTTATCTTTGTTTTGGTTTTAATTTCTTGGTAAACAGTTATTTATCAGTGTGTATAACCGTACATCATCTGAGTTTCATCTGCAGATTTTTGGGGGTTACAGTTGTTCCCTTAATTATGTTTGCTACTAAAATTTTGCTATTTCATGTGGTCATATGACAGAAAGGTTAAGGCCTACGAATTATATCACTGATTTGGGCCACATTTCTAAGAAAAAAATGTTGGGAAAGTTGTATTATGTTAAAACTGATTCCACTAAACCATAAATACTGTCTCTTCACATGCCTTTTTTTTTAAGCGTAAAGTTATCTGACTCTTGCCAGGACAAATCCCAGTGCTTATTTAAGAGAATTTAGTTTTCCTTGATAGTAAGGTGGTGAACTTCTGGGTGATGCCTTGCCTGTCGAGATGGAGCATATTTGATAGTTGTATCACCAAATGAGTTTAAAGAATATAAGAAAATATTTTTGGCTAGGCCAGAATTGGAGCATGGAAGAATAGTTGTCTGTAGGATGATTTGGTTTCGTGAACCTCCTTTTGCAGAGTGTTAGTGTGTGATTAAGGTCTATTTAATGCATGCTCTACCCTCACTGATTACTTAGCATGTAGCTTACAGTGTAGCTTTATGTGCTCTATTTTTCAGGTGCTTTTCCCAGGGATAGAAGGTATATGAGTCACTCATAACAGGAATATGAGTCACACCAGGCTTCAGTTTAGTGAAAGTGTTGTTATTAGAAAGTGTGATCATTTTCTTGGAGGGTTAGACCTTAGAAACAGTTTGATTTAGTTTGCATATTTGCATTGTTGTATGTAAGTTTTTTCCTTCGGTGTATTGGCCTTTGCTTTTGTGCTACCACCACCCTACTTTTGGTGGTGAGGGTGGTGAATGTGTTGGCAGTTCTCTGCAGTCGTGAAGCAACAGTTCTCTGACCGAAATTTCATCTCATGTCATGATACTGCAGCCAGATCATTAATCTCTCTGTTTATTTTCAGGATGTGTTTACACCCTTCTATTTCACAAAGTAAAAGAGGAATTTATGTAAAATCTTAATAGTATTAGCTCTTTTTAAAGTGAATATCAGCTGTCCTTTCTTTTGGGAGATGGTGTGGGGTGGAGGGTTTTCTCCCTTCAAGGGAGAAAAAAGAAAAAGGCGTTTCACATATAATGACTCAATCAAATCTGTGAACCGTCAAAAACTTTGTTTTCCCCAAATTTTTATTTTCTTCAAGATTTATTATTTGAGAGCGAGGGGGTGGGTAGTGAGGGAGCATGGGGAGGGGCACGGAGAGAGAAACTTTACTAAACTCGTTACTGAGTGTGGCGCCCTACACAGGGCCCCATCTCACAATGCTGATATCATGACTTGAGCCAAAATAAAGAGTTGGATGGTTAAGTGACTGTGCCACCCATGCCCCCCCCCCAACTTTTTCTGTTTTAAGACTGGCATAATGTAGGCATAGAGCTCTCTGAATCAGCATCAAATGTTGCTAGGCTGGTGAAAATGCTTTTTCATTACTCCTTCACCCCCGACCCCGCAAGATACAGGGATACTAGACATATTAAGGGCCTTTGTTCTTGTTGAATCTTTTGGAATAGTGGTTCTTAACTCTGGTTGAGAATACAACCTACTATAGCTCTAAAAAAAGAAGAAGAACATACTGAAGGTCCCAGGGTGGGACCCACACAAGCTTATTTTTGGAAGCTCCACAGGTGATTACATGGGCAGCCAGGCCTGAGAAACACTTTTAGAATTGTTTCAGCTTATTCCATTTGAAGATTGTGGTTGGATTTGTGTTCTTAATAAATATGGTGGAACAATTGGGAATGGAATGATGTGGTACTATGAAGTTTGGTTTCTGGACACACTGTAACAAAAAAGATTTATCTTGGGAAGTGAGTGAAAAAGTACTTGGAGCTGTTGCAAGTGTATGTACTTAATGGTACTCTGTTTTGTTTTTTTTTCTTTGAGCTGAGTATGGATCTTATTCTAAAGGATTCCTAAATTGAAAGCAGTCTTCAGTAAATGTAGCCCACTTCTTTGCCTTGTGTGTGATCCAGGTAGTACTTTTATGATTATGTTGCATGTAAAAGGTATATTAATTTTAATTTTGAAATGATTCGCAAGTAGGCTTGAGGTACACATAACTGGACTTAACAAGAGGTGTTGGACTAAGTGATCCATAATGTTTCTCTAGCTCTAAGATTTTGTGATGTAGGAATGGAAATGTTACCTTACAAACTAGGAAATTTTATTTGTATGGAGCCAGAGTACCAGTCACAGTCAAATGAAGATTGTATACATGTATTTGTATGCGTGTGTGTGTGTTGGTAGCTTTATATATCTGCTTATTACTAGATGGCATCTCAGTATTTTTAAAATAATTTTTTTCATTTTATCTATACATTTAATGGATTTCTGGTTCAAAAGAAACCCAGTGGGGGTTTTTTTGACGGTAAACTTAAGAAAAATTGATCTGAGAAAAGTAAATGTATTTGTGTAATCAAAAAATCCTGTGGAAAAATGTTGAGACTTATCAGAAAAATCAGAAAATGGGTGTGCTATAAAGTGTCAATAATTAGAACAATGTGTGGCTGGCAGAGGAATTAGGCACATAGGTAGAGAAGCAGAATAGAGTGAAGTGAATAGGCAGGTTTGTGGGAATTAAGCAGATAGATAATGAAGCATTTCTAATCCATGAATGGAAAAGAGGTTATTTAACAAATTATATTGGGGCAAACAACTACCCAAATGGGGGAAGAATTGATCTCTACCTTATATAACAAAAATTCTAAAAGAATTAAAGATGTAAACAGAAGATATTAAACCTAAAGGAAAATGTAGGATAATAATTTTTTAATTTTGCAGTGGGCAAGACCCTTTGATACCATCCAAGAAAAAAAAAAGGACATATAACAGCATAAGGTTGTCTTATCTAGTTATCCTTTCCCCTTCCCACCACCTGAAAAATCATTGAAATACATGATGAGGGGGAGTTATGTATTTATAGATAAAGAACCACTTCCTGAAGGAGAGTTGGCTATGAAGAGAGCCATCTCTGAAGAGTATTTCTCATTTTTGAGAGATTAGAAACAGTAAAACCTGACATTTATTGTGAATTTCCAAGGGAAGGTGGTGAAAAAAATGGCATACTTTGAGTAACATTGCAACTAGTGATGAAGGATAGGATTTCCAGAATGATCCAGAAACAAAAAGCATCAGACTCTGTAGGACAGAAGTCTAGCATTCTGGAAATCTAATAGGCAGAAGTCTTGTGTCAGAAGTCACAAGTAGTTCACTTCTGTCTTTTAACATTATTTACTTTGATTTTGCAAACTTTATCCAAAGTTAGGCTTATATAACTGATAAATTCTGGACTATTGCAAAGATTCTGTGGAATGCACAATAAACTGTGCCTTACATGTTGCCATTTTCACCCTGAGCTGGTTGCTTTTACAGTGTTCTCTCTGCAAACAAGTTTATGGCTAACAATTTATTCCCCATGATGTTGTGTTTACTCATTTTCTTCTAGTTAGAATTCTGGATTTCTTATTTGTCTCGGAAAGTTAAAATCTAAAAAAATGTCCTGAGCATATAGCCTCATTTTAAAAGTTCAGTGACTTTTGGTATTTGATTAAAGACAATCCACTATTTATTGCTGTTGGAGATTTTTTTTTTTTAAGGTCAAGACATACGTAGCATGGTATAAAGGGAACACTGGAGTTAAGAAATCATGGTTCATCATTCTGCAAGTTAAAAAAGTCTCTGACCTTCATTTTCTCATATTTATCAAATGAGGAGTTGAAGGTAGTGATCTTTAAGGTCTCTTCTATTTTAAAAAGTTTATTATACCAGAGATATTAGCACTCTGAAGTTTTAAAGGAAAAATTTCATGCTGTAGTTGGAATAAATAAAAATTTAAAAATGTATAGGTTTCCCAGGAACTGCTTTGAAATTTTACTATGTGTTACTTTGGTGTACGAAACACATTCTCATTATTTTCAATAACTTTGCTACCTGTAGAGGCATTTTATATCTTCAGTTAATGTTAAAATTTATCGAAGTTTAGACTTTCTGAGGAATATGTTAATGCTGGTTTATTAGCTAATTTTGTGAATTTACAATTTCAGCTAAAATTAGTCTTTTAAAGTGCTCATTTTTGGTAATCTTCTGTTTTAAATTTTTTACTGTTAGATTAAGCTAAAGCAATGCATATATCTAAGTTACGTATTTTGGAGGTTTTCTGAATTGTTTACTAAGATTAATTTTTTTATTGGGGAAGAACCTCTTATTTGATATGTATTCTCTAACTTTGAAAAGTTAGTGTTTGTAAATTTTTTTTTTTTTTTTTTTTAATGATAGCTTCCATGTCAGTTGGGAGCTGTTTTAGGAAATGATTCCAAGTGAATTTTGGTTTTGTTTTTCTTAGATTAAGGTATAGGTACTTATTGGTTCCAGATGTATTTCTGGGTTTTGCTTGGAGGACTCACTGAATATTGTTACGATGACACTGATACATTTCTACATAAGATTTAACTTTAGATTTTTCTGTATGTCTAATGTGGGTAGATCTTGGTATATTACATTATTTTAACACATCTTAAAACAAACCACTATATCCTAAGGTATTTTGCATATTGCTAACAAAGTTTCCTGTATATCACTTTTATTTTGAAATACCAGTTTTTAAAATAACTTTTATCAAAGAATAATTGACATACAGTGTTTCACTAGTTTCAGGTATACAACAGAGTAATTTGATATTTCTGCTGTACATTACATTTCTCTGTCACATGTTTTTATAACCGGAAGATTGCACTTAATCCTCTTCACCTACATTGTCCATCTCTGTTCTCTGTATCTGAGCCTTTTTCTCTTTTGTTTTTTAGATTCCACATATATAAGTGAAATAATTGACTGACTTCTTAGCATAATGCCTTATAGGTCCATCCATGTTGTCGCAAATGGCAAGATTTCATTTTTTATGGTTGCGTAATACACTACATCTTGTCTATCCATTCATCTATTGATGGATACTTAGGTTGCTTCCATATCTTGGCTATTGTAAATAATCCTTTAATGAACATAGGGATGCGTATGTCTTTTGAAGGTGTTTTTGTTTCATAGTGTTTTTGTTTTCTTTGGATGCATACCTAGAACTGGAATTGCTGGATAGTATGGTAATTCTGTTTTTAATTTTTTAAGGAACCTGCATACTGTTTTCCACAGTAGTTGCACCAATTTACATTCCTACCAACAGTGCTTGAGGGTTCCCTTGTCTCCACATCCTCACCAACACTTGTTTTTTTCTTCTCTATTTGATAATAACCATTCTAACAGGAGTGAGGTGATATCTCATTGTGGTTAATTTGCATTTCCCTGATGATTAGTGAAATTGATCATCTTTTTGTGTGTCTGTTGACTATGTGTGTGTATTTGGAAAAAATGTCTATTCGGGTCCTCTGTCCATTTTTTAATTGGAGTTTTTATCTTTTTTGCTGTCGAGTTGTAAGAGTTCTTTATATATTTTAGATGTTAACACCTTATTGGATATATCATTTGTGACTGTCTTCTCCCACTGTTTTTTCATTTTGTTTGTGGTTTCCATTGCTATGTAAAAGCCTTTTTTAGTTTGATGTAGTCCTATTTGTACAAAAGCTTTTTAGTTTGTTGTGATCAAAGCTTTTGAGATATTTTGGTCTTTTTTTTTTTTTAATTGTGAGGACGCTATTTCTGTTTTATTTTGGTTTTCAATTTATAGAGCATGGACTATATGCTCATTACCCATTTCTAGGAAGAAATTTGAATATTCAGTTCACAGAAAGGTAAGCAAGTTTTCTTTATAGCACTCTTGGAAGGAAAGTAGAGTTGATTATTATTGTTTACCTTGGGGAGATGCTCTCAAGGAATCATATGTACATGAAATAGAAACTTTCTCTTTTAACCATTATGCCCCTTTCCAGTCCATCTGAAATACACTGGACACATGAAGAAAGATGGCAAAGGTGAGGAAGATACCAAATCCATGGCTTGGGAAGCCTGCCAATAAAATAGAGCTGGCGGGGAATTAAGAACCCAAGCCCTTCCAGACAGCAGACACACTCTACTTTCTTCTTTAACTGTGTTTCTTAGAGTGGTCAGAGAACATCTTGTATTGTAGGATAGGCCCAGGGCTAGTCGAAATGCAGATTTGTGGGCTTACTACACTACATGCTTAAGGAATTAAAGTCTTAGGGAGTTGGGCCAGGGAATGTGTATTTTTTCTTGTTTTCATTAGGGAAACTTTTTTTTTTTTTTAAAGATTTTATTTATTTATTCGACAGAGATAGAGACAGCCAGTGAGAGAGGGAACACAAGCAGGGGGAGTGGAGGAGGAAGAAGCAGGCTCATAGCGGAAGTGGGGCTCAATCCTATAACGCCGGGATCACGCCCTGAGCCAAAGGCAGACGCTTAACCACTGTGCCACCCAGGCGCCCCTCATTAGGGAAACTTTTAAGCATACAGAGAAGTAGAAAGGATAGTATATTGAACACCTGTTACCATCTACCTGGTTTCAGTAATTAACATAGATATCTGTCAGCGTGTGTTTGTGTTGTAACATATGAGGTTTCACCATTCTATACTTCAAATACTAAATAATAGAATATTTCTACATAGCTGTAATACCATTATCCCATCTAAGAAAATTAACAATAATTCAATAATTATTCCATAATTTTATAGAATCATGTAGTAGCTGCTTCATATTCACATTTGCCCATTTGTCCCCAACAATTTCTTTTATAGGTTTTCTCCCCTCCGAACAGGGATTTAGTAAAAATTCACACATTACTTTTGTTTCTGTAACTCTAGAACAATTCTTTTAATTTTGTTTTTTTCCCTCATGACATTGACTTTGCAAAGTCTAGGCCAGTTTTCTTATGTTCTGTATTTTGGATTGCTTAATTGTTTTTCCAAGTGTTGTCTGACTTACGTGTTTTCTGGGTAAACTTGAAGGTGTATCTAGGTGCTTGGTTTTATTCAGGCTACGTATTTGTGCCCAAAATACTGCTTCCTACTTCTTATTTGCATTGTATCAGTAGGCACATGGTACCTGGTTTGTTGCACTATAAGTGGTGCTAAATTTTATCTCCTAATTAAGATCCTGACTGCCAGATTTTTCTGTATAAAGGTACATTTTCCCCTTTGCAATCAGTAATCTGTGAGGTCATAGTTTGGCAACGTGTCAGTGTTTTGTTTCCTAGCAACCTTTTACCTACTGGCATTAGCCATTGAGAATCCTTGCCTGTTATCAATTATGAAATTGTTGGTGCGAGGTGGGATTTGTATTTTAAACAAGCTCCCTAGGAATTCTTAACTGTCTTTATTTGTTTATTTTTTAAAATATTTTATTTATTTATTTGAGAGAGAGCTGCATCCAAAAACACAAGCAGAGGGAGAAGCAGACTCTCCGCTGAGCAGGGAGCTTGATGTCATGGGGCTTCATCCCAGGACTCCGAGATCATGACCTGAGCTGAAGTTAGACACTTAATCCACCTAGGCACCCAGGCAACTCTCTTACCTTCTTTAAAGTTTGAGAGCCATTACTCTAGTGGAGTAAAAATTTTTTACCTGAGAGTAAAAAATACCAAAAGTCTGTCCTGAAGAAGTTAGTATGAATCTAGGCCCTGATGGGTTTTCGATGGGTTGTCAGTAGATGGAGTTTAAGCATCATGCTAGTTTTGGAGGAACAAAATTCAAGTATGTCTCGTGTTTCTCATATGTAATAGCAATCAATTGAGGTAAGGACTAACAGATATGTATAAACTATTTGTATGACTAAAATTAAAGGAAGGTGGATGAGGGTTATAAAGATTACTAAGGAGGAAAGGAAACGATTGAAAATTCTGTTTTTACAAATACTGTCTCATTTAAATTTTAATGAGTTTTTGAGCCCTTTTTACAGATCAGTAAATGGGTTTAGAGAGGTTAAGTAATCTGATATTACTGGTAACTAACTGGAGAAAGGTTTTGAAGGCAGATCTCACTGATGGCAAAAATATGTGCAGTTGTCTTCATCAGACTTCTCTTGTAATGATCAGAAGTCTCTTCTCGCTAATTACTTTGCTTTACTTTGGGACTTTGCTGTTTGGCTTATTGAAAGTGGAGAAATCATATTCTTGAACCATTGGGGCCTCTTGATGTAAAGCTAAGGTCTTCTGAGACTTGTGATTTCTAGTCTAACGTATTAAGCTCTGCAGAGAGTGGGGTAGGCAGTTAGTTGATTGTAACTGCTAATGTGATTCGAGCAGCTGAGTAGTACTGTTAGGTCTATATCCTTAGGAAATTATTTTCTGTACTTTACCGTAATATCTTTCTCAGGGTAGATGCACTTTCCATCCTGTGATTTCCACATCACAGAAAGGACTGTGCAGGGTTGGCCACACCCTTTTGGCCCCTCTTTATCCTTGCAGGTCCCAGTTTAATACTGCACCCATATGTTGGTTCTTTGGTGACCTGTTGGTCACTGAGAGCAGCAGCTCTTAAGATCCCTAAGGTTATAAAGCAGTTGTTTCCAAACTTTGGCTGTGCATGGAATCACCTGGGAGTTGGATATTTGAGTACCACCATTACAGATTATGATGCAGTAGGGTGGCAGGGCCTTGGAATCTCTATATTTTAAAAGCCTGTGTGTTCACAAAGTTCCTCCAGCAGTGCACAGAGATGAGAACCACAGTTGTATAGGCTGCCTTTTACCAGTATTTGCAGTGGTAGTTTGCAAGGGGAAGAAGTTTCTTTTAGAATCACTTGGGGAGTTTGTTATAAACTTAAGCACTGGGCATACTAGGTCTAGAGAGGTGGAAGCTGTGATGATGATTTTAATGGATCATACCAGTATTTAAACAATCTCTGATTGGACTTTACTCTTAGTTGGAATGGGTTGGTAAAAGTGTGTATTAATCAGATAGTAGCTAGATTTGCCACATATTATGGCATATGGATTGCCATATACTAAAGATTTAGAATATTGTAAATACATTTAACTTTAAAACTGTATGACATATAATTGAATATTCTGTTGATTCAGAAGCTTCTTTGAAGTTTGAAGTATTTCAGGATCGTTATTAGTGTGAATTACCATTGCTGATGTTCCAGAAGTGACAGGTTAGAGTGGTGGAGATTGATAGTCAATTCAGAGTGAATTTCATGTCTTGAATTTTCAGAAATGTTCTATTTGTTGAAATCCGTGCCAGAGATAGGATTCCTAAAAAGAAACTGGTGAATGAAAGGGGGGAAGTGACCTAAAAGGTATTAAAGGAGTGTCATTAGAGACAGGAATAAAGGAAGCAGAGAAGAAAAATGACTTAACTACATTTTGCTTGATAGATTTGTGGGCAGAGGGTGGATAACTAGAGGAAGGGATGGGAAGGGGTCATCCAGTGTTTTCCTCTGTTACTCCATGTTGGTAGGATATCAGTACAGTGGATCAGCAAGGACCCCTAAAATTTGCACATACCCAAATAACATCCCTTTGGGCTCCATCTGGGAATGCACTGTGGCAGTGGTGAGAAAACTCAGGCTCCTTGTAACTGGGAAGCTTGGGGTCAGAAGTCCTAGGGGAGGCAATGGCTGGCAGAAATGGGACACAGAGTATATGGGCAAGTACGGTGTAGACCGGATTCGATCCGGGATCAAAATGAGCAAAACTCCCAAGTCTGTCATTTTGTTTGGTTATAAGGAATGCGGCTTGGAGTATTCAACTAAATAGTAGTTCTAAAGAGCCTTGTCTATGTAGGATGCTGCCATTAGGCAGTTTTCATCAAAGCTGACTCTGAAGGGAATCATTATGCCTTCTAAAAAGGAAATTATATTTTCAAAATTTAAGCAATTTTAAATGGTTTTGCTTAGACCTAGTAGGTGATGGTGTACCTTTGGATTGGAAGAAAAGAGAAGCTACCTGAGGGATTTATTACTCTGCAGATTAAACAAAATTATTAAAATGAAGCTGAAGTAAAAGCGATTACATTGTAAATTTGGAAGACTAGAGTTGGAATATGTTTGTAGCATTTGTGGACTATATTTATGGTTTTCACTGTTTGATAGGGCCCACAGGATTTTTAGGTAGTATTTTAGATGTAGCAGTCTAGGATTAAATGAGATGGTGTTTGTCAGACATGTTAAAGGATTTTGAATGGGGGCTCCGTGAAGTTGGATTGTGTCATTTTGCCTGTTTGCATGGAATGTGCAGTTCACTATCTTGGTTAGTGGGATACACTCATACCTAATGTGATATATACGTTTCTGAAAAACCTCTTATTCTGCAAAAATTCATGCACTAAAACTAACAACTGTGGAAAAAATAGGATTAAGGCTAGACTACTTAAAACTATGGAAGTCTGTAACCAGAGCACTAACAAAAACAATGACAATCCAGATAAAAACACCAGTACAGTAGTATGGGTGACATTTGTACTCCACACCAAGATGATTCTCAGCCTTGGGACATGTTTTTCTTTGATAGTAGATTCTTGTAGCTTCTGGCTTCTATTGGAGGCCAGTTTTACCATAATTAAAGCTCTGATGTAAGGTGTAACCTTCTCGTGTGTCCACCACATCACAAGGTAGTGGTAAGCATGGTGGGTACTGAAGCCGCTAAAGCAACCACCACTATTTGTACCAAAGGAACGTAAGACTTGGTAAGATTCTCACCAGTTTTCTTGGAGTCTTCATTCTGTTTTTCCTTCCACGTTTTTCCCATTATTTGTGAAATATCTTGCCCTTGATAGCTTCAAAACCTTCCCTCGCTGGGAGGAATCACTCATGAGCCAACACTACTTTCCCATTACGCTGTTGTCACTCCCATTTTGCCAGTCAGGTGTGACGGAATCCATGTTACAGAAGCATACATTTTGCCATAACTGACGTATTTCTGAGTCTGCGACGGTGTCAAGATGTAGCTCTTGAAAATACCAAGGTTCTACTGTTTTGGAAATTCCTAGTTTTGGAGATACCAGTGTTTCAAGGTTAAGTGAAATTTACTACTCTTCTCGTGCTTCGTTGGCCCTTACATACAATAGAGAAGTAAAGAGGGGCTATTTTAACGCATTTTAAAATTTCTGCTTCTGTAATGTAGTCATTGGATGGAATGTGGTAATGTCTCAATGCCGCATCATTTGAGCTACACATGTGGAGCAGGAATGATTTTAAATTTTGGTTCATTTGAGATGTGGTTATAGTGAGCTTTTAAATTAAAATTCATCTGAGCATACAGTAAACAGAAAAAGGAGCAACAGTAGCCAGTTGTCAAGGAAAAGACTGATGGCTAGAATAAACAGACGGCTTTCAGCAATATAAACATTCTGTTTTCATAGAGTTTTTTTTTTTTTTAAAGGATGATTGGGAGCATTTCCAAATTAAGTAGAAGTTAGTTAAATGTGGAAGACAGCAAATATACAACATTTATGTTAGTGACTGTTACAGCTTGTTTCCTCAGTTTAACTGTAGTAACAAAAATTTCTGTGGCTTAACACATTAGAGATGTATTGTTTCCTTTGGGTGGTCCTGACTGATAGTGGCTTTGACAGCCTTTAGGGACTCAACCGTCTCAGCATTCAGCCAGTGAAAGGAAAGAGAATATGGAGAAAGCATAATTCCTTCCTAAAAGTCCTGCCTTGAAGTGACACACATCACTTGTACTGACAGTCCGTTGTGAAGAACTAGCCCTGAGACTGTAACCAGATCAGGGGAGGCTGGGAAATGTAGTCCTGCCCAGGCAACAGCTTTGTACCCCAGAAAAGGAAGCTTACATTTGGATGGACAGATGCAGAAAGAAAGAACTTTATGGTTAGACCAGGTATCCTTCTGATTAATTGTGTGTGTGTGTGTGAGAGAGAGAGAGAGATGTAAATTGCTATTGATTAAACTATAGAAGAGACAGTTTCTTTTTAGAACTTTGATTTATGTTTTAATTCAATATTTTAGGATTTGTGAGCCAAGTCAGGCCTCTGACTCATTGCACCCTTTAAAAATGTAAAAACTATCCTTAGCCTGAGGGTCATATAAAAACAGGCCAACCCCTACTTTAATTGGTCAGGTAATATAAGTAACTATTTAAATTAACCTTTAAAAATAACTAAGTTCAGACATTTTAAGTGTGATCCATAATAGATAAACTAAATTGAGATATAATGAAATAATATAACTAGAGTTTTAAATAATGTTTTTTCAGGTGAAATTTAATTGAGGCAAAAGTGGCCCTCATAAACTAAATAAAAAATGTTGTGGCCCTATATCTAACCCTCGTCAGTATTTCAAATTTTAAAAAGTAGTTCATCTGATTTAGGGCAGTTTGGGATCTTGGTACGTGAGCACAGCTGATAAAACTTGAACAAAGCCATGTCCTGCCAATTTGGGGACCTTGTTGGGTGCTGTTCCCCTATAAGTACCCCTGAAAGTCACTTGTTTTTCATCTGTTAATTGTAGAGACCTCTAAATATATGTGTAAAATTCATACTTAAATTTGCAGTTTTATGCTAAGCGTTTATATTGCTAAAATTCCAGATTCTGTTTGTTAATAACCACTGGGATGGATTAAAATTATCTAAAAATTCCTTACAAAGTTGTTGAAGCATCTGAATATGATGTTGAAGCATCTAAATATGTTTTCATTGAAGCATGTCAGTATGTTTCATAAGTTCTTATTGAAATCCACAAAGTATTTTAAAGATAGAACCTATTACTCTAGTATTGAAGGTTTAATAGTCAACCGTTTTAAGATACTTATTGTATTAATTCCAAATATTATTTAGGTTACATTTTCTGGTATTCTTTCTTTTTTTTTTTTTTTTTTAAAGATTTTATTTATTTATTTGACAGAGATAGAGACAGCCAACGAGAGAGGGAACACAAGCAGGGGGAGTGGGAGAGGAAGAAGCAGGCTCATAGCGGAGGAGCCTGATGTGGGGCTCGATCCCAGAACGCCGGGACCAGCCCTGAGCCGAAGGCAGATGCTTAACTGCTGTGCCACCCAGGCTCCCCTTCTTTCTTTTTTAAAAAGATTTATTTATTTATTTTAGAGAGTGTGAAAAGGGGGAGGTGCAGAAGGAGAGGGAGACACAATCCCAAACTCCACGCTAAGTACAGAGCCTGACGCAGGGATCCCAGGACCCTGAGATCATGACCTGAGGCAAAATCTAGAGTCGGCCTCTTAAACGGCTGAGGCACCTAGAAGCCCCTCTGGTATTCTGCATTTAAAAATTAGGTTACTAAAACATTAAAATAATAAATGTGTGTGTTATTTAGAGTCTATTTAATAAAATTCCTCTACATAATATCACCACCTGTTGAGACTGTATGAGGAGTCTAGATGAAGTACCTTGTTTCTTCTGCAAAGCCAGAATCTGCTCTGACCTGTATGGCTAATAAGTAATTAATATCTTCTCAGACTATTATACTTGAGTGACAAAACTGCAAATTAGAATAAAAACTATACACTAAAACATTTAACAGAAGCTATATGGTGTTAATAGGTCAACAGCACATTATGTGAGATAAAACTTTTGTCTCATTGATCTTATTAATATAATTTTAATGCTTTCAGTATATATATTTGTATTATCTGGAGTTGGCTTAGTCTTTTCCTCCCACTTTTCCATCTATTGTGGTTAGGTGATATTACCCAGACTACAAACAGACCTGACTCCCCAGTATTGTATAAAAGCCCCTGGGTGACCCTGTCTGAGCTTGATCAAAATAAAGTACTGTTACGTCCATACATTCCAGAATGTAATACTGTTGCAGATGTTACAATGCTTACATTGGGTTTAAAAGCTTATTCATAAGCCTTTTCAGTTTTTAATTCATAAGTTTACTTTTGGGTGGACTCTGTAAAATTATACTTAGTGGCATTATAGTAATGTTAACACAGATCTTAGGGAACTCTTGTCAAGGCTGAATAAACAATGAATTGTAATACTCTCGATTGACACAGATATAATCTTGAATAATAATTTTTAAAAAATTGCAAAGAATGCCTCACACCCATTAGAATAGCTACAGTAAAAAAACCAAAACCCAATAAAACCAATAAAAACCAATAAAAACAACAACCACCCAAATGACAGAACTTGGACCTTTGTGTGCTGTTGGGAATGTAAAATAGTGCAGCCATGTGGAAAACAGTATGGTGGTTCCTCAGAAAATTAAATGTAGATTTATATGTGATCGAACAATTCCATTTCTGATTATATACCCAAAAGAACTGAAAACAGGGACTTGAAGAGATATTTGTACACCTGTGTTCATAGCAGCATTATTTGTAATAGCCAAAATGTGGAAGCAGTCCCAGTGTCCATGAATAGATGAATGGATAAACAAAATGTAGCATGTACATAGAATATTACTCAGCCTGACAAAGGAAATTCTGACACGGGCTACAACATGGATGAACCTTGAGGACATTATCCTAAGTGATGTTAGCCAGTAACAAAAGGACAGATACTGTCTGATTCCACTTTTTTGAGGTACCTAGAATAGTACAGTTCATAGAGACAAGGTAAAGTGGTGGTTGCCAGAGGCTCGGGGGAGGGAGGAGTAGGAAATTAGGTACAGTTACAGTTTGGGAAGATGAAGGGAGTTCTGTGGCTGGATGCTGGTGGTGGTTGCACAGCACCATGAATATATTTCACACCACTGTACACTTAAAAATGGTTAAGATGGTCAATTTTACGTTAAGTGTATTTTACCATAGTTAAGAAAAATCAACAAACCCTTCAGATATTTTCACTTCTTTCTAGGCTTACAACTTAAAACATGCAAACAAATGAACAAACGAACAAAATCTGTGTCTCTTCCTTGCCCAGGACTGTTGCCAGTTTAAAAAGAAAAGCAGTACTAATACTGTCCTCCTAGCCAAGCCATTCAGCTTATGGCATACCTCTTCCTAGTGTTTTAGCCAGACTGTTCAGCTGGTGACTAGGTTCACTTGTGTTACCTAAAAATACTTAAAAATTGGTCACTTCCGTAACACAGTGTGATCGTTGTTAGGTAAAAAGTTAGTCCATCCATAACTGTGTGGATGTTATCATCCACAATGACACCTGTAGTGTCAGATTTGAAAAAGAGTACCCCAGCATTATTAAATCTGATATTACTCCGGTAAAAAATGGATACTGTGCTCTCCCAAATTCTCCTCCTATGGCATGACCTGTGGTCATGAGGCTCAGCACTGCCTAATGAGGGCTGAGGGAGCCGGTAAGACTGGGCCTTTAGAGCATGCCTTCTGGAGCCCGAGTGATTGGTCCCAGGCTTGCCTCAGACCGGTTGTTAACTTGGGCAAATTATTTAATCTCTCTGTTTTTGAGTTCCCTCCTAGGTAAAGTGCTGCTTATTTTGGGTACAAAGATCAGGAACAGCTTTATGGAGGAGGATGTTACTACCTTACGTGGTTGTTTGAGAATTAGTAGTTAATACATGTGAAATCTGAGAATAGCACTTGATATATGGTAAGTGTTCAGTAAATAAGTGTTTGATATTAACAGCTTTTTCCATCTGGCCCAGAGTATTGAGGAATGTACTTGGCATTCATAAGGTTCTACCTGGCCAAATTTTCCTCCTCTATCGGTTATCCAACCCTCTTTCTATACATATCAAAGTACCTTGCTTAGGTGTTCAAAGTAGATTCTCCAAATAAAGATGTAATAATGCTAAAGCAGTTATAAATATGTATGTGTTAAATGCCTGTTTTTATTGTAAGTGAAACCAAGGAGAAAACTATAGTTACTTCATAATTTATTTACCTTTGATAAATGCTGGTATAAAAATTGGGTTATGTATATTCAGGAATAAAATTAGGCAGGCATGTTTTCTGATATAAAAGTCGAAAACATCTAGCACCAAAAAATCTAAATTGTGAGCTTTTTTTTAAAGAAAAAATGTTGTAGCGCCTGGCTGGCTCAGTCACTGGAGCATGTGACTCTTGATTTGGGGTTGTAGGTTCGAGCCCCACGCTGGGTGTAGAGATTACTTAAAAATAAAGTCTTAAAAAAAAAAAAGAAAAAAGTTACTGTAAAATATTATCATGCATGTATAAACTTTTGATGGAAAAAGAGCTCACCACCCTTTAGTTGATAAGGAGAGTATTGTGCATAAATGGTTTAACTGTGCCACAACCCTTTAAAATCCTCTCAGCAAGGAAGGGTGTTAATCAGCCATTTTACAACCTTTCCAAACAACATTATTGACCCATGTTACTTCTCTGAACCTGCTACCGCTGGATCAGAGACCTTCAGTGGCCCCTCTTCAGTCACAGAACATACCCCAAACTTTCAAATAGTATATTGGAGACGTTTTGGTCGTCACAGCTTGCGAGTGCTGCTGGCATCTAGTGGGTTGAAGCAAGGGATGCTGCTAAACATTCTGCAGTGCGCGGGACAGTTCTCTGCAACAAAGAATTCTGTATGCACGTCTGAAACATAACCCCCACCCGGTCAGCCCTTTGTGTCTTTCTGTTCAAATTCTAACAACTTTGTATATGACCTCTTTTTAATTGTTATCTCTTCCGTGAAAGTGGGTTCAGGTCTGTCCATTCAAATAATCACTCTTGACCATGAACTTTGTTAGGGAAAGTACTTTTGGTACTTAGAATTTTAATTTTTTAATCTTATTTATAATTTGTTCTTCTCTCCCTTCCTCCTGTTAAGAGTAGGTTCTATGTCTGATTCATATTAATTTTTTACAAAGAAATTTGTATGTAGTAGGATGTGCTACTTGTTTGAAAGAATGAACAAACGTGGCATTAAAGCATTGCATGGTGTTGACACAGGGCAACTAAGCCACATGCAACTGAATGGTAGACATTGAGTACATCGGAAGATGGGTGTAAAGGGGAGTCTCTGAACGTGCAGCCTGAGTTTGGGCTTCAGTGAGGGGTAGGACTTCAACACCAGATAATGCAAATATAAGTCTAAATGCACACACGTACACACACACACACACTAAATATTTTCATTCTAATGCTGCCACCTTGGGGTTGCTTGTGACAGTTCCCCAGGGTCTGGTTGGCTCAGGTGGTGGTTTGAATCGCCTACCTTTGAAATCTTAAGTGAACTGGAAGTATGTAGTGGCTTATTTTAATCTGTTTTCTGTGTTTGGTGGCTAAAGTCTAGGTGTCCAGTAGAGATTGTAAGCTAATAATCAGTTATTTGCTTTTTACAAAGGAGGCATCTGTCAACTAGTAGCCCTGTCAACCTTGGTTGGGTTTTCTCCAGCTAGATACCTGTTCTTTGGGCTACTAGACTCCTGTGGGCTCAGACAGAACCAAAGCCAGTCAGAAAATGGAGACTTAAAGAAGGAAGCATTCATCTGTACTTTAGCAGTTGTCTTTTAAGGGCTTTGTCTCAATTTTATTTATAGCCCAAGTTACGGTAAAACTAAAAGTTTTCTATTTGATCCAAGCTCTTCTCTCATTTCTTACTTTTTTTAATCTTTCAGGTGTTTGTACTTAAAAATTCATTTTTGGGGCGCCTAGGTGGCTCAGTTGGTTACGTGTCTGCCTTCGGCTCAGGTCATGATCCCAGGGTCCTGGGTCTGAGTCCCGTGTCCAGCTCCCTGCTCAGCGGGGAGCCTGCTTCTCCCTCTCCCTCTGTAGCTCCCTCTGCTGTTTCCCTGCTTGTGTGCGTGCTCTCTCTGTGTCAAATAAATAAATAAAATCTTTAAAAAATATTCTTTTTTTTTTTTTTTAGTGATTTCTTTGTGGTTGGGAAATTTTTGTATCCTTTTTTCCTCCCCCAAGTTTAATGTGTATGTAGTAAAAGTTTCTTTTCGGTTGTACTCTTTCATAACTGCCTGATGACCACCTGAAGTCACGGAAGTAAGACTATTTAATGAAGTAATCTATTTTTAATACATTAATTTTTTTGGCCCATTTTTAATTTTCCAAGGTTCGTAATATTATTATTGATGTTGCTGCAGGTCAGTCCCAGAGCTGATAAACTTTCAAAAGATTATACTAGAGTAGACAGATTCATTATTGAACATGTGAAATTATTGATTTGACCAGAATACATGTTGTGGCCTGTTTTCAGTCATTTTGCCAGTAATAGTGTCAATTAGGTTAACCTCTTTCTTCATAGGATGGTTTCCTGCTGCTGCTTGTTGGTTGGAACACCTGGCTCCCACCCAGCCTCTGTGGCCTGGTACCCTGCTGTCTGTGCTGTACCCTAATCTCTTGCCTCTGTTATAAAATGAAGATTGATGGGATCAGTTCTTTATAGTTCACAGTGCGGAAGGACCGTAGACTTCAGGTTTTCTATGTCAGAGAGGCCTCCTTCGGGGCAGTATCTTGAAATGTATGTTAGACCGTTATATGAGTTTCTTCCTAAGGCTGCTGTGACAAAGTATCACACACAGACTGGGTGGCTTAAAACAATAGAAATTTATTCTCTCACCTTTCTGGAGACAAGTTTGAAACCAAGGTGTCAAAAGGGCCACGATCCTTCTGAGACTGGCGAGAATGGGTCCTTGTCCATTCCTAGCTCCTGGTGGTGCCTGCCAGTCCTTGGCCTGCAGCTGCATAACTTTGTTATCTGCGTCCATTGTCACATGGCATTCTTCCTTCTGTATCTGGGTCCAGATTTTCCTTTCCTGATAAGGACCTCAGTGATATTGGTTTAGGGCCCAGCCTGTTCTAGTATGACTGCATCTTCGCGTTATTACATTTGCAACTTCCCTATTTCCAAATAAGGTCATATTCTGAGATACTGGTGGTTAGGACTCTTATATATCTTTTTTAGTACACAGTTCAACCTGTGACACCCAGGACTTCTGCATAGTGGGGTTTAAAATTCTTTCACCATCAGTCTGACTAAAAATGAAGGCCATGTGGGTATAGGTCTTCCGATAAGGGAGTTAGGTGTTATGACAATATGCTGTAATGAAGGCTATGAAGTAGGTAAATCTGTAGCTTTGCTGTGTGATAACCAGGCGTCTTCGTGGCTGGACTATCATGTGTGATGTTCTATAACTTTCTTCGCCTTACTTAATACTGTAACCAGAGGAAGTCTGGTAGGGCTTCGTTACGCATTACTTTAATCCTGCAGCTACCTTTCTCTCAGTTTCTGTCGTGCCATAGGCTTAGGGTTTGGAACAGAGTACGGGGTTCTCAGAGCCTTAGTTTGCCCACTGGTGGAATGAGAACTCTACCTCCCTGGTAGGGTTATTCAAGGTTTGGATGAGATGATATTGGCATCGTATCTGGCACACGTGGCATGTTTGCTCTGTGGGAGTTGCCCTCTCCTCCTTTCCATCTTCTCTTATCCTTGGCCATGCTGAAAGTGGCTGTCAGCGGAGCAGCTGGAGTCCGTCGCGCTGCCAGCAGTAACATCTTGCTGCCAGTGGTGCCAGACTTTGCCCAGTGTTGAACTGCCTAAAAATAGTAACCAGGAAGATGGCCAGAGGAGGTCTCTCACTCCGATTTAGAGGCTTTATGGGGGTTTTTCTTTGAGAGAGAGGCTCACACCTTACCAAGATGCACTGATTGCTTGTGGATCTTGGTCCCAGTGAGTGCAGTGCTGTGGGGCACCATGACACCCTGTGTACCCCAGGGGTAGACCTTGTCTGCCTTCTCAGCCAGGTTTTTAAATAGTCTTGGATTTGGGGATGGCAGGGAGTTTTGTGGGACAGTACCTGAATGTTTCAGAAAAGACTTTGATAAGAAATTTGGCATGATATAACTTTTTAAAAAGTATATGCATTTACTTAATCACTACAGGGGTAATATAGTAAAACCGCCAGTTCACCAGCATATTTGAAACCATTTCTTACCCTTCAAAGTATCAGTATCATGCTTAAGTTTTCTTTTGGGGGAATTTAGTCTTGACGTAGTAAATATACCGTATGCTTGCTTATGATCTGTTGTGTTATGCCAATTTACTCAGCTCACCCTCAGTTTCTGATTCTGTAAATTGGAAATGATAGTACCTATTTTATTAGTCTTTTTTTTTTTTTAAGATTTTATTTATTTGAAAGAGAGAGGGCACAAATGGGAAGGAGGGTCAGAGGGAGAGGGAGAAGCAGAATCCTCACTGAGCGGGGAGTCCGATGTGGGGCTCAATCCCAGGGCCCTGGGATTATGACCCGAGCCGAAGACAGATGCCTAATTGACTGAGCCATCCAGGCGCCTCAGTTAGAAGCATCAGAACAGGATTTAGACACGTTGGTCAGTTGGATTTAGATCATTTCTCATGTTTATTTCAGTTATGAGATTCTTCAATTTTTTGAAATCAGATAGCTTGTAAAAGTGCTTTAAAGAAGCTAAGTATGTAGAGCAGTGATAAGGTCAGTTTGGAAACACTGGGCACACAAGTTGGAAACCTTGTAAAATGAGTTTTACGAGGTTGGTGGTTTTACACCCATGGAATAGTGCATGATGCAGCCCATCTCTGGGGGGTCAGAAATTAGTGTCAGGCTTTAAATGCAAACAGCTCTTTTCTAATTTTTTGAGAAGGACAGAGTTGCAAACCTGTATTTTTGTAGTGACGTGATGTAGTTTCAGCAGTCAAAAAAGATCATGAAAAATGCTGACGAGCACCACTGATACTGTTGACAGACTGCTGAAGGTACAGTGATTATGTTGAGGTGTCGTTGGTCTGGTAGGCAAGGAAAACATACTGGACAAGGTTTTAAACATCTTGTATTGCTTTCAAAATGAAATAACGATCTTCAGGTAGATAGTCCAAAGTTCAAAAAAAATGTTTTGAGACTCTACTACAAAGGGATCTGAGGACTAGGTCTTGCAAGCAAATTCTATTTCCTTTTTTCCCTTCTGTATTTTTGTAAAATCAATTGCCACTCAGTTTAGAAAGGAGGAAGGGGATCCTAATTCTTTAAATTACTTTAACCAGTAGAACTTTGGTTAAATATTCTCCTCTCTAGAATGTGGCTTCGGGGTGTTTGAGAGGTGAAAAGAGCCTTTGGTAGTTCTTTCTCTTTTGCCTCACTGGAGAGTGGGAAACGAGCTGATGGAGAGAGCTGCAGGATTTGCTCAGGTGAGAGCGGGAATTGGATGAAGGCTAAGGGCAGGGTCTCTTCTCTGTAAGTCAGTGTAACCTCTGAATGGATTAATAAGCAACCAAACGAAGGCACTTGGTGTTCTCAGCCATAGTCACAGTCACTTTGTTCCTTGAATCAAAGGAAGGAACAGAATGTCTAATTATAATAATCTTCTAATAATTACAATATTTTGCATTCATTTTCTTTTAAAAATCTATTTGAGTAACTACTAGCCTTCAGAAGATGTTGGAAAATAGTATTTAGGCAGCAGCTGGCAGCTACCAGTGTTGGAGTCTGTGCAGTGCGCAGCTCGTAAAAGATTTCATTAGTTGGACATACACTTTGATTTCCTTATTGCAGCACGAGTACATTCTCTTGAGCAGCTGCTTTGGGGAGAAATGTACAATAAACATTTCTACACTTGTTTTAAATATGTGGGTTTTGTTGGGAGTGTCACTTGCCATCTGGTAGAGAGAGGAATGACTTACTGCTAGAGAGGAAGTGATTGGAATCCCTGCACGCGTTCCTAATGCGAGCTCAGGTTCCCTCTTCATTTCTCATCCACCGAGAGGAAAATTGGCAGCTGTAATTATTTTGTTCCATCAGATCCTTAGGAAGAACTACATGTAGGATAGGATTTATAGAAATATGTTTTGAACTGTACCTGGTTAGTAGTTGCTTTAATTTGAAAGCAAATGTTTTTCGTACATATTTATTGAAACTTAACATTTTTAAACAAAAAAATATAAACAGGTCAGGCAAAAATATTGATACATATTTTAAAAAAGTGGAAGTCCTCTTCTTATCTCAAATCACCATCAGCAGGAAGGTACTGCATTCATTCCCTCCCCCCACTTCTTTTTTTTCCTATGTGCTATCAACTTACTAGATAGGTTGTAATTTTTTTCCCCATGTGCTATCAACTTACTAGATAGGAGTAATTCTTCTAGTAGGGACTATGATTGCATCATAACCAGGTTGAGTGCTCTTCATAATGGCGATCGCGCATTAGTTCTCTGGAGGCCGCGGGGGCATTAAAGGACTAATGGGGGTTGGCTGAGTAAAGGAAGAACCTGCTTCATCAAAAAGTGGCCAGGAAGGGTCATTGTCCTCAATTGGTACTTACTCATAATTGGAAAAACCGCCATCATGATGACCGACTTACATGGAGGGCCTCTCAAGTGCAGGGCATTAAGTGCTTTACGTGTGTATTACTTAAGCCTCACAGCAACCCTGTGAGGTAAGTCCTGTTATCCCCGTTTTAGAGATGTGGAAACTGAAGCCCCAAGAAGTGAGTAGCTTGCCCAGGGTCATAGAGCTTAGTAAGAGATTCAGATTTAGCCGGTCTGGCTCCAGAATCACAGTCTCACAAATGTGCCATCTTTTGGAAACACACCTGTGTTCTCTGGAAGCTGTTATATTTTTAAAGCCTACCTTTTGGCCCAGGAATTAGGTGAATGGAAATTACAGATATGTTAATAACTTAAATACCAGAGAAGAAATTCTCTATAATTAATTAAATATATGACTTGAAATAATTCTGTTGCCAGACTGCTTGCAGGAATCCTCCTTCTGGTTTTGCTTTGTTAAAGTAAACGCTTCCCCCCATGAGTCTTCTGTAGTGTTTTATTCTGGATATTTTTCTTTGGAGCCTGCCTGCATTCTGGCTTTTGCTCCTGCTGAGTAAGCAAACATATCTGGAGACAGCCATGGAGTAAAGGAAAAGAAAAGCTTTGCAATTTAAAATTGATTTATGTGGAAGCTTTTTCTGTGGTTCAAAAAAAAGATAAA
Source organism: Ursus maritimus (assembly GCF_017311325.1). NCBI lineage: Eukaryota > Metazoa > Chordata > Mammalia > Carnivora > Ursidae > Ursus > Ursus maritimus. The sequence continues at coordinate 62,477,339 of NW_024423453.1, forward strand.
GAAAACCCCTTCTGTCCTTTCTATCTTGTCATCCCCAGCTACAGTCAGCTGAACCCATTTCATTTGGGAGGTAGGCACGAGTGTGTAGAAAGCACTCAGAACAGGAGGTGAATGCCCCGGTGATAATCAGGTGACTTCCATGAGAAGCTCTGTTGTTGAGAAAGTGTACTTGGGTGAAAGTAAAATGTGGAGGAGAAAGCTCATAAAGGTGGCCAGACCGACCTAAAGTATGTGCCTTAACTTCTGGTAAGTTGTAGTGAAACAGGTAGAATGTCCTAGACCGATCCTCCCACCCCCAAACCATCTTTTGAATTAGCTCTCTGTATGTGCCTGTGCATACTGTGTGTGTGTGTGTGTGTGCGCGCGCGCGCGTGTGTGCGCACGTGCGTGCGAGCGTAGCCTTAATTCTAGCACTAGCCAAATTCTTAATGGCAGCTTTTGTTCTGAGGTGCCCTTTGTGCAGTTAACCTCCACAATGGCCCACACTCCAGCAAATCCTTTCTTCCTCATGCTCTTCTGTGTGCACAAGGCGTGTGACATTTATAATATAGACTTCAGGAACTCAAGAATAACGTATATAAAGAGTTCACAGTATTTTCTCAGTTTTTCCTTAGAATATCTAAACTACTAAGAGTCAAGAATTCAAGGTTGCTAACCTAATCCTTAAGTTGGAAAAGCCACTGTGAAGGGTGATGGAACAGAATATTACTATTCTCTTGTCACAGTAGAAGTTAGTATGTGATGTTGCTCTGTAAATTATTCAAATGTAAGAGTATTTTCCAACATTGCAGAGACTTAAAATACAAACAAGTGTTCTGAGAATGCGTTGTGTATACAGACGCTATTGTTTTTCCCCACTGAGACTTTGCTTCAGCACCTGAGATACGAGGATCAGAACGTCAAAGAGCAGCATTTATTTTTAGCAGTTTAAGATGTAATTGGCAATCATAAAATTTCCCCACTTAAAGTGTATAATTCCATGTTTTTAGTATATTCACAGAGTGGTGCAACCATCACCACTATCTAATTTTAGAACGTTTTCATCCCTCCAAAAAGAAACCCTGTGCCCATTGTCAGTTACTTCCCACTCCCTTTTCCCCAGCCCCTGGGAACCGTGAAGCTATTACCTGTCTCTGTGGAGTTCTGGACATTTCATATGGATAGAATCCTACAATACTTAGAATATATTGTCTTATCTGACTGGCTTCTTTCACTTCTGCATAGTGTTTCAAGGATCATCTGTGGTGTAGCCGGTATCAGTAGTCCCTTCTGTTTATGGCTGAATAATAGTCCATTGTGTGGATTGTCTACATTTTGTTTATCCATTTATCAGTTGATGGACATTTGGGTTGTTTCCACTCTTTGTTACGAATAGTATTAGTTTTTGTATGGACTGTATTTTTATTTCTGTTGGTCTGTCACCTAGGAGTGTACTTGCTGGGCCTGTGCTAATTCTGTGTGTGATATTTGGAAGGACTGCGTACAGTAGTAGTGTGCTAGCACTATAATTCATTCTTTGTTCAGTACAAGCATTATCTAAGGACCAGGAGCTTGGTTAAGTCACCCTTGTTTCAGACTACCCTGGGATACAAGTCACTAACCCAGATCTAACATCATATCCAACTAGAAATTGCAGACTGTTTTCATGCCTCTACAGGAGAAATTTTATTTTATACATCTGTGAGATCATATTCTGTTCTCTTGCTCTGCTTTTACCTTAAAAAAGTTATTGTGGTAAAATATATTAACTTAAAATCTATATTAACCATTTAAGATTTTTATCATTGTGGTAAATATGCATAATATAAATTACCATTGTAACCCTATATATTTTTTTATTGTGGTAAAATATGTGTAACAAATTTTACCATTTACCATTTTTAAAGTGTACAGTTCATTGGCATTAAGTACATCCAGAATGTTGTGTAATCATCACCACCGTCCATCTCCAGAACTTTTTTATCATGCCAAACAGAACCTCTGTATCTATTCAACAGTAAATCCCCAGTGCTCCCTTTCCCTAGCCCCTGGTTACCTCTCTTCTACTTCTTGTCTTTATGTGTTGGTCTGTTCTAGGTACCTCATATAAGTCAAATCATACGTTTGTCCTTTTGTGTCTGGCTTATTTCACTTAGCATATTTTTTAAGGTTCTTCTGTCTTACAGCATGTGTCAGAATTGCATTCCTTCTCAAAACGGAAGAATAATCCACTGTACAGACGTATATTACCGTTGTATTTATCTGTTCATCAGTTGATGGACATTTGGGTGGTTTCTACCTTTTGGCTTTTGTGGATAATGCTGTTGTGACGCTGGTGTACAAATACCTGTTTGGGTTCTTGCTGTCACTGCTTTTGGATACATACCTTGGTGTAGAATTGCTGGATCGTACGGTTGATTCTGTTTAACTTTTTGAGTAAGTGCCAAACTGTGTTCCTCAGCAGTTACACTATTTTACATTGGAATTAAGTACATTCTCACCAACAATGTACGAGTCTTCTGATTTCTCCACATCCTCACCAAAACTTATTTTCCATTTTTTTCGTTATAGTCAACCTAGTAGATATGAAGGTATCCCATTGTAGTTTTTACTTGCACTTCCCTAATGAGTAATTTCCCTAATGCACTTGTTAGCCATTTAAATACCTTCTTCGTGGGAAATATCTATTCAGATCCTTTACCCATTTCACTGGCTTGTCTTTTTGTTGTTTAATTGTAGGAGTTCTTTATATATTTTGATATCAGTCCCATAATGTTATATGATTTGGAAATAATTTCTCCCATTCTATAGGTAGTTCTTTCACTTTCTTCATATAGTGAATGATCTTTACATTCCAGAAAAAATCCCAATAAGTCCTGGTGGATAAAATTTTTAAAATATATTGTTGGATTTGGTTTGTTAGTATTTTGTTGAGGGTTTTGTGTATATGTTCGTTAGGCATGTGTTGGTTTTTAATTTTCTTGTGATGCCTTTTTCTGGCTTTGGTATTAGTGTATTGCAGCCTCATAGAATGAGTTGAGAAGTGTTCCCTTGTCTTCTGCTCTTTGGAAGAGTTTGAAGAGGATTAGTGTTCATTCTTTAAAATGTGGTAGAATTCACCAGTGAAGTCATCTGGTCCTGGACTTCTTTGGGAGATTTTTGATTGCTAATCCAATCTTTTTACTTGTTATAGGTTTGTTGCAATTTTTCTGTTTCTTCTCGAGTCAGTTTATATAATTTGTGTGTTTCCAGAAATTTGTCCATTTCATTTAGGTTAACTAATTCGATGTGTAGTTCATAGAGTTCTTTTATAATTCTTTTTATTTCTGCAGGGTCAGTAGCATGTCTCCATTTTCATTTCTGATTTAGGTTAATGTGTCTTACCTCTTTATTCTCTGTAAGCTAGCTACAGGTTTGTCAATTTTGCTCATCTTTTCAAAGAAGCCACTTTGGTTTTCATTGATTTTCTTTATTGTTTTTCTCTATGTCATTGATCTCCTTCTGATATTCATTATTATTTTCCTTCTGCTAGCTTTTGTTTTAGTTTTCTTTTTTGTTATGGTATGAAGTTAGGTCATTGATTTGAGATCATTCATCCTTTTTAATGCAGGCATCACAGCTATAAATTTCCTTCTGAGCACTGCTTTTGCTGTTTCCCATAAGTTCTGGTATGTTTTATTTTTGTTTTTGCTTTGATTTGTCTCAGGGTATTTCCAATATCAGGCTTTCTCAGGGACTTTTTCTGTCATCTTATTTTGTTTCTTTGAATGGACCGTATCTTCTGTTTTCTTTTCATGCCTTGTGATCTTTCTAATTGAAAAGTGGACATTTGAATTTGATGTTTATAATATTGTATTTCTGGAAATCAGATTCTCCCCCTTCCCTGGTTTTTTGATTGTTGAAGGCAGTAGTGTTTCTTGTATCTAGTGACTTTTTTTTTTTTTTTTAAAGATTTTATTTATTTATTCGACAGAGAGAGACAGCCAGCGAGAGAGGGAACACAAGCAGGGGGAGTGGGAGAGGAAGAAGCAGGCTCATAGCGGAAGAGCCTGATGTGGGACTCGATCCCGTAACGCCGGGATCACGCCCTGAGCCGAAGGCAGACGATTAACCGCTGTGCCACCCAGGCGCCCCTGTATCTAGTGACTTTTAATAAATATTTTTACAGGGGCCGTATTCCCTGTCCTGTATGGTCATTGAAGTCTCTTCTTCTTAACGTGTTCAGCTAGTGTTTTCATAGAGATTTCCTTGAATGCCAGAAGCTAAAAAACAAGCAAACCTCTCCAGTTCTTTGCAGTTTGGCTCTGTACTGGTGCCTATTTTCATAAGTTAGCCAGACTTGGAACTAGCCTAGTATTCAGCGTGAGGTGAAAGCTTAAGGTTTTCTCTGAGCATGCATCCTACCCGGGGCATACCTGCAGCTTTCTCAATTTCCTCAGATACAGGGGTACTTTTGACTGCCCTAATTTCCCAAAGAAGCTCTCTTCTTGAATTTTCCTTCTGGACCTTGGGTAGTCTATTTTATGTTTCAACTATAATCTTTTACTTCAGGTGTCTGCGGATTGTTCTTCCATCTTACCACGTTTTGAGCAGTGCCAGCCACTTCTCCAGCCTGGGTGACTTTGAGTTAGTGAAACCAAGACTATACCTTGTGTCAGTCCTTCAAGTGGCCCCCAGATAGGTTATAACAGAACTGTTGACTTTTCTTTCATTCAGTGTTCAGCTGATTGCTGTAAGTCTTTGTTTTCCAGAGTTCTGGTAAAGTTGGTTCTGATAATTGGTGTGTGTTTTTCGATGTCATGGTACTGTAGGGAGTTGTAGGTGGGAGCATGGAGCTGTTTACTCTCCCATTTTGCTGTCGTCACCCTCACCTTGTCAGACTTGGACACCTTCCGGTAGTCATCTCAGCTTTCATGGAAAGCATTTTATTCTCTACCCTCTACAGATTCTGCAGATAAGAGGTGTTTCATTGCTTGTTAGAGCCTCTTTTTATATATCCCTGGCAATTACTACAGTTTCTGTTAACACTGTTTTTCCAGATTATTTTTGACTGAGCAGTGGTGTTAATATTTTCTTCTGACTAATCTTTAGATTAAATAAATATTAAATACTAAATATAAAAATTTTTAAAAAGTTTTATGCCTTATGATCTTTATATCTTAAGGCCATGTCTTTGGGTATTTTTTCCCCCTGTGCAAATGCACGTTGGAAAGAACCTGAGACAATGGTATGATTTATATAGTTTTGATTTATATACAGTTTTATAGTTATGCATTTACTGGCAAAACTGAAATATAGCTAAAATGGTCTTCTATCTATTTGGTGGATAGTATACATTTATAATCATTTTGCAAATATGGAAAGTTGGCATTGTTTGGCAGAACATCAGACAATGACCACTGCATGTGGCTTTTGATGACCTTACTGCCCTCTTCTGTAACATGAGAATAGTGTAAGAGTGTATTCAGGAGGTGAATTCTAGCACTGTACACAGACTAGAAATGACCACTTGCATAAGAATTTGAGAATTTTGGATGTAAGAATGTATGATGTCTTTCTGATGTTCTTTGGCTACTTTTGTTGTTGATCAATCATTTTGATATTGGATGGGGATCACTGTTAATTTTTCAAGAGTTCGACCTAGGAGCTAACATATCACATTTACTCTGAAGACTGAGTTGGGGAAAAAATAGACAAACAATTGGTAATAAGTTGTTTATATGAAGTCAACCCAAGGCTGCTGTAACCCTGCGCTGAATGCCATTTTCCCAGTTGTCCCTTATTGCCCCTCACCTTGATTGCCCAGTTACAATTCTCCATAAAGGCATAGGAGTTAGTAGATCTGCACTTCTCTGCTTAAAATAGTTATTTTTATAGGGAAAGGTTGGATTACTTAGTACTGACATGTTGCTTCAGGGGATGTTTTGGATTGTTGGTACCTCTAATTCTTTGTGGTGTCCTTACACATTATCACCTTTGAACCCTCAATTGTGGAGGTAAGAGGAGGTGGGATTGCCTTTATTTTACAGATTAATAAACAAAACTTCAGTGACATTATTTCTTAAGTAAGTGATGGTGGTATTCTAGAAGCCGGGTCTCAGATGTCTAAGGCTAATGTTCTTTCTAATATTTCACATCTGACAAGTGGATTTTGAGAAATAGTTCATTACATGGTGAGAGAAGAACAGCATAGTTAGAAATTAGTGTATGGAAAAGCAAAGGGGGATGCTAGGAATCAAAGACCCTTACTATTAGTGGCATATGTGTGTTGTGTGTTTATTATATTGTGGCCATATTCATTGTAGTTTAATGATTAGTTCTTTTGAAATGAACAAAACCATAAATCTGTTAAAATAATGACTTAAGGGGCACCTGGGTGGCTCAGTTGGTTAAGCATCTATCTTCAGCTCAGTTCATGATCTCGGGATCCTGGGATTGAGCCTGCTCAGTGGGAAGTCTGCTTCTTCCTCTCCCTCTCCCTCCCCCCCCAGTCAATGCTTGCTCGCTCACTCTCTCTCTCTCAAATAAATTAAAAAATCTTGAAAAAAAGTAACTTAATAAAAGAACCTCTTGAATTTTCATTTAATTTAATATATATTTTACTTTTCTCCTTTTAGACCTTTCATTTTCCCCATAAGAATCCACAGGGAAGAGGACTTAGAATAACATAAACGTAGGGGCAGTAAAACCAAGGGGAAAAGGCTAACAACAGTTCTGAGCAAGTGCTGGGAAGAGCCTGAACACCGGGGGTGGAGAAAAGGGAAAAGTCTAGTGAGTGCCTGCAGTAATTGACCTCATTCTAGCATGGCTGCTAGGACACACAATTGCAGAGTTTGATACTGTAAAGGATCAGAGAACTGTTGGCTCTGCTTGAGGCACTTTCAAACCTCACTACTCTACCTGAATTGAAGCAGAAGCCTGCAGGAGGATTGGCTTTCTGGCCATGAATAGGCTGATCAGTAGGAAGCAGTGCTGGCTTGGTCATGTTCATTCTTCCTCATTATAGACAGGGGTCCTCATTATGTAGATGGGGGAGAAAGTAAGGGTGGAGCTAAGAATGACTCTTCCAGAAACTTACTTTCACATTACCGCTCAGAAGCACATGTCTGTAACTTACCAGGACGGCTGGGTTGAGGAATGGTTATCCTTTTGATGCCTGTTTATCTTTTTATTTTGCCTGAATTTTACAGCAGAGAAGATTTAGAAAGAAGTGAAATGTAAACCATTCAACTCTGTGATCTTGGCTACCTTGGATACGTTCCTGAGCTCTCTCTGCCTCACTTCCTCAACTGTGAAATGAGGTACCAAGAGGTAGAAGGGAGTTTATGTATCTAAAGTGCCGAGGCAGTGCCTAGCACAAAATAAGTGCTATCTAAGTGTTATTGTCAGAAACTGAAAAAATGAGGAACAGACAATGTAGACAGCAAAATGGATATGTAATCTGTCCCACCTGAACAAGTGCTTCTACCAAATTCAGTATGTATTTTTGCCGTTAGGCTTTATTAATGAGACTGAATTTTATCACGGATGCCTATCTCCAGTAGATACAGGACATAGTCAGTTACGTGACCATGAAAAGACACGGTACGTGCAGATTTAGGTGGATTTTGTGAGCTTCTTACAGTGTGTTAGAACCTGGAAAATGATATTGGCAACAAAAGACACAAAGACTCTGGTGCGCTGGTCACATTTTTCCTGCAACAGAGTTAAGTGCTTATGGAAATAGAGTTGGTAATACATTATCCTGGGTAATAAATGCTGGGCAGTGCTTATACTTTACACAAAACTGTATTTTTAAAACCTCCTTGTATTTGAAAAAAATGGTAATTATTAGGACTGACCCTCACAGAGTGTGGTTTGATGTTTTCGAACGATTTTGTATTATTAAATTTGTTGATTTTTGATCATCTTTAAGTGGCCCTGATTTTATTAAAAAGTAATTTTCAGTTATGATCACTTGTTTTTGGTATGTTATTATATTAGTGAAGGGTTCTGTTATCTCTGTTTTCATGTAGAGGGAAAACAAATTGGAGAAAATAAATTCTTTCTCTTTAAGGATGAGCTGTTTTCTTTTTCCTGAAACGGTATTTTTGGAGGCTCGTGGTTTAAACAGATTAGCCGGGCTGAGAATGAGATTAAGTGATGAATGCATAAAAATGCAGGGTCCGAAATGCTTATACTGGGTAGTTCAGCTAGGACTCAGCCCTTGGATATGTCTTTGCTGTTTATGTGTAAGGGCTTAAAGAGCTGAACTCACTGTGGTTCCTTACAAAGTTCTTTTCCTGGCTCCCCAGTGTCAGTCAGACAGACCGTCTTAAAACTTTGAGGTTCAGTGCCTGACTGTGTTAACCACTAGGCCTTTCGTAATAATGTTCTCAAAATTTTTAGAAAGTGAGAAGTCATACTTTTATATAAGCCAAAACAACAACAAAAAGGTAAAGTTCCTCTTTCATAATTAGGAGAGTAGAGTATGTTCTATAACTTTTTACTGTCAGTGTCAGTATAAAACCATTTTAAATTCCAGCTTAGCTGCCTTTAAATGAAATTTGAAATAAAACCACTTAATACCTATTATAGTAAAAAGTTAGGATTTTTTTTCCCCTTTCTGCATTGGATCAGGACCACTCTAAAGTTGTGACCTTGTGAATCTTAGGTCACCATTTGGAAAACTAAGGTCATTAAGCTTCAGAGTTGGGGATGTCTGAGGATAGCTCCTGTGGAATAAGAGAAGGTGACGGAAAAGGAGACTTTTCTGGGTTTACTATGTAGTAGGCATATTTATTCCTGTTTAATTTAATACAGCCACGTGTACCGTCTGCTTCTCCCTCCTTTCCCTTTAGCTTCTTGTACCCCTAATTTTAGATTCATTTCTCTGTTCATTCTTTTAAAAATTTCTGGAAGCTTTCTTTTTTAGCTTCTTTTTATAATTAGGTAGTTTCCTGTCTCAGAAATAAAAAGGGAACTTCTTTATCTTGGGGATATTACTCACAGTTTTTCTGGATCACTGTTTTTATATATAAAATATGATGGAGTCAGATTACTATTCCAGATATGACTTTCTGTGAAGTAGTATAAGATGAGATTTATCCTTCCATAAACGTTCTTGTTTTCATTTTCTGTCGTTTTACTCAGCACCATGTATTGGCTAGGACCCAGACAACTAAGTACAGTTCCTTTTTGCAAAGGCAGACTAATCCTTTATTCTTTTGTTTCTTCTTTGTTAGTTAAGCCAACCAAAATTTTGAATTGCAAACTTAGTGATATAGTTTAATAAATATTTTACCAATATAAGGGTGCCTGACTGGCTCAATCAGAAGAGCATGGGACTCTTGATATTGGGATTTTAAGTTCAAGCCCCACTTTGGGTGTAGAGATGACTTAAAAATAAAATCTTTGGGGCACCTGGGGGGCTCAGTCAGTTAAGCACATGACTTTGGCTCAGGTCATGATCCCAGGGTGCTGGGATCAAGTCCCGCATCAGGCTCCCTACTTAACCAGGATTCTGCTTGTACCTCTCCCTCTGCTCCTCCCCCGGCTCGTGCTCTCTTTGTGTCTCTCTCTCTCAAATAAATAAATAAAATCTTTGAAAAAAATAAATTCTTTAAAAATTTTTTACCGTTATATAAACATATTAAATACTAACTTCTGACTTAGAAAGACTTGTGATAGCTTCTGAAGTGATCAATTAATCAAAAAGGAATGCTCCTAACATTGTAAAGAATTGTAGGAACATGTTTATATTATTATTAGATAAATAAAAATATCTGAAAGAAAGAACAGTCGGGTGCTTAATCTTGCTCTGTTGTGTCAGTATAATCCCAGTATAGAGAATGATGTGTTCATTATGGTCGTTATTGGCAGTTGCTGGGAAAAGAATCATGAATCCATCCTAATCATGGGGCTGGGTGTTTGGTTGCACTTTTCAATGTTTGCAAATTCCAGGTGGGCAGAAAGTGTTAGTGACATGCCAGTTGTGTAGGAAACATCGTGAGCAAAGGTAATTGACAGAAATTAGGCTGGGGTGGGGAGAGAGGAGGGTTATGGATAGCCTTGGTATATAGACACCGAGTAGATTCCTTAAGAAGTGGAAGGTGTATCAAGGTAGGTAGTGGTGGTGGAGAGAGAACTTTAAATCCCAGGCAGGGGAATTTAGATTAGAGGTAAGTAGATACTCGGAAGTCCTTGTTTATTTTTAGATATGACCAGGAAGAAAGGACTTTCTCTCTTCTAGCTTTCAGATATTATTGGTTGTTGACTTGATGCTTAGAGCTGCTGTGGCCATCTTATAACCCTGTGAGTATTGTTAATTCCATCCCATATCCTTGATGTCTTGAATTTAATTTCTCCTAGGTACTGTACCTAGATCAGGTCCCATTGACAGTGTGATTTGATTGTATGTTTTAATAACTCTTTGTTGTACTCTTAATCTGCTCATAATATTTTAGAGTTTTAAAATTGAAAGGGTCCTTGGAGGTAATCTGATCCACCTATCAACTAGTACAGGAATTATACCCTTAGTTTTTGTATTTCTGCTAGAATGCATGAACTATTTTTTAAGAAAACTCTTGCCATTGGTATATTTCATTCCTTAAGTTAAAATATGCCTTTCCTAGTCCTTTCTGGAGCTGTACAAAGTCTAATCTTTTTTCAGTATTCCAGCCCTTCCAGATATTTGAGGACATTTATGATGCCCTCTTCTAAATATTCTTTTCTCAGTGTAAATATTTTACTTTCTCTTACTTTATATTTCAAGATTCCCCACCATTATTCTTACCCATCTTTTGTGTATTCTGGTCCTATTGAAGACCCAGAATTAAACATATCCTTTTAAAAAATCAGGATATTTTTAGCAGCAGGCAACAGAAAACCCCTTCACATTTGGCTCAAAGAATAAGGAGTCTACTCTTTTCAATTCAGAAGTTTACATTTTCTTCATAAATGAATGTTCCTGAAATCGAGACATTTTGAACATTTATGTGACTAGCATGTCAATTTTAGTTGACAGCATTCCCCCCTTGATGATTTGTAAAATAATGATGCAACCTACCATTGAAATGTCTTATATTTGATGAAATGTGATGATATCTCAATTATCAGGAGAGCTCATGAATACAGTGGATCCATGCTTTTTTTTTTTTTCTTTTGGCCTTAATTATATCAGTGACCCAATGTGGCAGATAAATTTCGGCTTGCCCTCTTATGGCTGCAAGATGGCTGCTGCAGCTCTAAGCATCAGACTTCCCATCAACAACATCTGAAGGCCAGAAGAGGGAAGGTCCCTTTTTTGTGTTCATTTTTAAAAAGCAAAATTTCCAGAAGTAGACTCTCTTTGGTCAGAATTGTTGTATGCTTATTCCTCAACCAGTTACTGATAGGAGATAGGGATTACCATTTTGAACTCATTGGTTCTCAATCAGTGGTTCTCAGACTTGTGTGCACCAGAATGACCTGGAGAACTTGTTAAAACACAGATTTCTGGACCCCACTCCCAGAGTTTCTGATTTAGAAAGTTTAGATTGGGGACTGAGATTTTGGATTTCTCGCAAGTTCCTGGGTGATACTGATGCTGTTGATCCAGGGAATGGATATGGGTCAGTCTCCCTTAAAATGTGTGGCCAACTGATATCCAAACAAAACCAGGATTTTATTATCAAGTGAGATGGGCAATGAGAGAGGTAGGCAACTGTCCATTTCTGTAATAGTCTAGATCATATTTCTTCTAGGTGTTGTAACACACTGAAAAGTGTGATTGCTATTGTGGGTTGTAGAGAATATATTATTAGGAATAAAGTAAGCTTTGAAAATGATTTACTTATACAGAGTAGATCAAGTAGATTTGAGATAATGTTTGTTACTTTCTGGTATGCTTTCTTGAGGGGGAGAAAAGAGGGTAGCTGTTCAGTGAGGGTACAGGAAATGTGTGGAAGTATAGAGTAGATATTAATGATAGCTGGTATATGTTAGGTCATTTAAACATCAAACTATATCTGTGAAATAGGTACTGATAATATTCATATTTCCCAAAGGAGGAAACTGAGGCCCAAAGAGGTGAAATAATTTGCCCAGTGTAGTACAGCTGGCAGGTGGTAGAGTTGGGTTTCAGAGCCATGCAGTTTGGCCTCACCACCTCTACTTTTAAGCATGTGTTCTCCTTTCAAGTGGGTCCTCTGTTGCATGAATGGTAAGGCTGAGCAGTTCATTTTAGACGTGTGGTGGGATTAGCATTCTGGTAATTATTCCCCCCTTCCCTCCCTCCCTCCCTTTCCTCCCTGGTTCATCACTACTTATATTTAGTGTTATTGATACATTTGAACATAAGTGTAGAACTTAAAACATTATGTTAGCAATATGTGCCAGCTTTTTGCCATTTTACGCATTTTATAAACCTGCCTTCCGTGTTTTTTTACACATACTAGGGGCAAAGAAAATTGTGTAGATAGGATTGAGAATAGAGACTGCGGATAAAACATTTGTTTTTGTTGTTGTTGAATGTTATGGTGTGGAGGCTAATTATCTTTTTAAGAGGCATTGTGTGGGTCTGTCTTTATGGCAAGTAAACTAACACAAAGGTTTTTAGTTGTTCCAGAATTATTGGGAAAGGTAAAGAAACTCTAGGCCAGACTTCTAAGGCATGACTCCCAAAAGCAGACTGTAAAACTGGGCTGCTGCATTTCTTGCCATGCCCTGCTTAGCACTTAGTCTGTAGCCGCACTGAACCACTGGCTGTGGTCTCTCACTTTGTGCAGGCTCTCGCCTTTGCCTGATGTACTCAATCCTCTTTTCTTGACTAATGCTTCTTACCCTTCAGGTCTCATTCTAAATTTTCCTTAAAAAATTTTACTGATCCTTCCATCTTAATCTCCGACAGTCCCGAGAGTCCAGAGAGCTCCTGCTCTGTGCTCCCGTTGCACTCTATCCCACTGCCCTAGTACCTAACCATTTATTATTGCTTATTGGTCTTTTTTCCCCCATTCCACATTGCGTCCTAGTGCCTAGTGCAGTAGGGTGCTTGGATGTAGAGAGTTGAGTGGTTCAGATTTAAAAGTCACTAATTACACATTTGAAACTTCATTATCAAGAAATAGATGCCAATCACTAACCTCTAAGTTGTAATTTATAATTCTCATAATTATAATTGACTTGATAGATTTTTGCATTGGTTTGACTATAGCACCCTTTCTAAAGCATGTCTAATGTAACTTACTGGAGATTGGACATCTGATCTGTTTGCTACGAATTCTTTGCAAGCTTGGAAACTGGGAATCTGAGAAGTTTGTGACTACATGAAAATAGACTCAAAAAAGAAACCTTTTATTTTTTGAATAATTGTAGGTTTCCAGAAAAGTGAAGCACAGAGAGTTCCTGCATACTCTCCACCGGGTTTCCCCCATTGTTACCATCTTAAATTACCATGGTACCTTTGTCCAAATGAAGAAACCACCATTGGGACACTACCATTAACTAAACTCCAGAGTTTTTGGATTTCACCAGTTTCTCCATTTGTGTCTTCTTTCTGTATCAGAATCCAGTCCAAGACACCAGATTGCATTATGTCGTCCTGTCTCCTTAGTTTCTTCTGGGCTGTGAGAGTTTCTGTGTTTCCTTGTTTTTTGTGTCCCTCACAGTTAGGAAGTACTGGTCAGACATTTTGTAGAATGTCCCTCAATTTGGGTTGGTCTGAAGTTTTTTGTTTTTGTTTTTGTTTCCCCATGATTACACAGAAGTTACAAATTTTTGGAAAGAATATTACAGGGGTGGAGTAGTTTCTTGATACATCAAATCAAGGAATGCATGATACCTGCATGACATCATGGGTGAGGTCAGCCTTCAGTTAAGTTGTTAGTCCCTTGCTTAAGGTGGTGTTTTCAGGTTTCTCCACTGTAAAGTTCCTATTTTTCTCATTTCCCACTCAGTTCTTTTGAAGCACGTTACTAAGTAGCACACCCTCAAGGGATTGTGGGGCTGGGCAGGAAGTTAAGCTCCACCTCCTGGAGAGGGCAGTGTGTGCATATGTTATTTAGAATTCCGTAAAGGAGATTTGCTTTTTCTTTCCCCCCAAATAAATAGATTTATCCCTGTGCAGTCACTTTGGATGTATTGATGACAATTTAGAGACCCACTTAATGGGTCTCTACTATGTGACACATACTGTGCTAATTTAGGGACAGTAATTTTTAACTTTTTTGGGGTCATATGCCTCTTTGAGAAACTGATAGCTGCTATAGCCTTTCTGTCCAAAACCATAAGATGTATAAAATGTTGCTTCTAATTTAAGGGGTTTCATGGATCTTTGAAACTCTTAGAACTTCAATTAAGACAGTCTACTCTGTCTTCTAGTAATTTAGGACAGCGGAAGAGACAGGTTAAAAAAATTGAATAGGATTTGTTGCACGCTATGAGGGAAATTTGAGTAAAGTACTATGGGAATACAGTTAAGGGAGTAGTTTTACTTTGGGTGTGGGGAAAGCTACAGAGAAGAGGTACCATTTGAATTTGGCACTGAAGAATGAGAAAAAGTTTAATCATCAAAAGATTGGAAAAGCATTCTAAGCAGAAGGAACAGAGCCAGTGAAGACCTGAGCAAAAATGCATGGTTGAGGAGCTACATCTTGCCATGGTATAGATGAGGTGGGCGGTGGGTTGGATATGAAAGAGACTTGGATAAGTTTCTCTGTTCCTGAATTTTGAAATGCTTAAATGACTAGATAATGATTTTGTATGCAGATTATTTTCATCTTTAGTTTTATGGCTCAGTAATGTACTTCACCTGCATCATGCATTGTATGAGTTAAGAAGTGACTAGGTGATGGAGAAATGCAGACCTCTTTCTCAAGAAGCTTGGATATGAAGGAGCTTGGTGAGACAGACAGCTAGAAGAGATTGTGGGGTCCATAGGAGTTTTAAGTTGGGAGAGACTTGAGTATGTTTAAATGAAAGGAGGGAGCCAGTAGAGAAGGAATGTGGGTAATTGAAATAAGGTCCTGAAAAGGAGGAATGGTTGATCTAACACAGAATAGATAGTTGCATTAGGAAATAATCCAGTTTGTACTTAATTGGTTTTGTATATTGTATTTAGAATGATCAGATTTACATATAAGAGTTAACATTTGGCTTATAGGTAAATTCAGGCTGTGGCCTGACCTTCCACCTTGCTGTTACTGTATTCAATGTGCTTATTTAATTTTTTGTGTTAATATACTTAAGTCTTTGCTAAGTTCTGGTGAAGGAAAAAGTATCAGGCAGTCCATAGCCTTCGCGAACTTGGTAGAGGTAATTAGGATATAGACAGATATAGAAAAGGATCAAAAATAAATCTATTATGTGAAATTCTACAATTCTTTCTCATGCTTTGGGCTTCAGCCCAAAGTGATTGGGCCAGAGTAGTCACTCTATCTTCTTGTTTGTTTTTCGGGGTGCTGGAGAAAACGAGGTTAGGATTTGTGGTAGTTTTGTCTTGTTCTAAATAGTTTCTCAATTAGAAGTGAATTCAGCTGGTTCTGCACTTAGAGAACCTTTGCTTGATATTTTTCTTTTCCTTTTAGATAATTTTAACTCTGAGCTATGAAGAAGACTAATTTTTAGGGTGACCTCTTTTCTTCCCTATCTTTTAACTTAGGCCACAATGTTAATCGCTAGTTTCTAATCTGATAGATACTATTTATAAAGGAATTGAACCTCTCATGAAGGAAATTATTCCTAAATAAAGCATTAAAATATAGCACATGTTTGAACATAGGTTTGACCCTATGCTTCACAAAAGGAGGTTTTTGGTTGTGGTTATAATGCCCTTTGGGCATGGTATTAATTGACTTTGGAAATTAATTTAAAATGAAACTTCATTAGGCAGCCAGTAATCTTGCATTTATATTCTTTCTGCTTTAAATCCTTAGTGAAAGCATATGCTCTTTACTCTAAATACTCAAAAAGTGTACTAGTTTTATTGTTGAAAACTCTGTAGTATTGTAATGGTAAATAAACAACTTCCACTTTTAAAGGAGCGTTTTCCTTTTGTGATGGATTTTTGAAAAGAAATTTTAACAAAATTGCATAATTTGTACCAACAATTGACTTTGAAACCTTTAAAGTCAGTATATTTTATGCTTCTGGACTCATGCATTTAGCAAATATGTGCACAAGCATGGTTTGATACAGCAGTAAGAAAGACTCGGATCCTGTTCTTAAGCTTCCAGTCTAGTGGAGACAAATGGAACGGGAGTTGTTAGGTCTGCGAAAGATAGGGTGTCTGATGTGAGCCTATGAGGGGGAGCTTCTCTCTTTTTCGGGAAGGCATCAGCAAAGATGTCTTTGGTAATGTGACATCTGCAACCTTAGGTATGAGTAGAATCTGAGGCAGAGTATGGGGCAGAGTGAACAGTTACAAGGGAGGGAGGGAGTGTGCTTGGGGAGGGTGGGGGTCCTTTGCAAGATGACCTAGGAGGCTGAAGTGTCCACATGCAGGGAGAGCAGGACATAGTGAGGGTCTTGTAAGGATTTTGGCTTTATCCCCAAGGCTTCAGAAAGCCATTGATGGGAGATCAGATTTGTGTTTTGAGTAAGATCACTGCAGCAGAGTGTAGTGGCCTGAGGTTGGAATGGAAAATGTACGGGAGGTCTGAACAAATGTAGGGAGGCCAGTTATCTTTCAATAGTCGTCTCTGCAAGGGCTGACGTTGGGAGTTTTCTGAGAGACCGCTGAAGTAGTCAGGTGAAAACTGTGTATGTATATTGAACAAACAGCATATGCCTCTTTTAAGAAGTGTAAAGCTTTGTGTAGTGCATATAGTTCTCAAATTTCAATTAAGGATCCATATCCTCTAGATAATGTATAACTATTGTGAAATCTTTGATAATTTTTTCTTTGGGGGGGTGTCCTGTGTTTATTTTATAAAATGAAAGTTTAATATTCAGATGATAAAGTCTTTGGTCATACCGATATAAAAACAGATTTTTCTTTTCAGTTTTAAACGTATTCGATTACTGCTCTGGAACACTTGACCCTTAATTAACTAAGAAGGCAGGGAATTTGTTCTGCCCAAATGTTAAATAATGTTGTTTAACGTTTGGAAGCCTGAAGCAAGACAAGGCAGTGGTGACCATAGCCAAGCCGAGAGGATTCTTTTTGAGTAATAAAGTAAGCTTGTAAAATGTGTACTGTTCTGGAGAGTATGTCATAGCAAGACTGGACAAATAGGCGCCATGAAACCATGGGCCTGGTCAGAAGATTCTCACAGTTCTCATCTCGAATGCAGCTCAAATAAATATGAGGTGGCTGTGCTGGTAGAAAATCTTTGTATTTTCTATTTGTCTTTCTCTTCCAGGAGGAGTAGAAACTTTACATAGCAGATTTATGAGAATATGATGAGAAAATGTTAGAATTCACTTTTGAGTCCGTAAAGTAGGGTGGACTAGTGAGAAGATTTGAAGAGAAGGTCTGAAGCAGTCAGTGGAGAGAAAAGAGAAGGGAGAGCAGGATACTTTTCTCTTGAAGAATGGGAGGGTAGACCATATTTATAGGCAGATAAGGAAGCAACAGAAAAAAAAGAAAAGAATTCTAGAACCTCTATTAATTTGCAAGAAAACTACAAAAACACACTGACTGATACCTTCCTGGAGTTAACTATACTACGAGGTTTGTGGGTGCAGGCCCCAAGACTGTCTTGACTCCTGACACCAACTCCAAGTTCAGGGAGTTCCCCAAATCACCCTGAGGTTCCATAATTTGTTAGGACTTGCAAAACTCACTGAGAGCAATTATTCTTACAGTTGTGGTTTATTACAGGGAAAGGATACAGATCAAAATTAGCCATACGAAGAGACCCCTAGGGCAGGGTCTTAGAGAATTCTGTATGTGTAGCTTCTGTTCTCTTCTCCCATGGAGTCAGGACAGTTACCCTCTTGGTATCCGTGTGTACATGATGTTTGACCCTATACACGGAGTATTGCTAACCAGGGAACTCAACTCAGGCTTTGGTTCCAGAGTTTTTAATGGGGCTTCATTATGTAAGCATGATTAGTTGATTGTCCATGGAGTTGAACTCAGTCTATAGGTTTGTTGATTCTGTGTGACCTGAAGCCTCCACACAATATGGCGATTACGGGTACCAGCCACTGTGTGGTTGAAAATCTGTGTGTAACTTTTGACACCTCAGAACTTAAGCACTAAGCTTATTATTGACCGGAAGCCTTATTGATAACATAATTAATTAACACATATTTTGTATGTTATATGTATTGTATACTGTATTCTTACAATAACGTAAACTAAAGAAAAAGAGAATGTTATTAAGAAAATCATGAGGGGGGAGAAAATACATTTACAGTACTGTGGTGTATTTATAAAAAAAGTCCTGCATACAGGTGGATCCACGCATTTCAAACTTGTCTTGTTCAGGAGTCAACTGTATTCTGTTTAAAAGCAAGTTGAGGATCAAATTGTCATTTCTTGGTTTTCTGCTCTGTTAGTTCTCTGGGCCACTAACTTAATTCTGTTCATTTGTCTTAGAAAGCAAATAGATTAGTGAAATAGAACAGACTAGTGTTACTAATGTTAGAATAGAGAATGAGAACCTTTGGTCACATGTATACTTTATTAGGAAAAAAAATTCAATTAAAGTTCTTCAGGTGCAAGAAATGTCATCCTGGTGGTGGCCAATCATTCTTAAGTGGTGGAGTGCATTGACTTTTCCTCCCTCCTTTCTTCCTTCCATCTTTCCCATCCTCCCACCATTTGTCCTTCTGTCCTTCCCACAATTTATTATATATCTAGATTCAAAGCTTAAAAAATTAGTATATTAGCCTAGCTTTAAAACAAATGTGTCAAGCCTTGAATGATGTAGATAAGTAAGGCCAGCAGTATGCCTAGTATGTTATGGTATCAGAGCTAAGGACCTTCCCCAGAATGTTTCAGAGAGGACCACTGTAGTCAGAGCAAGGAAGCAGTGCTGTTATTTCATGTCTTCAGAAGACTCCCCCACAGCTATAACCACACCACTGATACCATTGATTTATTCCAATGTTTTTAACTGCCTTTTGCTGGGAAATTTTTCTTAAGATATCATTTGAATTCAGTTGACTTACAGTAAGTCTATCTGTATGCTCTAATTGTAAATTGGGAATTAAAAAAGGCCTCTTTCTTAAGGTAATTTGTTAATAAGTTTGGTTACCATCGTCTTCCTTTCTCTTCTGATCTTGTCTCTAAGTGGCGTTCAACCTTCAGTTTACTATCCTGTTGAACAGGACTGTTCTTTTCTTCCCAGCCAGTTATGAGAATGATGCCATTACTTCCTTTTATAGAGCCAAAATGATACATTAGTCCAGGCTTATTAATACTTATTTCCCTTGGTGATGGGAGCTGTTAGTCACTTCTAAAGACAGATTTATAATGGTATTTTTAAAGTGGGAGAAAACGTGAGGCAAAAAGGAATGTGAATTGATGTGTTGAAAAGATTGAGAGAAATAGAAATAAAATACTTGCTGAGAGATTATCAAATGGATCTTGGGTCTACGTTTTCTGAAACTAGGACTTAGTTTTGTCTGATCTGAATTCATGATGCTTTCCAGACTACTCTGTTGTTTCTGCTATTAATGCTGTAGTTTTTAACATGGGATTTTAGGAAATAGGACATCTTGTTTACATGGGTGGAATTAGATGACATTGTTCTGTTACAGGAGGTAGACAGAAGAAAAGGGAAGGGGAAAAATAAAGGATTTCAAGGTTGGAAGGAATTTTAAGTGATCATTTTGTTCAGCTCGCCTTTTTTTCAGATAGATAATATTGCAATTTAAGAAGTGAGATGGGAATCAGAAAATAACCCAAACTGGAGGGTAGGGGTGGAGGACGTCCTATCTATTCAAATTACTTTCACCTTGTGTTTTCTACAAATGGTTTTATATAAAGGGTAATACAGCAGTGGGTTTTTTAAAAGATTTAAAGCGTAGACGTGCTTGAAATATTATCATCTTATTAATTTTTTTTCAGATTACAAAAGCCTGATACATGCTTATTTCAAGCATAGAAACCATTCCAAATGTTAATGTAGAGAGCAAAGATTCCCCGTAACTTTACCCTCACAGAAATAACCACTATTAAAAGTTTGTTGCATAATCATTATTTTTATTCACTTTTATAAGAATGGGGGAGTATATTATATATATTATTTTACAAATTGGTATTTTTAGTTAACATCTTGCATGCCTTTCTATATCCGTTTGTATAGTTCTGCTAATGTTAAATGTATACATAGATTCCATTGTGTTGTACATTCCTTTTTGCCATAATTTGTTAAAACAGTTTTTTATTGAAAATATTTAGTTGGTTTCTAATTTTTTTATGACTACAGAGAGTATATGTAGAAATGCAAAAAGTTCTTCAGTCAACTTTATGATATATAGTTATTATTTATCTTTTGTACTTGTATTAGTACTTAGTAGGATAAATATTTCTGTATCTAGAATGCAAACATAAAAAATACTCAAAATGGGTACGAATTTGTATTTCCCTTAAGGAACTATTGTCATTGTTTTATTTATTTATTTTTAAGATTTTATTTATTTATTTGAGAGAGAGAGCACAAGCAGGGGGAGCAACATAGGGAGAGGGAGAAGCAGACTCCCCGCTGAGCAAGGAGCCAGATGCGGGGCTCGATCCCAGGAGGATCATGATCCAAGCCAAAGGCGGACGCCTAACCGACCGAGCCACCCAGGCACCCCTGTTGTCAGTGTTTTAATCTGATAGCCAAAACGTGTTTATTAGTTTATAGTCCTTAGTTTGTGTCTTTTTTAGTTTTAGCTCAGTGAATTTTGACAAAATGAATACTGCCATGTGACCAGCACCAAGATTAAGAAACCAGGTCCACAGAAATACTCTGAAGAGTCCACAGTGACTGTAAAACTATTCTTCCTACCTGCCCGCCACCCCCGCCCCAAGGGTGAACATTGATCTTGACTTCTAACACCATTGAAGAGTTTTACCTGTGTGAATTTTATATCAGTGGTATCATTCAGAATCATACAAATCTCTGGTGTCTGACTTCTTTAATTCAGTATTGATTTTGAGATTCTACCATGTTGTGTGTACTAATTGTAGACTGTTCTTTCTCATTGCTGTATGGTGTTCCATTGTCTAAGGGTACAGGTTACTTATCTGTGCTAATATTGATGGGCACTTGGGTTGTCCTAGGTTTTGGACATTTGGAATTATGCTGCTACAAAACATGTTTGCATTTGTCTTTTGATAAACAGGTGTATGCACTTCTGTTGGGAGTAGAATTGCTATGTTATAGTTTTGTTTGTTTTAACGTATCTTTGGTCCACTTTGATGTTTTTACGTTGGTTTAGCTCTCATGTTATTCTCTTATATTTTTATTTGGTGTTTTCTTTCTTCTTGTTCTCTTTGCATATTGTCTTATGATCACTTGTAGGCACTGACAAAGTTTTGTATAAAGTGGCTGTTTCCGTTTGCACTCTCTCTAGCTGTTTGCTTCACATCCTTGCTAATATCTACTATTGTTGTTTTATTTTCTCATTCAGTTGGGTGTGTAAAACTCCATACCATGTTAATATAACCTGTATGTTTGAATTGATATCTGGTACTTTTGATTTCAGAATTTCCTTGTCATTCTTCTTTATTTGTTAAAGTGAACTTTAGGATGATTTTGAAGTTTACAAAATAAATATTTTGAAATTTTTATTTTAACTTTATAATTTTTAAAGTTTATAATTTTATTGATTTGTAAATTACATTGATGTGAATTGTCAACTTGTTGTATTGAGTCTTCCAGTTCAGAGAAAGAAATGATTTTCCAGTTAATCTGACATTTCTTTTACTTCCCCCAGTTGAGTTATAGTTTCTTCTAGAAATCATCCACATTTCTTACTTCATTGTTTTATGCTTGTAAAAGTGTAAATATATTTTCTTTTTAATTTTCTAATTGATGTAAAAATCCTGATAAAAGTATATTATTTCTTCAGTGTTTGCTGTGTTCTTTCTATTGGATATTATTTTCAGTATTCCTCAGTTTTCATACGTGAGATTAACATGTCTTTCTGTGTGTGGATTTTATGCATTTCATTATTCCTAGTCTCCTTTCTAAAAGGAGTTGGCACATTTTCTTTTATCAGATTGCAGGAACAATTTGAATAGCTTCAGAACAACTTATTCTTTGTATAAAAGATCACAGATGAAATATTTGGGCTTGATTTTTGGAATGTAGCTTTTTGCTTTCTCAATTCCATATGAGGAACTAAATATTACCTATTTAAGTTTACTGTTCCCTGATTTAGTTTTGCTGACTGTTTATTCTTGGACTTTATTCTCAGATTTATGAGCATTGAGTTAAGAAAATAGTCTCCTATAATTCTCTGTTTACTTTCCTGTTTTTTTTTTCTACTTTCAGTTTTGATAAAGTTTCTCTCTAAATTTTGAGTAGGCTGATTAGTGATTGATAGGTTATATTGAACTTAATTTTTTTTTAAGATTTTATTTATTTATTTGAGAGAGAGAGACAGAGATAGTGACAGAGATAGAGAGCAGGGAAGAGAGGGAGAAGCGGGCTCCCTGGGAGCCCAACTCCCGTCCTGATCCCAGAACCCTGAGCCAGGTCCCAGGGACCTGAGCCAAAGGCAGTCGCTTAACCAAGTGAGCCACCCAGGCACCCATCATAGGTTATATTGAATTTTTTTTTTTAAAGATTTTATTTATTTATTCGACAGAGATAGAGATAGCCAGCGAGAGAGGGAACACAAGCAGGGGGAGTGGGAGAGGAAGAGGCAGGCTCATAACGGAGGAGCCTGATGTGGGGCTCGATCCCATAACGCTGGGATCACGCCCTGAGCTGAAGGCAGACGCTTAACCGCTGTGCCATCCAGGCGACCCAGGTTATATTGAATTTTAATCAGAGATAATAGTGTTTGTTCTCTTATGTGGATTTCAGTTGATATTGTTATTTATTCCTCTTCTCTGATTTCCTAGATTCATGTTACTCTTTCTCTGACTTCTTTATGTTATATGCTTATTAATTTATTTTCATTCTTAATAACATAGATATTTAAACTATGAGCTTTCTTATGTTAACAGATTCAATAGTGGCCCACAGATTTTGACATGGTTTTCATTTTAATTATAATTTTCTAGATAATTTATAATTATATCTTTGATTTCCCCTTTGGCCTAATATTAATCTATGAGAGTATTTTAAATTCTAATAGATTAGTGAATTTTGGGTTGTTATTTTATTGTCATAAATCTCTAGTTTTGTTGCATTGTAATTAGAATGTTTTGTTAAGATATTCTCTACTAGTCTAATATGTGTTCACTTTTTGTGTAGCGTTGTGAATTCTTGAATGAGTGTAATTCTTTTCACGACGTAGAGTTAGATGTGTGAGTATGCACTTGCGTGTTCTAACTTAATATTCTCTGTATTTTTAGTTTTTTACCTACTCTGTTCAAGGCCTGAAAGAAGTTTATTAGAAACCTTTTTTGACAGATGATTTTCTGTCAGTTTCTCCTTTGTAGTTTCAAATGTGTGCTATTTAAATTTTTTAACAGTTTTGTTGAAATACAGTTGACTTACAGAAAACTACAAACATTTGAAGTATATAATTGGTAATGTTTTGAAATACATATCCCCACTCATGAGATCCACTATCAAGAAAACCAAAATATTCTGAAAGGGCCTATGTCCATCCACTCATGAATGGATAAAGAGGATGTGGTATATATGTATATACAGTGGAATATTACTCAGCCACCAAAAGGAATGAAATCTTGCCATTTGTAGCAACATGGATAGAGCTAGAGTGTATTATGCTAAGTCAGAAAAAGACAAATACCATAAGATTTCACTCATGTGCAATTCAGGAAACCAAACAGATGAATGTGTGGGAAGGGGGAAAAAAAGAGAAGAGGGGGGGAGGCAATCTATAAGAGACTTGATAGAGAACAAACTGAGAGTTGATGGAGGGAGTGGGTGGGGGTTGGCTGAAATGGGTGAGTGGGATTAAGGAGGGCACTTGTTAGGATGAACATTGGGTGTTCTATGTAAGTGACGAATCACTAAATTCTATTCCTGAAACCAATATTATACTATATGTTAACTAACTAGAATTTAAATAAAAATTTGGAAGAAAAAAAAATTTTTTAAACCCAAAATATTCATCACCCCCCAAAGTTTTCTTGTGCATCTTTATAACCCCTCATTGTTTTCCCTCCCTGTCCTCAGGGACCCCCTGATCTGCTATCTTTCACTGTAGTTTACCTTTTCTAGAATTTTATTTTAATGAAATTATGCACTATGGATTTTTTTTCTGTTTGGTATATTTTACTCAGTATAATTATTTTTAGATCCACCTATGTTGTTATGTGTAGTAATAGTTCATTCCTTTTTATTGCCCAGAAGTATTCCATTGTATGGAAACACTAGTTTGTCTATCCATTCATCTGTTAATAGATACTTGGGTTATTTCTAGTTTGGGACTATTACACCTAAATATGCTATAAACATTTGTGTATAAATCTTTGTGTGGACATATGTGTATTTTTTGCCTTTCTTTTGGGTAAACACCCAAGAGTGGAATGGTTAGATCATATGGTAGGTATATGTTTATGGTTTTAAGGTACGGTTACTGATTTCCAAAGCAGTTATACCATTTGACATTTCCATCAGTAGTATGAAAATTATAGTTGCTTCATTTCTTTGCTGTATCAGTTTGCTAGGGCTGCCATAACAAGATACCACCCACTGGGTGGCTTAAACAACAGGAATTTATTTTCTCATAGTTCTGGAGTGTAAGATCAAGGTGTGGGCAGAGTTGGGTTCACCTGAGTCTTTTCTCCTTCGCTTGTAGATGGCTGCTCTCTTGCTGCTTCTTCACATTCTTTTTTCTTAGGTCCAAATTTCCTCCTAAGGACACCAGTCAGATTGGATTAGGGCTCACCCTAACCGCATTTTAATTTAATTGTCTCTTTAAAGGCCCTATCTCCAAATATGGCTACCTTCCAAGGTATTGGGGGATTAGAGTTTCAATATATGAAATTTGGGGGTGGGGCAGTTAAGCCCATAACACTTGCCAACACTTGGTATGATAAGGTGTATAATTTTAGCCTTTCTAATAGGTGTACAATGGTATTTCATTGGGGTTTCAGTTTGCATTTTCCTATTGACTAATGATGTTGGGCGTATTTTCATGGGCTTATTGCCATCCATATATCTTTGGCAAAGTGTGTGTTCACATTTCATGCCCATTTTAAAGTTGGGTTGTTTGGTTTCTTATTGAGAAATCTTTATTTTGGATATAAGGTCTTTATTGGGTGCATGCTTTGAAAATATTTTCTCCCAATCTTTGACTTGTCTTTTCATTCTTCTAACAGCATCTTCTGGTGAGGGAGTTTTTAATTTTGATGAAATGGCATTTTATTAACTTTTTCTTTAATGAATTGTGCTTTTGATGTCCTATTTTAGAGATCTTTGCCAAACCGAAGAACACAAAGATTCTCTCCTTTGTTTTCTTCTAGAAGTTTTATAGTTTTTGGTTTTACATTTAGGTCTATGATCTGTTTTAAGTTACTTTTTGTATGTGATATGAAGTATTTATCAGTTCTTTTTTTCCACATCTGAATATCCAGTTGTTCTAGTACCATTTGTTGAAAAGGTTATTCTTTCTTTACTGACTTTCCTTTGCACTTCTGTTGAAAATCAGTTGACCATAAAAGTATGAGTCTATTTCTGAGCTCTGTTCTGTTCCAAGGATTTTTCTGTGTGTATCTTGATGCCAATACCACAGTCTTGATTAGTGTAATTTTTTAAAAAATTTAATTCCAGTATAATCATGATTATTATAACTTTTAAAATTAATCCTGAAGTCAAGTTCTCAAATATTGTAAGGCCTGAAAGGAAAAATTTTCAAAGTTGTTTTTGGCTCTTCATGGTTCTTTACATTTTCATATGCATTTTAGAGTCCAGTTCCTAAATTTCTACAAAACAGCGTGTGAGGATTTTGATTGAGATTGTATTGAATTTCTAGATCAGTTTGGGAGGAATTGAAATCTTAACAATATTGAACCTTCTGATCCATGAACATGGCACATCTCCCCATTTATTTAGGAATCTTTAATTTCTCTCAGCATTTTTTGTAGCTTTCAGTGTAAAGTTCTTGTGTGTCTTTTGTCAGATTTATCCTGAAGTGGTTCATATTTTCTGACACTATTGTTAATGGTATTGTGTTCTTAATTTCAATTTCTGATTGTTCATTGTTGGTTTATAGAAATACAGTTGATTATTTTATATTGACCTATTAGTTTTAGTGGCCTTTTCGGTAGATTTGATGGGAGTTTCTTTGTAGATGATCATGTCCTCTACAAATTTCATACCAGTGTACCTTAATGTGGATCTTCTCATCCTTTGTTCTGGTTCATGGCCTTTTTAGCAAAGAAACTCATCTTTAGTTTGGGAAACTTTACTGGTACTATTTTTTGTTTTCTTTTTTCTTTCTCCCCATCTTTCTAGTATGAAACCTAGCTGTCAGTATTCTAGTGTATGAATAAGAAAGGGCTCTAGAGATACGGACTTTTATTTCTCTTGTAGAATCAAAATAGAACATAGTTGTTTTTTTGTTTTCTTATTTTTTATTTTTTTGCATATACTCTCCCCATTCTTCCAATTGTTTCTAATAGTTGTATTGTGTCAATATATTCTAAAGCCATTTAATATTATAATCCCTCTCTTTTAACTAATCTTTGTTTTTCAAGTAACTATATAGTTAGCTTATATCAGTCTTCATAAATGACTTTGTAATCATTTTAATATTCTGAACTTATTCTCTAGTAGATTCCTCAGAAGTTGAGAACAGCTTATCTAGGGTTATTGCATAGTGTCACATTGATACTTTTTTTTTTAATGTTTTTTTATTATATTATGTTAGTCACCATACAACATTGATACTTTAAGGTTACTTTTGCTGGATCTTGCATTTTCTTTCTAAGTATCTTACATACATTTCTTTGTTTTCTTCTGGCACAAAATATTGCTGGCAATGTCCAATGATATTTAACTCTGTAAATCACATTTCTTTTGCCTAGAAGTCCAAAGGACTTTTTCTTTAGAGTCTAATAATTTTTTTTAGAATATGTCTAGGGTTGGTTATCAATATTGGAAGTCTCAAATATATGGTATGTTCTTTAAGTATGTAGCTTCACATTTTTTATTTCAAGAAAATGTTTTCACATTTATTTTCAGTATTCAGTTCAATTGCATTTTGTTTTTAGTCAGAGACTCCTCTATTTTCTGTTAGGTATCTTGCCCATCTTTAATATTTGTTATTTTCTATTGTATCCTTTTTATCCCTTCATTTCCTTTTATTTAAAAAATTTTCTCCTCTTATCTATTTCTCTTAAAGCAGTTTGTGTTTATTTGCTCTCCTCTTCTAAAATAATCTTCATTTCTTTTTTAAAAATTATTTATTTGATTTATTTTTAAGTAATCTCTGTACGCAGCATGGGGGCTTGAACTCAAGACTCCAAGATCGAGAGTCTCGTACTCTTCCAACTGAGCCAAGCTGCGCTTCACAATAATGTTCTTTCCTAAACTGGTGTTTTCTTTTGTTATTTTAACTTGAGTTTTACCAACTCTTTTCTGAATTAAAAAAAAATTCCGACTTACATTCTTTCATGTCTCGTCTCATCTTAATATCTTTTATCTGGCTTTAATTAATTATGCGTGCTTTCATTGTGGAGTATTTGCTGTTTAACATCTTTTCCTTATAATTTTGTGTGGGATCTGATTTCAGTATTTTATGTTGCTCATTTTTCTGTGAAGTTAGTTTTTTCCAACCCTTAAGAGTGAAGATTAGTTTAGATTGTTTTTCCCCTCACAGTGCTCCTTTTTGTGTTTTTTGTGCAGATGATTCGCATTTTCAATTTAACCATATTTTTAGTTTACAGTGGGTTTATCAGGAGATAATACCATTGTAAGCCGAGGAAGGACCCATATATTCAAATAGCCTTCCTAGAAAATTGTACCAATTTGCATTCACACTCACAGTGAAAAGGACCATGGAATCCTCTTCTCAAAAAATATAAAAATATTCCAGGTGCGGGGCACCTGGGTGACTCAGTGGGTTAAGCGGTTAAGCATCTGCCTTCAGCTCAGGTCGTGATCCCAGAACCCTGGGATTGAGCCCCAGAGCAGGTTCCCTGATGAGCGGGGAATCTGCTTGTCCCTTTCCCTCTGCCCCTCCCACCCCAGTCTTGTTCTTGAGCCCCCCCCCCCTTAGTGCTCTCTCTCTCAAATAAATAAATAAAATCTTAAAAAAAAAATATCTCAGGTGCAAATTCTCTGTTTTAACTCCATAAAAATCTGACAAATGAAAACATTAGTGGCTAGGATATTATTCCACACAGACCCACAGTGCACATTGAATGCCTGCTATTGTGCCTGGGATACAGAAATGGGTTAAATGGGTGTATATTTTTTTCACTGACAATAGTTGTTGCCAAATTGTCTAACAGTATCTGAGGCTACCCATTTTTCTTTATCATTACTTGTATTTAATAGTTGCAGATGGCTTAATTTTTGCTTATGTTGGCCAAGATAAGACAAAAATCCTTTCTTCAGGACACTTAAGATATTGGCAGTGGGGAAGGTGCAGGACAGGGGTAAATCCGGGAAAACTATAACACACATTGTGGCAAGCTCTATGAAAGAAGTGTGGGGTACTTCGGAAAGTCAGCATCCCTAGCACCTAGTTCTCCAGGTTACTCCTGGTTGAAGAAGGACCAGCCCACCTTCACCCTCCGACAAGTTGGAGTAATATGTGGGTGTCTCTTAAAAGACTCTGAAGATAAAATTTGGGAGGAGTATGAGCAGATCCTTAGTACCCAACTAGCTGAGCAATCTGAATCTTTTGTGAAATTCACGCATGATCAGAATATGTGACAATATGGGACAAGGCAAGCAAGGTACATGTCCTGAAACTTTCTTGCATATCTGGGTACTAGGTTTGACCTGGAGGTATGGCTCCTGTATGCTTTCTGCAGCTGGACTGATACCACATTTCAGCTCCAACTTTGTATCCTGAGAACACTTAAAATGTTTCTGCAGGTCCATTTTATATGATTTGAAAGACCTTATAACTTTCTGGTTGCCACAAGTGTATCTTTTCTGCTCATCTGTTTTGAGGAGGTAGAAGTTAAGTATACATTTGTTTTTCACATATTGTTTGTTCAGGACCACATTTTACAGAATGCCTTATTTCCTTTATTGTTTCTGGAAAGGAAAGTTCTATGAAAATTGTTTTTGTTTGAATATAGAATAGTTTTATTATTTAGAGCTTATTTTGAAATATTCTGAGTTTAATTCAGATGTATGCCAGTACCTTCTACAGTAAGGTAATAGAGACAGGTGTTCTGATCAGATGGCTTAGAGAAATTTCTAGAAGATTCATATTCAGAGATTCCTTATTAATTAATGTCTTTGACTTAAATCTAACCAAAAACCGCAGCATTATTCTTTGTACATATTCATTAGATAGTGTAAACAAACTTAGTTACAAACAATATACTTAGGCTATTTGAAAAAAAATAAAAGCATGGGGAAGGTGCTTGGGGACACTTGAGCCATCTCAGGGCTGGTGGATAAGGAAGGCATCATAAAGGAAGAACTGCTTGCCTGTTTTGAGTGTTGGGTGTAAGTTCTTACCCTTACACTCAGGAACTGGGGGAGTGGTGATGAAGGACGTTTATATAGAACAGTAGATTGTGCAGAGGTACAGAGGTATGAGCCTAAAGGATGCTTTTGGGGAAGTACAGGTGATTTGAGAATGAGGATTTTTGATAGATGATCAGGGCAAAAAGGTGGGAGGCCAGATCATTAATGGCCACATAGGGAAAGTCCAAGTAATTAGATTTTGTTCTGTCAGTGAGGGGAAGTCATTGCTAGATTTTAAAATGGAAGATGACGTGATCTGACAAGATATATGATGTGAGGTAAGGCATAGAGTTAACTGTGTTTTGGGTGCAGGACAATTGTGAGACCTGACATTTCTGTGGGAAATAACTTTGATTTTAAAAGGAATCAGACTACTGAGGACTGGAAGGGCTTGGGCAAAGGGTATCTCAGCTCCCTCCCTATTTACACAAAGGAGAGCCATAGCCCTATCGGTAATGCTTTTCCCATTGAAGGTTGGGCCATTCTTAGGCACACAGTTCTTCCAGGACTCGGGCCTACACTGAATCTTAGCCCGTAATGTATTAGCATTTGTTCCTCTTTACTCCCTGGAGAGTTCTAAGGGAAGCTCCATTCCCTCCTGCTCAGGGTCAGTTCTCAGCCTTGTACTTTCCCAAAACATCCTCAGTTTTTGCCCTTTCTCCAGGAAGGGAATCTTAGGGATAATGGTCACGTTGGTCCAAGGGTCTGAGTTTAGGTCCAGAGTTCAGAATCATGATTGATTACTCCAGTCCACCACCAGCTTGCTGCACAGAGAGGTGCTCTGTATGAAGCTGGCACCATATTTTTATAATCTGTCAGAATGTGGTCCTACCGGGTTACAAACATAGCAATGATAATACTTTATTCTGATGCCTAAAAGCAATAAAGCTTTTAATAAATACGCATTTAAATTTCAATTCCTGGTATACTTGTTTGCACACTCTCCCTTGTGTGCTTATTTTTAAAGCCAATTATATGTTTCCAATATAACTTGCAGTTCAGTATTTCCCTTCATTATAACATTAGATGTCAAAGGAATTTCTTTTCCTCGTTTTCCTTACAGAGGTTTTTGATCTCAAAAATGTGTAAATTTACTTCTAACCCTTCTTTTTAACTTGAATCTCTTTAATCTGACTCAAGCAGACTTTTTGTCCTCAGGGCATTTAATTCTGGCATTTCCATTGGAAGGCTCCCCCCCCCTTATACATCACATGACAGAGAAGTTTAAGTGGCAGAGACTAATAGAAGTCTACCAGGAAGTATATATAGGAAAGGAAAACAGCATAAAGGCAAAGTTGAAGACTGGGTGATTAGCAGGTATGACAGAGAGGTTTGAATAAGAGGTTTAGTTGAGAGGAAATTATTATAGACTGTAGAAAGCTTAGACAGTAGCTCCGGAACCACCACTTGGGCTATGATACATTGACTTTGACTTTGAAGATATCTAGTGTCCATAGTAGATTACTGGGTTATGTTAAGATCAGTGCTTTCCAAAGTGTGGTCCTGGCACTAGCAGTATCCCATCACCTGGATGCTTGTTAGATACGCAGATTCTGGGGCCTTACCTCAGACCTACTGACCCAGAATCTCTGGAGGTGGGGCCCAGCAGTTTTGAATTTCAAGAGTCACTGTATTAGTTAGAATGTAGAGAAGATAGGGCTTGCTAGATCAACAGTGCTAGGAAATAATGCTCGTTCTCTAACAGAGTACCCTTTTGGAGATTCTTTCTCCCAGAGACTTCTTTTCTGCTGTCATAATCCTTGTTGGTAGCTATAATTTCAATTTTAAAAGAATTCCAAAGACTTGACATTGTATTGAATTGAGTATTTATGTGATCTTGTCTTACTCCGTGTCTTTCATTTTCTATAGCTTTCTTTGTGTTTGTTACACAGACAGTACAACTATTCCCTCTTTCTGTTTCTTTTAGGCTCTTAATCCAGATTATACCTCTTTAGATTTCTATGTGGAAATGGTGTGCGTGGATTGAGGAATTGAAATTTACTTGAAAGATGTAAATAAGATATAAGGAAGAGAGTGGTAGTTGGAATAGAAGGCATGATGGAAAACATTGAGTTTTCTTTTAAATTTATGATATGGAAAGGCAAAATTGCTTAGAAACATAGTTAAATTTTATGATCTAACTAAAGCTAATATTTAAAAATTAGCTCCTTATTAAGACCTCTTTGACATGGGTCTTGGCTATAAGTTTTTGAATCTTGACACCAAAAGTAAAAGCAAAAATAAACAAGTGGGGCTACATCAAACTTAAAAGCTTCTGGACAGCAAAGGAAACCATCAATAGAGTGAAAAGGCAACCTATTGGATGGGAAGAAGTATTTGCAAATCATATATCTGATATATCCAAAACATATAAAGAACTACGTAGCAAAACAAACAATCCTATTTTAAAAATGGACAAAAGATCTGAATCGACATTTTTCCAAAGAAAACATACAGATGGCCAACAAATGCTTGAAAAGATGCTCAACATCACTAATCATCAGGGAAATGCAAATCAAAACCACAGTGAGATGCTACCTTAACACCTGTTAGAATGGCTATTATTAAAAAGTCAAGAGAATAACCGGTGCTGACACAGATGTATAGAAAAGGGAACTCTTGTGCACTGTTGGTAGGAATGTAAATCGACGCAGCCACTGTGGAAAACAGTATGGAGATTTTCCTCTAAAAATTAAATATGGAACTTGTCATTTGTAACAAGATGTATGAAGCTCGAGGGCATAATGCTAAGTGAAATAAGACCGACAAAGACAGATACCATATGATCTCTATTATATGTGGAATCTTAAAAAAAAAAAGAAACACAAATTAAACATTACAGCCTACTCACAGATAACAGATTCATGGTTGCTAAAGGTGATGGGGTGGGGGTGTGAGGGAGAACTGGGTGCAGGGAGTCAAAAGGGAAAAAACAAAAAAACCCAAAAGAACTTAATAAAATGAAAATATGGAGTCTTTTAGGAAATGTTAACCTAAATGTTTTTGAACTAGTGTTAAGAGAATAAGAGAGACATTGTAATGGACAACACTGAGTTTTTCTTTTAAATCTGTGTTATGTAAAGGGAAAATTCCTTAGAAACATAGTTACATTTCTTGAGCTAACTAAAGCTAATATTTGAAAGTTAGTTTTGAATGGTTTAATAACATAAAATTTAAAAGTAAACAAGGATATACAGTAAAAAGTTTTCCTGAGGTACCCAGTGTTGTTTACCTGTCCTTTTATACACACACACACACGTTTATGTTACAAATAGTCGCATACTACTATACCTTTTATAATAGCCAATTACATTTCTTTTTTTTTAATAATATTTATTTTGTTATATTAGTCACCATACAGTACATCCCCAGTTCTTGATGCAATGTTCCATGATTCATTGCTTGCGTATAACACCCAGTGCACCATGCAATATGTGCCCTCCTTAATACCCATCACTGGCCTATCCCAATCCCCCACTCCCCTCCCCTCTGAAGCCCTCAGTTTGTTTCCCAGAGTCCACAGTCTCTCATGGTTCATTCCCCCTTCTGTTTACCCCCCCTTCATTCTTCCCTTCCTTCTCCTACCGATCTTCCTATTTCTTATGTTCCATAAATGAGTGAAACTATATGATAATTGTCTTTCTCTGCTTATTTCACTTAGCATAATCTCCTCCGTTACATTTCTTAAAATCTTTTGCCATCATTGCTGTGATACTGTGTGTATGGATGCCACACACGCATACATCTACACAGACATATCTGCTCTTCCCAAACGTGTTAGTATAGCTATAGAATAAATTTCGAGATGTTTATTGGATGTATCAAAGAGTATGTGCATGTGCACTTTTGACAGATATTGGCAAATCGCCCTCCATATTGGCTGGAGCAGTTTGGACTCCCATCAGCAATGTTAGTAGGTACTTTTTTCTCCATAAGCTCACCAACAAAAAGTTATTGAATTTTTGCCAGTTTGGTTGATGAAAAATACTTTCTCAGTGTAGTTTCAGTTACGATAGTGCTGATATTTTTATTTGGTTGTATTCTTTTCCCATGAAGTACTGATAGTTTTTGAATATTTTTTGAGGAATTTCTCTCCTCCGGCTTTGGAGATACCTGTGGGCTTGAGAGATACCAAAATGAAAAAGTCGCTGTGAGGTTAGTTTTTGTTTTTGTTTGTAATTAAGATGGAAGACACTTTGAAATGAAATATGTTGAAGAAGATAAGCTAGGAGAAGAGGGTGTGCTTCTGAAAATAAATGAACCAAAGTGACTGTAGAGGATTTAGGGAACCAGGAAATAACCTGTTTAATCAGAGATACTTATATAGTGTGTGGTATCATGACATCATTTCTTGGTTTTCTGCTCAGAATTCAGGTAGCTTGACTACCGAATTTACTATTTGGGAATATATTTGTTTTTCCACAAGATTTGTGTTAACATTGCCACAGTAAAGTGAAATATAAAAAAGGACTGAAATTTTGGTGTTATTTTGGTTTTAGTAGGTATGCCTGTATGTGGATCCAGTGTTCTTTATAAAAGCCCCCTAACTTTACTTCTCATTTCCACATTACTTCCAAGTTACTCCTCACTTTGTCTGGATGACCCATGGCTTCAGATGCAAGGTCCGCAATCTGTGCCTTAGTCTGAAGAAGGAGATAGGTGTAGTTTGTTAATACAAGATTCTCAGTGACCCAGCCTATAGGTAGAGCAGAGTTCGGTTGGAAGCAGATGTCAAGTGGGTAGGAATGAAAACCAATTGCAGAGTAGTCAATGTAAGTTATTTTGTTGTTGTTATTTATTTATTTATTTTAGAGAGAGAGCGCGCGCATGCGCAAAACCAGGGCTACATCCCAGGTCCCTAGGATCACAACCTGAGCTGAAGGCAGACGTTTAACCGACTGAGCCACCCAGGCGCCCCAAAAGATTTTGTTTTAAAAGCCGAGTGTTAGCCATAATTGGGAACCCCCTACCCCTTATCGTAAAGAAGTCCAAAGAGACCACACCACTTGTGCATCACCACTCTCAGTGAACCCTTCCTTTTTTATATCTGTGCCCTGGCACTGTCCCTATGTAACATACGTGCCCTGGTTCTTGCCCAAGATCTTGATGAGTCCAAGAAGAGTGGGTGAGTGCGAGGAGGAGAGAAGAGGGGAACTCGGAATTTCCCTGTAAAGACCTACCATACTACTACGTTGCTGTGGTGTAAATACCATTATAAGATACTTGTTCTTTGGAATTTGAAAACTTCAAACTTGGATCTTGATAAGAAAGTGAAGAGGAAATGAGTTTTAATTACTTGTTGAGAAATATATCATTTTGGAAGCATTTAAAAAAGTTAAACTGTAAACTGAGAGTGAACAGTTTAACAGCAATCCAAAAATAAATAAATAAATGAAACCAGCCACTCAGTAGTTTTACTTTATCTTAAATGTTAAATGCTGGTTTGGTTCTAGAACTGAAAGAGCTTTCTAAAAGCGTATGTGTTGAACATATAATGACATTGCTGCTTCTGTGGCTCTGAAGAACTGATTTCGCTATGTAAGAAATATGAACAGGGATTTCCCATGCAATCGAGAACCGGAATTTTCAGATTGACACTTGAGCTTTCTACCTCAAATTTCCCTTCCCCTTCTCTGCTGTTGTCTATTAAATAGGTGAGATTTTTTAAAGTGAAAATTGAATTGTTTTCTCATGTTTATTGTTAACTGGCAGAAAAATGGAAAGGATCATTTAAGACAGTTGACTTGGCTAGATAGAAAATATTCTTGTCTTGTTTCCCTGTCTTCCTTTTCACCTCGATTTAAAAAATTAGACCCAAGTATGAAATCCGAAACTCCTAGATTTAGGATAAATTAAAATTTAGGTAGAATTAAAGTATTGTGACTTACTTATATAGCCTTGGACACCAAATATGTGTAATCTTTGAAAAATGTTATTTTATGTTTGGCCTTGGGCCATGAGTATTCTCATTAAATTCTAGAGTCAGGTATTCACTCTTGAAGAAGAGATGGTTTGAACAGCTAGTGTTTTTCCTTTGGAAGTGGAAGGGCAGAGCTCTGTACATTTGATACCATTTAAAGACAAGGAGGAACCACTCCAGAAATGTTTGGTAAGAGTTTTGTAAAAGTTCCATCAGTGGAACAATGAAAAATCACTGTTTTTACTTGATTTTGAAAACATGACTGCAGTGATAAACCTTTTAACTTTGAACACTAGGAGTATTTTCCACAGAAAGAAGAGTGTGCTGCCCCCCTCCCACAACCCCAGTCCATCCTACTAAATTGAGAAGTCACTTGGCAAATGAAAAGCAACTACCCTTTGAAGGCGGAAATTTATCTTATTCTTGCTTTTGAATTGTGGTTTCCGTTTTAAAGCGCACAGTACAATAGGAAGTATTCATTAGGGTGATTGTCATTAAGAAAAGGTTAATGCGTGCACTCTGTCCTAGAGCAGTGAAGGTGCGCCACACAAAAGCTGGCCTTCAAAATAGGTTAGCAGAAGTTTCTGCAGGTAGAATGATTTAATTCTGAAAGGGAGAAGAGACCTCAGAGATAATCTTATTTAGCCTGTCCTTCTCATTTTGTAGCCTCAGAAACTGAGACTCGAGCAGTTAGCTAGCTGCAAAGCCAGCGTTGGAGCCAGAGCTCCTTACTTACAGTAGCTCCTCACTGTACAGTGCTCATAAGCCACAGTCCCCCAGATGTCTACCTATGTGCAGTGCAGCTGGTCACTCTGCATTACAACCTCACAAATCAAAGAGCAGTGCTGGAAGGAATAGAAATTTTAGGTAATAGTAGTATTTTTGAATGACATGATGTGTTCACTGTAGTGTGAACTCCTGAGAGGTACCTGCACTTGGCTTTGACTACATTCCACAGTCTTTGGTCTGTCATCATCTTTGCGCTGTTTATTTCTAATTAAAAGTACTAGTTCATTTCTAATTTCTAATTAAAAATTCTAGGTCCTTTCTAGTTTAAAATACTCCATTTTATATCCTCTTGAATTCAGAAGGGGTGTTTTACATTTCCAAGTAAATAGCTGTCTTTGACTAGCCTTTTGTTGTGAATTTCCAGTTCCCCGCCTTGTGCTGGTTTTTCTTTTAGAATATGTTGGGATTTTCTTCACAGTGGTCAAGTCTGATGACAGGGCCTTCAGAGAGGCTGGGATGTATGACGGTAGAAAGAAAAGAAGTGGCATTGAGAGCAGCAAGATACAGATTCCCCCAAAGGGCTCAGGTATCTGGCATGTGGGAGGAACACAGCCTTCACTCCTGAGGACTGCAGGAGAAGCTGTGTTGTCAGGTGCAGGTGGCAGGAAGGTGTTCACAAGAGAAAGACTTATGGGTGTTGGACTCCCTGTGATCCTTCGTGTTTCAGACCGTGTGTGGCCCTTAGCTTCGAATGAGCTCTTGAAAAAGAGGTTCTAACATTCTTGGGTCATACTTTTCTTTTCCTCAAAACTAGATAGAGATTTGCTCCTTTGATGTGTCACATGGAACGTTGCTATGGAAAATTCTGAGGCCAGCTTGATTTCTTTTCCTCTCTTGAGGGGCTTGCTTTTTCTGCGTACATGTTTGAAGAAGTCTTTATACCCCATCTTTTCCTTTCTTTTGAATTGACAGTAATGGATGGGGGGGGGAAGACAAAATGGCAGCTACATAGATTACTGACTTGTGAGCCCTATTAACTAAACCTTGAAGTGATGAGAACTTTGGTGTTTCTGTATATTTATTCCTTTACTTGTGTGAGGCCCATGGGTGTCTGCAGAGATGCAAAGAATTGTTCTAGATGTGGGCTCTGTCATTGCAATCTTCTGAGGTGATTTAGCCCTTCCAGGCTTCCCTTTGGACAGGCTCTAATTGTGACCTGAGGGTCCAGACTAGTCCAGAACCAACAACTATACCTCCAACAGTTACAAACAGCATGACTCCGTTTTAGAATTAATCCCTTCTGTCTAATTAGTGCTCCCCAATGTTCAGAATCTGATTTATCTTGAATAGTAAGACCTTTAGTTCATCGTACACCTCCTGAAGTTGTATCCAATAGAGATTAGAACCCTAGGAATTAGGACTTTAGACTTTTTTCTGGGGGCTGTGAGAGGCAGCAGGGTATAGTGGATGGATCATAGGCTTCAAAGTCAGCCTCACCCCATGTCAAGTCCCAGAGTTGCCTCTAATTGCCTGTGGCCCTCTCAGTGTGAGCATATCCCCTACCTGGTACTAATTAAAGATAGTTATTTTTTTATACACAGCACTTTACAATGTGTTTTCATCGTCATTATCTCACAGTCATTGAAGTTTCTTCATTTTGCATATGAAAAACCCTCAAAGTCTCTAGAGTTGGAAAGACTTACTCCAGACCGCATGCTTTATTGAAATAACCCAACCCACATGTATGGTGGTGTTGACACTGGATTTTGTGTTATTCTAAATTGTCTGAATGCTGTTCTATTTCAAAAAATAAATTCTGGGGGCGCCTGGGTGGCACAGAGGTTGGGCGTCTGCCTTCGGCTCAGGGCGTGATCCTGGCGTTGCAGGATCGAGCCCCACATCGGGCTCCTCTGCTATGAGCCTGCTTCTTCCTCTCCCACTCCCCCTGCTTGTGTTCCCTCTCTCGCTGGCTGTCTTTCTCTCTGTCAAATGAATAAAATCTTTTAAAATAAATAAATAAATTCTGTGTGGGTTTTATTTATTTATTTATTTGAGGTGAAATGTACATAACCATTTCAAAGTGTACAGTTCAGCGAGATCTGCATTTACTGTATTGAGCAAAAACCATCACCTCTGTCGAGTTCCAAAACATTTTTGTCACCCTGAAAGACAATTCTAGCTGTTGTATTGTCTTTGTCCATTCATGCTGCTGTAACAAAATACCACAGACTGGGTAGCTTATAAACAACAGAAATTTATTTCTCAGAGTTTTGGAGGTTGGAAGTCTGAGATCAGGGTGCTGGCATGGTTATGTTTTGGTGAGGGCCCTCTCCCTGGTTTAAAGCAGGCACCTGGGGCGTCTGGCTGGCTGTCAGTGGAGCATGCAACTATTGATCTGGGTGTTGTGGGTTTGAGCCCTGCGTTGGGTGTACAGATTACTTAAAAAAAAGTCTGGTGCACCTGGGTGGCTCATTGGCTAAGTGTCCAACTCTTGACTTTAGCTCAGGTCATGATCTCAGGGTTGTGAGGTCGAGCCCCGTGTCGGGCTCTTCACTGGGCATGGAGGCTGCTGAAGGTTCTTTCTCTCCCTCTCCCTCTCCTGCTTACCCCCCTCCCTCTCCAAAAAACATTTTTTTTAAATCTTAAAAAAAATAGGCACTTTTTTGCTATGTGCTCACATGGCAGAAAGGGTGCAGGAATTCTGTGGAGTGTTTTTTGTAAGAGCACTAATCCCATTCATGAAGGTTCCATCCTCATGACCTAATCACCCTCCAAATGTCTGACATAATACTGTTATCTTTGGGGGTTAGGATTTCAACATAATGAGTTCTGGGGGGACACAAGCATTCAGAATAGCATGGGGGGCGCTTGGCTGGGTCAGTTGGTAGAGCATGTGACTCTTGATCTCAGGGTCATGAGTTCAAGACCCAGCAAGGGCATGGAACCTACTTAAAAAAAAAAAAAGAAACAGCATGTATTAAATATTTTATTTTATTTTTTTAAAGATCTCTTTATTTTAGAGAGAGTGCTAGTGGGGGAGGGGGAGGGGCAGAGGGATAGGGAGACAAGCAGACTTCCTTCTAAGTGAGGAGCCCAACTTGGGGCTCGATCCCAGGATCCTGAGATCATAAAGACCTGAGCCGAAGTCAAGAGTTGGGTGCTTAACCAACTGAGCCACCCAGGCACCCCAGCATGTATTAAACAAGGGGAGCAAGAGTGGAAGCAGATTGTTGCAGTAACCTAAGAGATGATGATGGCTTGGCTCAAGATGTTAACAGTGGTAAGAAGTGATCAGATTCTGGATATATTTTGAAGGGAGAGCTAATTTGGTCTCCCGGTGTGATATGGTGGTGGATGTGAAGGAAAGAAAGTTTTCAAGGATGACAACTAAGGTTTTTGATGAGATGGAGTTCCCATATACTCAGCTGAGAAAGACTGTGAGGAGCAGGTCTGGAATTCTCAGGAAGTTGGTTTGGGATACACAGAGATGCCTGTTTGATATCTAAGAGAACCTGTTGAGGGACCTACTTGTCTTATAGGAGGCTGGAGACAGGGATCTGAGTTGTCCTGAGACTAAAAACTTCCCCAAGAGAGTGAATGTAGACAGTGAGGCCTGGGACACTAACTTTTAGGGGTTAGGGAGTTGAGAAGAATCTAACAGAGGGGAATGAGAAGGCCTGGCCAGTGGGTAGAAGGAAAACCGGAAGGGTGTGGTGTTTTGGAAGTGAAATGTGAAAAATGTTTCATAGGAGAGAGATTGATGGTCAAGTATTATGGAGACAGAGTATTATGGAGACATTAAATTTAGCCATGTAAAGATTCTTGATGACCTCGATAAGAAGTTTTTGCTGCATGTTGAGGGTGAGCACTTGGTGTGTGGGCTCAGGAGAAGGTGGGAGGGAGGTGGTTGGAGGCGGTGAGTATAATGGGAAGAATCACAGCCTGTTTGTATGCTTATAGAAATGATCTACAAGAGAGGAAAACTTTGATGAAGCAGGAGAGAGGTGAGGACTGCTGGGGCTGCAGCCTCGAGTTTGTAAGAGAAGGGGAGATCAGAGGTAGAGTGAAGCAATTGGCAATCAATCCAGACAAACAGGAGGGAAGGGAGAGTATAAGGGTACGCTGTAAGTCAGTGGGAAGATGATGAGATAGGATCTGATGGAAGTTCTCTGTGCTGAGTGAAATAGGAAGCAGCTGAGAGTAAGGGTGGGGAAGAAGGAAGTACAGGGTTTCAGAGAGAGGATGGATTAAGGAAACGTAGTTTGATTAGAGGACAGCTTTAGGTAAAGGGCCCATTTGAGATGAGTGATGGAGATTTTCTCCTACCATGTTAGATTGTCCTGGGGCTGGCATGAAGTGGACAGAAAGTTGTATAGAGGAGTGTTGGGTTTTTGCTAGCCAAGGACCATGAGATGAGAGAGGAGAGTGATTATTAACAATGGACTATGAGACCTAAGCTAGGGTGTGAGGATGAGAGTGGAATAGGGAGAATGAAAAGGTGGTAGGATCCCTGATTTGAAGGATCCCTTGAGGTTGAGGAATTGTTGGAGCTGGCATTTACATACTGACTTCATTCTGGCTTATTTCTTAGTAGTTTAATTTTCTCATATTAATTGATATAGCTTTGAGGGTTTTAATGATTGCCTGACTCTTATATTTTCTTTTCTTCTCCATCGATGAATCAAACAACTGCCATTTTGTGTTTGAAAACTGAAATAGAAAATGCAGCCTAATTTTAGTATGAACTGTGCATGGAAATAGCTGTGTCCTCCCTAGTTAACAGTATTGAAGTTTCAAGATAAAATGGAATATCTTCACCAATTTAAACCGGTTAACATAAAATCAGTGGTTAGAACTATAGTACAACAGCTTTGTGGTGGGCAGAATCATGATCCTCCAATGATGTCACATCCTAATCCCCAGAAACTATAAATATGTTACCTCACATTCCAGAAGAGACTTTGCAGATGTGATTAAGTTAAGGATTTGGAGATGCAGTCATTATCCTGGATTATCTAGGTGGGCCTAATGTAATCACACGGGGGCCTTGTAAGTAAAAGAGGGAGCCTGAAGAATCAGAGAGAGATCTGAAGATATTACACTGCCAGTGATGTTTGCTTTGAAGGTGGAAGAAGGGGCCTTGAGCCCATGAGTGCATGTGATCTCTGGAAGCTGGAAGAGGCAAGGGATTCTCCCTTAGAGTTACCAGAAGGAGGAGTTGGCTTTGAACTCAACCATTTGACTCCCAGGCCTTAAGACAGGCTAACCTCCAGGTCATCTGCATTTGATCATAGCTTGGTGGAGTTGTAGTGCATCTAATTAAGAAGTAGGACTGTGAGGAAAAAGTTTCTTTAAGTAACCAAGGCATATTTTAACATCCAAGTACCAGCCACAGTACCCTGTTTAATACTTTGTTATACTTAGAGTAATAACTCTAGGCCAAGAATGATATATGAGATTATTACCCTGGTATTGTTGAATAGATGTTAGAAACTGATTCTTTTGCTTTGATTTCTGTGCTCACTAAATAAACATTTGATTATAATTTGACTTCCTGTGTGGCATGTCTGCATGGAAAGAATTCATTGAGCAAATGATTCAATTATCTGTATATTTTGATTGTATATTGATTTCCACCATGGTTTGTCTGTGGACGGGGTGGGTAGGTGGGAATGCATTGGCCAGAGGACTCTAATTTCTCTTGGTTCCTTGGCTGATCTAATTTCACTTAACATTTTTGAATTGACATTCTGGTTTTAGTTAGTCCACTGAAAGTCCATCCATCCCTGGGAAATGGCTCTTTTCAATACACCTAATAGATTATTTTGCTGACCTTGTGAGGATTAGTCTCTGGAATCTTGGAAATTCAACAAGTTAGTACAATCCCAGAAGCCTTCTTGTGAGAATAAAACGTTTTCCCCAAGTGACATAGCCCTGCTTCTGCAAAGCTGTGAAATAAACATCAGTGAGTTTTTCTTAAGTTTAAATTTCTGTAATTGAAAACTAGGAAAGTGGCAGACATTAGTTTTTAGAATTAAAATAATTTTAACACCTGCTTAGGTTGGAAAGATAGGCCAAAAATAAGGTGAAGTATAGCATAGTTAAGTGTAGAGTTTTGGACTATATCATTTTTCACAAATACACAGTGTAGGTTATAGAAAACAGAGGTTTATAGTTTCCATCAAGTTTATTGGAAGTCAGGAGGAGAGTCCCAGGGAAGCAGCAGAGTGTCAGACGGCATTGATAAAACATGGGAGTTAATTACTGGTACTAAACATTTTAAGAGGGTCCTGGGCATCTTGTGAGGGACGTTGGTAACTGAAGAGTGGTCAAGGTGGTAAAAATATGTAGATAAAGTCATTTATGTAGTGCAGTACA
This sequence comes from Ursus maritimus, assembly GCF_017311325.1. Lineage (NCBI taxonomy): Eukaryota > Metazoa > Chordata > Mammalia > Carnivora > Ursidae > Ursus > Ursus maritimus. Next base: position 62,520,044 of record NW_024423453.1, read on the forward strand.
CTGAAATGGGACTATTTAACCTGAAGAGGAGTTTAGGATTGAGGAGGGGAGCACAGTAGTTGTTTGCATGGATAGAATGTATAGTGCTGTTAAGACACACGGATTTCTCCAATTAGATCTAGAGGTTAGAACTACTGACAGTAGGTAGAAATTGATGAAAGACAAGATTTTGAGGCCATGTACCCATAGCAGATGTTGGATCACCTATACATCTCTCTGCCCTTTCCCCCTCCCTTCCTCCAAGGGAATTTTGACTTTAAGTAATGTGCCCTTTCTGCCTAGCTTTATTTGTCAAGAGAGGCAAAACCCAGCTCCAAGGGGACAAATGATCATTCTCAATCAATCATGATGGACTCATTTCCTTGCTAGTGATTGGCCAGGTACGATTCTGGCCAATAAGATGTGTGCCAGGGGTCTTAAGACACAGAAATTCTTCTCTGATAAAATGATTCAGAAGGGGAAGAAATGATCTTTTTTACACTGGACATTATTATATCTGCATGTGAAGCCTGGAATGATGGGAGCCATCTTGAAATCATAAGGAGAGCTAAACCAGCGTGCTAATGGCAGAGTGAAAACAAGTAAAGGATCCTAGGCCTTTGATGTTGAATGACCAGAATAACAAACCACTGGAGATTTGTGACCTTGGAATTTATTATTGAACGATGAAAAACAACAATGAGTTGGCCTTTACTTGAAGTAATTAATGTAATGTTTTTGATTTTTCCTAAATTGTATAGGACCAAAATGATTTCCAACAGAGCTGCTCTGAAATGGAAAAAAGATTTTCCAAAGAAGCAGCCTTTTTGTCCTCTGAAATGTTTAAGCAAATACTGAATAAACACTTAATAGACTTGGGTTTCCAGCATTGGTGAAAGTCTGGACTAGATGACCTTAGATTCTTTCTGACTAAAAGATTCAGGCTTTCCCATTCTAAAAACAATTGAGCAATCCACAATTGAAACAAGATGTCGGGATCCACTTAGCTTGTCCATTTTGTGCCTTCTTTGCTCTCCTAGGATCACTGTTTTGAGGGATGAATGTGGAGCATTGTTTCTCATCACCTTACAGAGCCTATTTTCCTTCTTCCAAATATGTCGCCTGCTGCTTTATAGTTTCCAGAGGGACGGAGGTAGGACATAATTGTGCTTTAGCGTAAAAGACATTTTTGTTGGTTAGGTGGACTGATTTACGGAGAGAAGAAAGTGTTTTAGAGTAGATGTCAGAAGTTTTGTTTTACTCTAGTAAAGAATCTTAATCTTAATTTTAAGTTTTTTTCTTAATGTTAAGAATCTTAATCTTTTTAGTTCAGTTTTTTGCCTTTTGGAAAATGAACCAAATATTCTAGTCTTATTAATAGAGGATGTTGTAGAGACACATTGGAATGACAACTTTGGAAAGTAATAGTAGTGGTAGGTATTTATTAGAAATATTTTGTACTATTTGAGTTCCTAAGTTGGAAATGCATTATTTGAGATCAAAATAAGTAGTTCATTATTAAGTTGATGTCTCTCTACGCTTTGAATTTCAAGATGATAATGAGAAGCTAAAATAATTTGAAAAACAAAAATGAGATAGAAATGAATCTACCTTTATACATTGTGGACATTATCAGAAACATCAGATTTAACCATTTGCAGTGTTTAATTGGGTTGTCTTAGATCAGAAATAAAGGCAAAAAAAGGTTTAAATTCAGATTTGAATTCCTAACATGACCCAAAGTGGCAAAGAAAGAGGGACTGTCCACATGTTACTATGAAGCTTCTTTTTTTCTTTCTTTTTAGTTTTTCTTTTCTCATGAAGCATTTTGGCTTAATCTGTCAGGATATCAGGAAAATGAATTAACATACACGGTTTAAAAAAAAAATGACAGTCTGCTCCTGCACATTATCGTAACATTTCAGAAATTGGAAGATGAACTCCAAAGTAAACAGATTTGTTTTCTGGAATGGTAACATAACTGGTAGTTTCATGAGGTTCTTTTTTTTCTCCTTGTTTTAGATTCTGGTTTTTTGTTTTTTTTTTTTTTAACTCTCCCAAGACCCATTCTGGTATTAAAACTTTTCCTTGTCCAACTCCAGATTCCTCCGTTTTCTTGCCTAGCAGGATATATATTTTTTTAAACCATGGCTAACCCTGAGTATTAGTCAATAGGAGAAAATTTATCTTAGGTCTTCCCTATTTCTCTAACTTATGGGTCTTGTCTTCTTGCTCTCAGGCAGCCATATTGATCTCCAGATCTTCTCATGATGCCCCTTCCCCAGAATTTATCAATGGTATTTCCTGCCTAGTAACCTCTTGTTCTGTGGTGATTAATCCCCTGTTCACCTAGGGAATTGTGTTAGTAGCCGTTGGTAAGTTACCACTTCCCCCACCCTCTTTTATTTAAAAAACAAACCTGAAAATGCCTGAAGACCTATTTTGGCCTTGCTCTGTCCTGTAAATTGTACCATGGGTGTCAGTGGCCTCTGTGAGTGCCTACTGTACTTAGAGGTGGGTGGCTTGCTTTTACCTTACCCTCCTTTTGCTGCTTCGAACAATAGTGGTTGTGTTGCCTCTGGTCTACAGCTCATGTACCCAGGGCCAGTTTCACGGGCCGTGCAGAGGGTCCCACGCTGGCTTTAATGTTTTCCTGTTGTTAACTTGAAAGTCTTATTTATTATTATTATTTTCTTTTTACAAGGGCCTTGCGTTTCCCTTATAAAGTAGACCCTGGAAGTTATGTAGCCATCCTATGCGTAAGCTTTTGTTCATTGCCTGCTTTCTCTCTTCCATTTGCTTCCAGCTTTCCCTATGGGCTTACTGTGCTGCCTGATTGCTCACCAGTTTCTGCTCACCCCACTTTACCCACCCTGCCTTCCCCGTCATGTTTTTAACTCTTTTTTCCCCTCCTAACTTCTCTTCATTTCAATGAACCCTGAAGTGCTCTCTTGGACTCACAGGGTTTGGCTTTTATAATTACTTGATCAGTTTACTGATCAGTTATAGTACTGTCTTGAGCTTTGACAAAAACTTATTGAAATTCTCTTGAGGAGCCCCTGTAATAATTGTTTCTCCAGCTTCTGCCTGTGACTTCTGTCAGAAAACACGAAATATGTGCTTGTTTCTAGTCAGTGGTGTTCTGTGTTTAATTGAGGTGTAACTGCATTCATACTGAGTCACCCCTGAACTGAGAGAGTCATTGATGATCTGGAGTCCATCAGAGGTTAAGGGTAGAAACTTAGCTGTAGCAGTATCCTGGTCTGCTATTTTGCAGCTGGAGTAAAATGAGTAAACTAAATGATCTACCCTCGAGATAATAGAATAGCATTAAAGTTTTTTTTTTTCTTCCTTGAAAGATTATACTATAGAATATAGTTTCAGATGTAAATGCCAGGAAATTAGAATCAATGCTGGTAGGGGAGATAGAAAATAAATAAGTTAAAATATGGTATAATGTTAGCAGTAAATTATGCTAGGAAGAAAAGTCATGCAGGACAAAGAAGGGGCTCTGGGTTGATTGGGATGTGATGGTAGGAAGGGCTGTTTGATTTTTAGATGGATTGGTCAGGGTGACCTCCCTGAGGAGTTAACATTTGGGCGGATACCTACTGGGATGAAGCAGGAAGCCCGTGACAACTTTGAAGGACGAGCAGCCCCAGAGCAGAGAACACAAGTTCAGATTTCTTCAGGAGATTGAGTTCTTTTGAAAATGTAAAATATAGAGGATATGTATCTTGTGATGGTCAGGGATCTCAAACTCTTGCGCACTTGAATGTTTGATCGATGTACGTATCAGCCAGTATTTCTGTTTTTAGGTCCGATTTGAGGTTGGTGATAGTATTGAAGAAACTTCATCAGGCTTTGCCTTGTAGCAGGTGGTCTTAAAGGGGGGGCATATCTTCATGCAGTTTGTCCACATTAGTTCGTTGTCCAACATGAAGTAGAAAAGCAGATTAGAGTATTTGTTAAAATGGAATTCCCTCATTTAACAAAACTTCATTTTTAAAATATAATGACTAGGATTTTCCAATTTAACTTCACAACAAGAGCATAAGTTCTGTAATCAGAAGGTTGTTGGCAACTGAAAGCAAATTGTCAAGAAAAATACCGTAAATATTTTTGTGTGGAGGCATGTACTTCTAATCATTTAAATTTTATTTTATTTATTTATTTTTTTTTAATCATTTAAATTTTAGAGTGTTAGTGAACTTGTTTATTTTATTACTAAATAATGCGTATAATTGGGTGTTTATTTTTCCTGCCTTACTTTTTCCCTGGGAAGCTGACACTGTCAGCGCTAAAACTTCTCAAGATTATGCCAAGAGGCAGTTTGTTTATTTGAGGAAACTTGGGAGTAGATTGCTTGCCGCCTTATGGGGTGTTTCCAGAAAATTTTCCAAAAAATGTTATTTTAATTTTGAGTTCCTTACTGGTAATTCTGTTATGCCATTTTTGTTATTTGGAAGTAGTCTGTGTTTTTCTGACTTTGATAAGAATGATTACAAACCTGTTATTTAATAACTATGTACCTGGTATCCGTCAAGGCTGTGTGTTAAGATATAGCTGTTTTAAGGTTAATTTTTCTTTGGGAGCCACAAGTATCATTTCATTATATTTATATTTTCATTTGGGTCTTTTAATTCTCGTACTGTTAATATTTTTAGCATTAAGTGAGCTACATACCTAATATTGTGTAATATAGTCTGCTTAAACAACAGTCTGATTAGAAGAAAACATTTATTCGGAAATATGGGAAGAACGGTGCTAGATTTTTAAGGATCTTGAATACTTGCCAACAGATAGGACTCCCAGCTAGTCAATTGTATTTGAAAGGATTATGTAATAAAATGTATATGAAAGTGCTTTGTAAGCTCAAAGTTTTTGTCAAGTGTCAGTTGTCTTAAAAATAATGGTTTATCATCCTTGTACACTGTTGGTGGGAATGTGGACTAGTACAAGCTGCTATGGAAAACAGTGTGGAGGTTCCTCAAAAACTGAAACAGAATTACCATGTGATCCAGTAGTTCTGCTTCTGGGTGTATACTCAAAAGAATTGAAAACAATTGAAAAAGTGTTTGTACACTCATGTTCAGCAGTGTTATTCATAATAGTCAAAAGGTGGAGGCAAGCCAAGCGTTCATTGACGGATAGACAGATAAAACGTGGCCCATATGTACGAATGAATATTCTTCAGCCTTAAAAAGGAAGGATGCATTAAAAAGCAAACACATGACCCTGGAGGACATTATGCAAAGTGAAAGACACTAGGCACAAAAGGACACATACTGTTTGATTCCACTGGTGTGAGAGTCCTAGAGTAGTCAACACTCTCAGAGACAGAAGGGCGAAGGTGGCTGCTGGGGGAAGTGGGGCGGGGCTGTGGGCTGTTGAATGGCTCCAGAGTTTCAGTTTTGCAAGATGCAACAGATTTTGGAGATGGGTGGCGGTGGCACAACAGCGGGGATATACTCAATATCACCAAGCTGTACACTTTAAAAATGGTTAAGATGGTATTTAAAAAAACAACTTAATTGTAAATTTTACCTCTGGAAAAAAAGGGAAACTATAATAATCCTCATTAGTTGGGAAGTGAGGAAAGTGGGTGGAGATACCAGTTAAACAGAAAAGGCAGGATGTTGATAGTTTAGCTGTTGAAACTGAGTTGAGGGTTCATTGCACTAGTCTATTTACTTTTGTATACGTTGGAATTTTTTCATAATAAACACATTTTTAAATGATTATATGTCATTCCGTTTAGAAGACTGAAGTTATTCCACGAGGGGCTTCTGCTGGCTGCTGTAACCCTCCTCCACTAAGGAGCATTTCCAGTGGAGAGAGGGGGATGTGGCTAGTGAGGAACGGAACAAACTGTGAAGCTTTCTGACTGGAAGGATATGCTGCTTTTCACAGAAAGGATGCTGAAAGGGGTGGAACTTGAGAGGGCAAGAGGTAATACTGTAGGCAGTTCAGGTCTGTGAATTCCTCTCATTTCCTGCCTTTTGTAGCACAGTTACTGACTGAGACCCTGAAAATACTAACAGTTTTTACTGTGCATCAGTATTCTTAATTACTATGTCCTTGTATGGTTGGGAACTACCCAAACATGACACAATTACTCAACACTGTCAAGTTAATATTAAAAATATCGTGGTCTGTACTTCATAGAGCATGAATTTATCATAGACATTTTTACATTAAGAGAGCATAATTCTGTTTTGCAACACTGGCACAATTTTCTGTCTCTATTTCAGTTCCAAACACGGGCTCTTTTCCTGTCACGGTCAGGGTGTGCCACCCAGTTATTAGAGGTTTCAGTTGTTAGTATGATCATCTCTTCTAGACAACACAGTCCTATTAGCACGACGGAGTCGCCAGAGGCCTATAAACATCCTAATCTAGTGCTAGAAAACTAGACATCAGAAAGCAGAAACATTCTGACGTGTATACAGATTAAATTTCAAAATATGCAAAAACTGGTCTTTAAGCCATTTTAAAACAAAGGATGAAGTAGATGAGAATTTTTTCATTCAATAAACATTTAAACTTTCTAGAGTTCTTACTCTTGGTTTTAAAGACACATAATGGGGGCACCTGGGTGTCTCAGCCATTAAGCGTCTGCCTTTGGATCAGGTCATGATCCCAGGGTCCTGGGATCAAGCCCCACATCCGGCTGCCTGCTCCACTGGAGCCTGCTTCTCCCTCTCACACTCCCCCTGCTTGTGTTCCCTTTCTCGCTGTCTCTCTCCATCAAATAAATCAATCAATAAATAAATAACCTTAAAAAAAATAAAGACACATAATGTAGGGGATTTAATACAGGAATAATGAAAGTACATTTTTATTTGCTTTGTAAAGAAAATATCTAATTAAGTTTAATTATATGATGGCCTGATTCTGGGCACAGTTCAGATCTTTCTGTAGACATAAAGAAAAGATCTGCAGAGAGCTGAAAAATCTACAGCTCATGTTTGAGGAAGTACATATTTTTTTAAAATAAACAAATCTTACATTTCTTTCTAAATCTGTACCAATAGTTCTAATGGAAGGTGCGTAGAGCCATTAAATGTTGAACCTAGCAAATTTGACATCTTGCCCTACCTACCAGAATAAGGTGAAAATAGTTGATACTTATCTTCATTTAATAGAACATAAGTATGGTAATTTCCTGCTAAAATCCGTAAGTGTGGTGGCCATTGACTTTTAGCATTTGCTAAAATTACCAAAAATGGAAGAAACAGTATATTCCACAGTTTCAAAAGGAATAGTCTGTATGTAAAGCATACATAGAATAACTTGCAAGATTTGATGGCTAGTTTAATGTGAGATGTCATTGGCTTGTATTCTCTGTAACAGAGTAGTCATACTTTTCAGTGGAATGTACATTTTACCTGGATGTCAGCTGACTAGTTTTTATAATTCTAGTATGGAAAAACTAGACCACTGCCGTGTACCCTGTGCTGAGCGCAGAGAATGGCAGTGCTATCCAAGCATTGTGTTCGTGGACTAATCAAATTGTAATTGGGCGTTTGCTTAAAGAAATTTCTGGAGTTCGTAAATATTTCATCACTACAAGAGAAAAAAAAGGCAAGTCCATAAGTTAAATTGAAGCTATTTCAGATATACTTTTTTTTTTTTTTTTAAGATTTTATTTATTTTTGTGACAGAGAGACAGTCAGCGAGAGAGGGAACACAGCAGGGGAGTGGGAGAGGAAGAAGCAGGCTCCCAGCGGAGGAGCCTGATGTGGGGCTCGATCCCGGAACGCCGGGATCACGCCCTGAGCCGAAGGCAGACGCTTAACGACTGCGCCACCCAGGCGCCCCTCAGATATACTTCTAATAGAGAATCTTATTAAATACCATTACATTCTTACAATGTTGTGATAAACTTCATCAGTCTGTTGTCTTTCAAGACTGATTTGTCTTTGTGCAGGTTTTGAATACCTACTATGTATAAAACATTAAGCTGAATACTGAGAGAAGTAGAAGTTAGAAGAGTCCGTGACAGCTTATGTTTTCAAGCTCAGGCTAGAAGCCATTTCAGAAGCTGAAAACAAGCTTTCTTATTTTATCATGCTTTTACTTTATTGTACCTCTCAGATAACTGCTTTTTTTTTTTTTTTAAACTAATTGAAAGTTTATGGCAGCCCGGCATCAAGCAAGTCTTTGGGTGCCATTTTTCCAACAGCATTTGCTCACTTCGTGTTTCTGTGTCACATTATGGTAATCCTCATAATATTTCAAACTTTTTCATTGTTATTTATTTATTATGATGATCGGTGATCAGTGATTATGACTCCCTGAAAGCTGAAATGATGGTTAGAATTTTTTAGCAATAGAGTGTTTTTAAATTAAGGTACAGTGTATATTGCCTTTTTAGACATAATGCTATCACACACTTGATAGACTACAGTATAGAGTAAACATAACTTTTATATGCACAGAAACCAAAAAAGTCGTTTGACTTGCTTTATTGCACTAGTCTGGACCAGACCCGCAGTGTGTCTGAGGTATACCTGTAGTCACTTGCTGAGATTAGAGAAGATTCTGTGTGTTAAAAGCTTATGGCTAGCTGTTTAGAGAATAGTATGAGTAGAAATCATGCTGCAAAGAGCTAGGTGATGAAGAGTGGTAAATGCAGTCCCCCTGCACTTGGATTAAAACCCCAATTCCTCAGTGTGCTGTTTGAGACTGGGTGATCTGGCTCATACCTGTTTGCTCTTCTTCTGTATTCTCTGCCCACATTGCCCTTCTTTCTGATCCTCAGGTCACCGTATTCTTTCCTGTCTAAGGACTTCGACATGGCTAGTTCCCCTCTACCTGAAATGCTCCTTCTCTTTTTCTTTGCCTAGCCAATTCCTGTTCAGCTTTTAGCTATCAGCTTAAATGCCACTTCCTGTAGGAGACCCCACCAGGGCTGCCCTATAAGACCACATAAGCTGCACATCCCGGAACACCTAGCCCAGGAAGAGAAGAACTGAAAAGAACCTGCTGAGTTTGTGCAGAGTGCAGCCCAGTCTAAATTCAGTCCCCTGCTGATGCTCTGTCATAGCCTCCAATGTTACTGCTTCATGACAACATCTCGCACCCATAGATATCTCATTATCTGTGTAATGAAACCATAAGCTCCCTGAGGGAGGAGCCATATCAGTTTGTATCCCTAGACCCTGGCACGCAGTCAGGAAATATTTTTCAGGAAATATTTTTAAATGAATGAACCAACTCTAGATCACTCTTCAAATTTGGCAATTAGCAGTAAAGAAAAAGAGGAAGGACATTAGCTGAAATGAGTCATGTATTCAAGGAAATGAATTATGGATTGGTCCAGGATCAGGAAATCTGAATGTGTCTGTAGGCAAAAGGAAAGGAGCTATTCCAGGACAAACTGAAGAAGTAAATGGATTAAGGCTCCACAGGAGTTATGTGACTTAAAAACAAGTCAACCTTAAAAGATCCCTGTTTACCCTTAAATAGGAGAGAGAAACTATTCAGAAATAAGAATCTATTTGTGAGGGCTCAAGGAAAATTAGATATAAGAATTAATCTACTCATAAGTGCCACAACACTTTCAGTTATAGTGACTTGATAGCTAAAGAAAAGTATTAGTGGAAATGTTTGGGGCAGCTGGGTAGCTTAGTCAGTTTAGTGTCCAACTCTTGATTTTGGCTCGGGTTATGATCTCAGAGTCATGAAATCAAGCCCTTGCATCAAACTCCATGCTGGGCGTGGAGCCTGCTTAAGATTCTCTCTCTGAAAAAGAAAAGAAAAGAAAAAATGTTTAAAATTATGTACATAACAGTGACTGTGGTTCACAGTCAAACAATGCGTTGTCAGAGTTATATCCGTAGATCCGTGTCCCTTTTAGAGGTAGAGGATTCCTTCAAGTGCCAAAATCTGGTCCTGTCTGGGTAATTATGACTTATCTTGCTGAATAATTGAGGAATTCTATCTCTGGTTAGTGCCAGTTGGGGCAAATGCGAGAGTAATTGTAGAGTTAAGACCATGTTTTAAGTGTATGAATACTATTTTGTAGCACTTTTTGCTTCGTTCTCTACCTGAGAGACTGGGTTTCTTAAGTGACGTTTTACTGGGAATCCTGACCAGTTTCACATACTCTGTAAAGTGGGCGTCACATAAAACGGCAAGATTGTCATTGCGAAGGAGTTGGGTTTGGAGTCTGAGATCACTGAAGAAGTCAGTAACAGTAGCACAGTTTTACTAGACTGGCAGTGTCTCTGTAGGGTGGAAGATTAGGATAAACAATTGATAACTAACTTTGTGGCACACGGGGGGCTATTGGTTAGCTCATTAAGTCTGTGAAGGTAAATTCAGAACCTTGTAACCTGCCCCTTATGTATACAAGTAGGAGTGAAAGTGTCCTGTGTAGACCACAGTGTGGTGTGTAGATTGCAGAACGTTTAGAAGCAAGTGGTGGCCAAGTTTAAGAAGCACAGTGCCCCAGGGGCACTGACAGTTAATTTCACAGGTGAAAGCTGAGTGAATGCCTATGTGGTCCTGACCTCATACGAATCCTCACACTGACCGGGTGCCTGGTGACACATGACTCAAGACTGTAAATCTCTTTCCATTTTGAGAAATCAATGTATAGAGTTTAAAATTCTGAAATAGCAAAGCATCCCCGAAAAACATTTTAATTGTAGAATAATAACTTGTGTTACAAAAATTATATACTATAGAGGTTAGAAAGTGGTAAGTAAAAAGTCCTTCCTCCCCCATTCTCATGTTTTAACAGTTTGTTGGGTAACTTTTCATAGATTTCATTTCTTCCTTCATCTTTTCTTTTCTTTTTTTTCTTTCTTTTCTTTTTTTTCTTTCTTTTTTTTTTAGATTTATTTGAGGGAGGGGGAGAGAGTGTGTGTGTGTGCCGGTTGCGGGGCAGAGGGAGAGAGAGAGGATCCTCAAGCAGACTCCCCAGTGAATGCGGAGCCCTACGTGGAGCTCGATCCCAGGACCCTGAGATCATGACCTGAGCTGAAATCAGGAGTTGGCCAGTTGGCCGCTTCATGGACTGAGTCATCCAGGCGCCCCTCATTTCTTCCTTTCTTACCTGTCTTGGCATTCCTTTAAAAAAATACTATTTTTGAAAACAAAATACTATTTTTGAACAGAATGACATATATCTATTCAGTAATGTTATTTGTGCACTTAATAGTATATCTAAGACGCCTTTCCATAGCTCTATGAGATGCAATAACTTTTTTAACCAGCTTCTTTTTGGACGCTAGGACACTGGGCAGACACTGTGATTGCTTTCCAGATTTTTTCTTTCATTTTTTTGTATGTAAATAGTCTCTACAGATATCAGTCTGAAGGATCTAGCCCTAGAAGTCAAATTTCTGGGTCAAAAGCATGTGGGTTTTTAAATTTTAGTAGATACTACCATCGTTCTTCAAAAATTTAGGATCTGCTTATACCTCTCCCAGTGGTATATTTGAGTGCCCTATTTCCCACACTCTTGAATATAATCATTACCCATTGTTAAGCATCTCATTTTGATTTGCATTTCTTAAATTTTGAGTGAGTTTAGAGATACTTTCATACATTTGCAGGTTATTTTTATTTCCCAGTTTATCGTCTGTAATCATCACCTGTGTTTCAGTGGCTGTCTTTTTCTTAGCAATTTATAAAAACTCTGTGCATATTAAATTTTTGCTGCAAATATTTCCCTCGGCTTATTGTTTATTTTTTGCTTGCACTTGTTTTTTTGTTTGGTCTTTGCTTTTTTAAAAATCAGTTGTGGATTTGTTTTGTTTGATTGTTTGTTTTTTGGCTCCTAGGCTTTATGTTATGATTAAAGACCTTCCTGTACTGCAAAATTAATTTAAAAATTTATAACTTCATGTTTTAACTTTAAATGTGGTTTGTCTGGAATTTATTTTGGCTTAAAGAATGAAGGTAGAGAGCCAGCCAGTCGTAAGTTTTCCACATGGCTAACTGTGGCCTAAATACCATTTTTTGAGCACACTCTTCTTTCCATAGAATCCTTAAATTTGAGAGTTGAGGTTTTCTGTCTGATAAATATTTTGTGTTTACAGTACCATTTAGGTAAAACAGTATGGAGTTGCACTGGGAAAGCTGTGCAAGTAATATTTATTATAGGATTCCCATGTAAATTAAGGCTGCTCCCATAACTAAACAGTACAAGGAATAAACAGCTTATGATTAGGGAAAAAAAAAAGCATGTTTATGGTTTTTGCTTAGATTAGGAGATGAGAGATGTGTATGTGTCAGAAGGGAGGTCTTAGAATGTGTAAAGTACGAGGAGCCAAAAGTAAACTCTAAGAAGAGACCATAATAATCAGGTTGCAGGTTCACTCCTAGTGTATCATGTAACCATTTTTGTTAAAAAACAGAAAACAGTCTAAACTAAGGAAATTATTTTCATGAGAATGTATTTTACATTGGATGTTCTTAAAATAATAGACATTTTTATAGAAATTTGGGTCTGTGATTTGTTGACATTTATAACTAACGTACTGGAATTCATTGATCTTACTATAGGAGAGACCTCACTGTGACATTCCCGATGTGACAAGTAGAGTTTTATGATTAGTATAGCTTAAGACTGAGTATAAGGGTACTTGCCTTAGTAAGCTATAAAACATGCCTTCTGAGTCATAAAATCTTATTACTTTATCATTAAAGCCCTTGATCAGAGTGGGAGTAGTGAAAGGTGTGGAAAGGATAGTGGCATGGTGTTTGTCATTGCATTCCTCCGGGCTGCGTGCACTGGTTCAGGGAAATCATAGGACTGTAACTTGTAAAACAAAGCAGACTACCACTGAGGCAAAAAGGAATGAAGATAAAAGTTACTTAGGGGAGAGATCCAAGTTTTGGAAAGGCGGATGAAACCTCTTGCTACTTTTCGTTTTTTGCCAAAGAATGGGAGCAAACACGAGTTGAGAGGAGCTGTGGGCTAAAGGATAGGTTCTGTGTTGCTGGGGGACACTTCTGGATTTACAGATAAGTGAATGTCCGAGGAATCAAGTAGAAAAAGTGTATCTATCAATTAATTATGTTTTCTCTGAAATTTACTGAAACTGAAAGGAGCAGATACCTATGACACTTGTGGTAAAGGAAGGAGGAGTGACTGCTTATAAATAAGACCAGCGTTCAGTTTTCCTTGATTAAAATTTGAATATATCAGAATATGTAACTGTTAGAATCATTTTATGAATATCAGTGGGAAATGAACTTCCAAAGCTTATTGATTTTTAAAAAAAGTATTTTCACTTGATGCAAACCATAACCTAAAACCTAGGTAAAACTCAAAACAATTCTTTTCTTCTTTATTCTAATTATTTAAGTGTAAATTACAAGTTGTTACTTTAAAGAGTGGCTCTGAAACCTATAAACTTCAGAGTCAAACAATTTAATTTTGTCACATTTGTCTAGATGGTAAATGTAGTTGGACTTCACAAGAAAAATTACGGAAGATAAGCGAACTCAGGAAAGTGTTTACTACTCTTGATTTAAGATGAACATTGAGCTTAAATTGATTCCTTTTGATGTTTTTTTGGTAATGTGCTGGGTTCCCACAAATTAAAGGCTTTTATACATAGATCCAGCAGAGAAATGCAAAGCATTAAACAGTAATGTTGTTAGTGTAGACTCTAGTGATAATTTAGTAATTCTATATAATGGAAGTATGTGAATGGTGTAAAAAATCTCATAAGCTATTAGTCTTCGTTACACTACAGTTAGGGCTGATTCTTGAAGTGTAACTTGGGCGGCAGAACCTCTGAATTTTAAATTATGGCTTCAGTTGAATGAAGGACTCTTACATTAAGTGATTTTTGAAGGTGCTTGGCTGATTTAACCTTGCGAAATAGTGTGAGATGTTTGTATTTGGGATTGAAACTACCAGTGCTCTCCAAGTGGAGGAGAATTAATTTGCAGGATTCGTGAGGATTTTGGAAATACAAGCTTCACACTACAGAGACCAAATAATGGCTGGATGTCACTTGCAGCGCAAGATTTAGGCTTCTCAGTGGATTTTGTTTTAAATCCTGCAGTCTCATTCTCTTGTCATAGAATATCTACTGCCCTCCTCCCTCTCATGGAAACACCACAATCCTTATTTCTGTCTCCTTAGCATGATAGCCCGGAGTTGAAACAAAAACTCAGGAAATTGAAAGCGAGGATCCCACTTGCTGAGGCCCGGAACCCGGCTCTCCTGTTCCAGTGCTTAGAAACATTCGGTACTTGTGGAATGAGTGAATGCCTTATTTTGATTGTAGAAAACAAGTTACTTTTCATGCACTAGCAGCGTTGCTGTTGGAATTCGGAGTTTCTAAATAGGGAAACATGTATTTCTAGGGCCAGCCCGTTGTTCTGGTTAAGCATTACACTTTCTTTGCTTGCCTTGGTTTATTTGCATAAAGAGATCCAAGTGCTATCCAGTGTCATTAGCTTCATTAATGGTATATTTTTATATTTAACTTCGTAAAAAAAAAAGAGAGAAGGAACGTTTCAGAATCTCAGGAGCGTAGCTCTGTAGAACCGCTTTGGTATTAAATTATCATCGTTACTCATTGTTAGTATTACGCCTGGCAGCTGATGGAATAAGAAGAGCCTCCTTTCATCCTAAATAGGATTGTGATGCTCTGGATAGAAATATGTGCATTTTCATTTTTCTGTGATAAAAATGGCTTCTGATATTTTATATATTTTAGTGTCATGTTAGAGATTTCATTCCATGATCATTTGTTCATTCACATGTATTTTTATTTTTAGCTCTAAGCGAAAGACATGAGGCCTAAGACTGAGATGAGGTTGTTTTGAGGCCATCTGATTTCTGACTAGAAGGTGTGCGATCGCCTCGACCCGAAACCACTTCAAACAGAATGGTAATGGCAAAACCTAAGAGAAAGAGAGGCCTTCATGTTTTTCCATGTCTGTTCTCTTATCCCAATTCCTTCCCCTTTAAGGAAAAAAAACCCTTAAGTTGTGAACAAAAAGTATTAAACAACATGCTGATATAGTCTAACTAAACTGGTTCAAATGTAAAGAGTTGTATAAATTGACTTATTAATTAAGCCTTTTAGAGTTGTTTAAACTTTTTAGTGACCTCTAGTGAGCTACTTAACTAATGACAAAATATTCATGTGGTAACACCTAAGCCATTAGGAATTTGCAGATTGAAATAATTGTCTTCCTTTGATAACTAATAGGGTTTGCTCTTCAAAAGGACTGAAGACTTAGTTTTTCAGGCTAGAAAGTAAGGGTTCTTGTCACTGCTTTCTTTTGCTGTCATAAAAAATTTTGATGTCTTCTGTATGCTTTTTTGTTTTCTTTTTAAGATGTAAAATCCTATGAAGAATGTTAGTGGTATCAGTTCACTCTGCTTTAATTATCGCAGGTAATTTAGTTCAGAATCTGTTTTATAGTTGAGGAGAATAGCACTGTTTGTCTTCATTACAGTAAAACTTGTTTTTGAAGCATGCTGCTGTTTATTAAGTTTATTCCAGTGGACCATGTCCTGTTAAAATAATGATGTCGCATAGCTTAGAAGGCAGTTACTAGGCTTAATTCCCCTGGGAATAGAAGTCCAATAGGTTCTTTGCTCGAGTTCAGATTCTATATTAAGCCATCTTTTCAGAGTAAGTGGTTATTTGATATTGCACTACATGCAACAGCGTTCATAGCAAAAACAATGTCACAAATTTACTTCTGTTAAGCCTAAATTATACATTTAATTGATGGCCTGCCAAGAAAATGAGATCGTCATCCCATTCCAGAGGATGAGACAGGGCAGAGTCTACAGAACCGTGACAACATTAATGTACTTTTAAAAGTCACACTTATTTTCCTGTTTTCTTCCAGGGGCTCAGTTCTTGCTCTACTTCTGCATTTCCTCATTTCTCTACAAACAGTATTTTCTCCAATGTCGAGAGTGACTTACATTTTTAAAATGTATTTTTATCTGTATTCATGGCTTTCTGTGATGATAGACTTACTCACGTGCCATGTAAACCCAGGCACTATTTAGGTTGACTGGAGTGTAATGATTTTATATCTGTGATCTCAGTTTATACTTAAGTAAGTCAGTCTAGCTTTGTCCTAAAGAGAAACAGTACACAACAGGTCGTTTCTTTGTTTTCCGTATCTGCTGATGTGTTGTTTTATTCTTCTGAAATGTGAATTTTGAATTTTGCTTTTCTATGGAAAAATTAAATAGGCTAATCTAAAAAGCATCGTGTTTAAGCCTATAGTAGGAGAATTGTTCATATAGTTCACTTTTGTGTGTTAATGCTTTAATGAGAAATAAGTACTGATTGTTCTTAATTTTTGAAATTCTTGTTTCTTATGTTTACCCAAATAATTTTTTTTTCAAATAAATCCTATCTACATTGACCCTTTTTGAGGTTAGAAGAACTTTGAAGGTCATCTTTTCTATTTCATGTGCTAAGAGTTAATGGGATAAAAGTACAACGACTTTAACCACTATTAATTGGCTAAAAACATGGTTTCCAAAGGCATGTGTTATATAAGAACCCAGTCAGTAATTTCATTTATGCATCTGAATGTCTGTCACCATAATGATAGCTTTTAAAAGAAAATCTAGAACTAATGCCACTTTAATTTAAAGCCTGAAACTGTAAATGTGAAGATATTTGGATCCAGTAAATATTAAATAGGTGATATGTATGAGTATAGTTTAATATTTTTTTAATAAGTAAACTGCCTTGTTTCTAAGCAAAACTTTACTGTTAGACTTAAGAGCTTATAACTATAAGATGAGAAAGAAACATTAACTTAAAAATGTTGTTTTGAAAATTATAAAAGTAAATATTGACCTTTTCTAAAAAAGTTTTTTCCTTTTGACATTGTTTAATTTTTTTTCCTTTTTGTTTTTTAGGTTTGCAATTTTTTTTGGTGATGGCATGTTCAGAATCTTGGATCCCTAAGTTGAATATGTTGGAAATATTTAGGAACTCTGGAAATTATTGTTTTGTGTATATAATGACTTACTAGGTGAATTAGTAGATTTAATAAAAAAGTATATAAAAGAATAGGTATTATAATTTTGTGTTTCTAAGTTGACATGCATGTCTCAAATTCTCATCTATCAGTATTAGTGTCATTCCCTGGAGACAGTTATATTTTGAAGATTTGGGGGTTTTTACAGACCCCGTGTTTTCCCAGGCAGTTCATGTAATCCTCATTACCATGCCAATTTGGTCAGCTCCTTTTCCTTTTTATCTACCTTGCTGTGCACTGAGATCAGAGGTAATTATTGATCAGGAGGAGATCAAGTGACAATCCCAGAGGTAGTAGTAATTACAGAATTTCAGCCTGGAAATGACCTCAGAATGGTCTGTCTTAGAATATGTAAATTATATCCAAATACACTGTGACCAGATGCTGCTGACTTTCGAATTGGATATTATTATGTAGGACAGAAGTGCTAATGAGGAGGAAAGAGAGCTGTTCTGTTTCACCTCTTCCCTCTCTCCCTATTGTTGGGTGCATTAATTAGTGGAAAGTAAGATGGCCAAGAGGTAGACAGTATAAATGGAAAGGAGAAAAAACAAAACTTGAATCTCCAAGAAGGAATACTTCCCCTTAAAAATTCGGAAGTTAGCTCTATTCCAGGGACCTGAGCACACCAATTTAAAACCAGAGGCTCACTGTCCTGTAGGCCCAGAATGTGAACTAGGCTATGCTTGGCCAGAGGAGTAGCTGGAGAACTTGCTTTCTGACAGGGGAGTCAGACAGTCCTTGGGTGCGTCCGTGGTTGACTGCTCAGATGAAGAGATGCTCAGATGAAGAGATTGAGGAACGTCATGGGTAGTTATTTTGATAGTCAAATACAGCAGCCTCCCTATCTGTCGACCAATACTGTGGAAAGATTGCTTTTTAAGACTGTTTAGAATAGCTTGAAAAAGGATCCTAGGGAAAGGCTGAGGAGAATTCAAGGAGCTATAGAGACTGAGCAGTAGGGAGCTCAGTAGAATGTTAATGTATCTGTTTATTGCAAGTTTTATTATTTATAGATTAACCAATAATGTGGAAGTTTGTGTATGACCAAAATTTTCATAATGTTTTCTATTAAAAGGCTTCTAGAAGCTAAATAAGATACACTGTAGCACCCCCACCCCTTTGCTTTGCTTTGTTTTAAGAGGATTTGACTGATAATATATTTAATAGATGTCACAAAGAAAAAATAAGATTTTTAAAAATCAAGTTACATTTTAATTTAAATGTATGTTGCCTATTTGCTGTACTTTTCGCGTTACAACTGGCTTTTAAAAAAACTCTCCTTCTGTGATACTTTTGTCAATAGAGGTGTTTCCTCTTAGCCAATTCTAGCCACAGTGTTGACTGGGCTTCAGCATTTGATATACCCAGAAGGAATTAGACAGGCAGGAAAAAACTTGGTCTCTACTGGAATGAATATTTTAAAAGCCTCCTTAGATTCTGAACACTTTGAGTACAAAGGAAGGAGACCCAAGAGAGGGAATAATGTAAGAGCCCAAGAATAAAAAATGGTGGTGGGGGTGGGGGATAAACCCTTACACAGCTAACCTCGGTGTAATAAGGGAAGGAAATGAAGTTCCTGGAGATGATGAGGTGGTATATGAAATCCCAGGACAGCAGGCGTTCTGGTACTCAGTTGGGTAGTTCACGCTAGCAGGCGGTAGCATTTTAAGGCTAGTGGCAAGTGATCTGGGGAAATATTAAGGTATTTCCTAACAATGAGTTTGATTTTTATTTTAGTGTGTTATAAATGGGTATGCAACTCAAAGATGAACATAATTCAAGATAAGTATCTTCGATCTTAGAGAAAATATAATAAAAAATGGATCTTTTGTCCCTATTGTATAACTTTAGAAAGTAATGTAGGATACAGAGCATAATAGAGAATTGATGGCATGAATATAATCAGTATTTGATGGTTGCTTTCTAGAAACTCCTAAGTAAAACCTTACATTTGTTTAATGTTGTCCTTAGTTGTACTGTAACAGAATTTTAGTGGGAAAATGTGTACCTTCTTGGGTCACCGTGCTCCATAGTCTGGCATATCATTGTGAAAGTTTAGAAACCTGACTCAGTTTACCCAGGGAGGAACACAGGTCTTCGTAAATTGGGTACGTTTCGACCCCCTTTTGAAAATCCTAAGGTAACTATGGATCCTTTCTCCAACAAGACAGCAGTTTCTGAGGGTGGGGGGGCTGCCCTTGGTTGTCAGGTCAGGAAGCCCTGATCTAAAAGATCATCTTTGTTTTTCTTCTGACCGTGCTCTGACTTTATTGTCACTCTCTGTCAGGAGTTCTCTGTCGCCTTTGAAGGGACCTTCAAATCTTGAAGGACACTTACTGCCTTACACATTGAACTGAAGCCGCAGGCCCAGAGCTTTGTGATATAATGGAGCAAACACTGTCCGCAAAGAGCTGCCCCACAAGTACAGTGGTAACAGTAGGGCCTGAGGCCTGAAGGTGTGGCCCAGCCTCCCAGCCAGTACCTTCCTACTCCATAGGAAGTTGAATATTAATGTTCTGTTTTTTAAATGAGCATATTTCTTTTAAGATCTCTGTTATAAAGGTTTTCTGCCTGAGTGTGACTTTTTCCTCATGTGTTAGGATGTCACATTAATGGTGTAAAATGTGTACTTCAAATTAACATAGTACCTGGGAACTTGGGATTCTGTTACTTTGTGACTCTGAAATTTATAACACATTTTCAGGAAAATCGTTGAGATTCCCAGATAATTCATTCTTAACTCCTTTCAAGTTCCTGAATCTATAATTGTTTCTGAACCTTATTAAGCCATTTATAAGATTAGACAAAACTGTCTTCAGTTCATATTTTGACACAGAATGGATACATTTGATTTATCTTACTAGAAATGTGTTTTGACAGAAAATTCTATTTGAGTGGCTCTAACCTTCATTTTGGAATCCCATCCCCTGCTTGTTATGTTGTTCATTGGGACTTTCCTACAAAATACAGCTTCGCTGAGAAGATCATCCTTGAAAAATCAGGAAATGTGAAGAAACTAATTTGGGGACTGAGTAAAGAGATGGAAGAGCACCGGCAGATTGACTGCGCAGCACACTCTGGAAACACCTTACACTGCATTGCTTTTGTACATGAACCAGTTTGACTGTGTTATGAACTGGACCTAGAGAGAGAGAAAACCACCTCATAAAATGTATCTTGAATATAAGAAATAATACACTCTGGCCTCTAAACGCATTTCTGTCAGAACAGTCTGCTCTTGAGGACGCACACTGATGGAGGGAGCCTGGGTCATTGCACTCGACTGAAAGCTAGACATCATGTATTCTGGGTTTGAAGGTGTTTTTAAATTTCCTCTTGGAATATAGTGTTTGGGGCTTTTACGACATCTGTCTCCCATGTGCCTTTCAAGTCCCCTGAGAAAGGAGCCTGAGCTCATCTGTGCCCCTAATACTTGTTCTCTGTCGGCACCGTTGACTTAAATGTGAGGAAAACATGGAGCATATAGGATTCCAGCATCCTATTAAATCCGTCCTGCTTATCCCTTCCAGGTGATTGTGTTACATTTCCTTTCCAGCTCTTCTAAATGTGGCCCAATGTTAGCCCCTTGGTTAGGTCAAGATAGAATTAAAACCACACCATTTCAGGCCTCTTCCTTCCCATTGTCCTGTTTTGTTCTGGCCACGATGGGAGGTTGGCAGTTGCCTTACTGTAAGAGTCCACTTGTGTCCTTTCATTTCCATCTCCCTTCCTGCACATTCTGGTGTAGAAATAAAACAAATCTAGACTTGGGGCTCTCGGCTGCATAAGGTCTGCGTATATAAATTCACAGCACTGTATTTAAAATACAGCCTTTTAGCTGTGGTGTTGACAGTCTCCTTTGTACCTCTGCCCTGTGCTGGGCACTCTGCTGAGTGTGGCGGTCCCCTCTTCCTCTGCACCACCTGATTCTCGTGAGGCCAGGAATAGACCTCACGGTGCCTTAGGCACAGGGAGAACCCCAACTGACCTTTCTGTAAGCTTGCTGGTTCCTGGGGTCATGAGATAATGAGGTACTTGAAGAGATCCTTGTGTCCTCCCCCAGATCTAGTCAAAGCAGATCATGTGCAGAGAAAGTCATCATGTCCATAGGACCTTGAAAGCAAGATTTGTCAAAAAATAGGCCAAATTTCAGGTTAACCATGAACCCACATTAACTATCCTGGTGTGTCTTACTTTAAAAAAAAAAAAAAGTATCCCTTAAGAACATTATCATATTACCGTGACGTGCAAAGTGTGATATTACTTTAAAAAAAAAAAACTTTTACAAGTAGCTTTCAGAAACGTGCAAATATATTTTGTGTAAAAGAGTATATATTGTGTGTAATAATTTTCTGATTCTTGGTCTAATAAATATTAAGTGGTCTCAGTATTTAAAACCTAATAGTTTGAAATTATTTTTTGAGTAAAATTTTAAAGTATATATAATATTTTTACTTTTCATGTAATGTGCAGGTATTCTTAGAATACTTGTTTGTTTTCCACGTGTAAAACTCCTGTGAACAGGGTCTGTGTCTTCAGTAAGAGTTTCTAAAGCTTTGGCTGTAATTACCAAGTGCTTGGGATTGGGCTGGCTGGAAATGCATATTGAGCTTTTCTGTGTATGTAGCAAACTTTGTCCAAATAAAGTAGCTTTGTACCTTGAAGGAGCTTTTAGTAATTAAATTTTTATTAAATATGGGCAAGTTAAAGGAGAAGAAATGAACAAGAGAATCTGTAAATGAGGGTCTCAATTAGTGGTCTGCAACCTTTGTTGTCAAAGGTAACAGTGGTAGTGAGTCGGTGGAAATGGGGTAGGGGTGGGCTGTGTCATTTGAAGAGAAGAGAAAGACACCCATCTGGCATCAGTAGTGGGGGGTAGGGGTCAGTGTGTGTGAGCTGTGCTCCGTGGACTTGAATCCAAGGTCAAGGAAGCTTGGTCCTAGAAGTCTATCCCCACAGTTCCTGAAAGACCAGCAGAGGGTGGGTGCCAGGCGGAGGCAAAACAGAAAAAAGAAAAGGACAGGCTAGGGACTTCAAAAGTTTTGGGTTTTTTTTTTTTTTTCAGTTTAAAAATTTGTTCTTTTAAACGTTTGTGTCATTCCCTTTACTGTATACCCTTGCTAAAATAAAAAGCTTACCATGTCAAATTCTCTAAAGATATATTTAACAATTCATCAGCCTGAGAAATCAAAAGGCTGTGTGCTGCTGGTTCTTGGAAGTGTGCAGGCTTAACACACTAAGGTCCCAGTTTATCCTGCAGCCCATAGTTCACAGGACACTGATTAATGTGCCAAGAACAGTTTGGGCAGAGTTAGATAATTACTTAAGCACTGCTGTACAGTGGAAGTCACTGTCTTAAAAAGCCTAATTAAGGTAGCAGTTAAGGGGCACCTGGCTGGCTCAGTCGGTCGAGCATGTGACTCTTGATCTTAGGGCTGTGAGTTCAAGCCCCACGCTGGTGTAGAGATTAATTTAAAAAAAAAAATAGCAGTTAAAAGGACATCTAGTATCATCCTGTTTCAACCAACTGTTGACCAAGAACTCAGATTTCCAATAGTTTATGTAAAGATAAACTGAAAGCTCAAATAATGGAGAAATCCACGACGACACAAACTCTGAGGAAATCATTTATACTACTTGGAGATAATTTTTCAACCTGCAAAATAGTCCCCAACCTGCAAAAAATTCTACACTAATAAATGACCAGAAACCACGCAATGGTTATAACGTGTTATTACTGCTTATCTCCAGTAACAAGTTTAAGATTGACTCTATATACCATCGTCCTGTGTGACTAGACTACTTTTGTATATCTCATCCACTTACGTGCTAGCTACTGCAGTGATATATATGTATTATATACGTATGGAATGTGTCAAAGAGTAAGTTTTCAATAAAGATACTGAGATTTCTTCCTTTAGCATCTAAAGATAAAGGTTGGTATCCTTCCTAAATGGGTGCTTGTAGGCGAGTTCAGAGGAAGTCCGTGGCTTCTAGTCATGGTTTCTAGTACTCCAGAATACCTCCCTTTATGTAGGGGATATTGCAAATTGCTTATATAAGAGCTCATTAGGGAAAGCTTGCCATATTCTACATTAAGTGTTTTCCTTAGAGACTTTTTCTTCGGAGACCCAACTTTGAATTATTAAACCCAGGGTTAAGATTAGTGGGGCAGACACCTGCTTTCTGTATTCACTGGGACTTGAAAGCAAGAATGAAATTACTAAATAAAATGAAATTGGTTTGAGGGATATTTTGGACTTCATTTGCCGTGTACTTCACATCCGTTCCCACCAGTGGGAAACTCAGCAAGGGCTTGTAAATTTCTCAGTACTGGAGGGCACCACTTTGCCATGAAAATTTGGGGTTAAATATTTTGCACATTCTTGGTAATGTAGCAGAGAAAAGATTATAAGTAGATACATACTGATTGAAATCATTTCACCTAAAGTACGACATGACCAAAAATTACGGATTTGCCATTTTGTATTTAGAAGAAAAAACAAATTACTTACCGTGGATCTTTGATGACAGTTACAAGCAGGAAATTTAGTTTCTATCTCTCGCCGATATTTCAGTCTTCCTCCAAGTTACATTTTTAGTCAAATCACACCTCAGAACTTTTCCGTTAGGAATTAGGATTTTTGTTAGCTCCTGAGTGGCTCTCCGTGACCTTTCCAGGACTGCTTTTGACCTAAGAAAACCACATCACAGAATGAGTTATGCAATTTTAAAAGCCCCGTTTGTGGGATCTTCTGGAAAATACTAAAATATTCACATCGCTGTAAGAACAGTTTCCCACTTTCAGAAATGAGGAATTATCGTTAAGTGCTAGGCCAAGCGAAGGCGAATGTGTGGTTCACGGATCGCTCTGTCTATGCCTCCGGCTCTCCTTGTTGGGTCTGATTCAGCATACTTCCCGTGTGGGGGCTGAGTGGCACACTGTCTGAGCACTGGAGCTTCTTGATGATTTTAGGAAGTCAGACAGATGTTGGAGGCCTTGCTTTTCACATCTACCAGCATAAGCAATTCCGGTTTGCTTGTTTTTTATGTAACATCTTTCTAAGAAGTCACTGTAGCAAACCGTAGTCTCTCCCTTCCTCTAGATTATAATTTATAGATTTATCTGTCTAAATGAAGAAGTAAGGTTAATTCCATAGCTGTCATTTTCTCGGGGGGAAAAATGCCAGCAGAGCTGACCTAGAATTTCATCTTGTACTCACTGTTATGTGAGACTTAAATTCTGATTTTAAAAAAATGATAAATTTGGTCTGCGTGAAGCAAAAGGGTGTAAAAGTCTTTTCTCTCACCTTTCCATCACTGGTCTCCTCCCCTTCAGATCCCGCGGCCCCCTCTGGTAGTGAAGCTGATGGCCACCTGAAAGGTTTGAAATTCAGAGCAAGAATCAGGAAAGGGGGATAGCAGGGAAGTGGCAAATCCTCAAAAGGGCAACTCACTGGTTGAGGTTACGGGTTCTGTTGGTTTATCCGCAGGTTTTTATGACTGAGCGGACCAGGGCCGAGCCCTGCACGTTAACTCCTGCCTCTTCCTGCCCTGCTTTCATCCTTCTCTTCTTAGTGGAAACCCGAGCTCTCGAGAATGAAAGGTTTCGCACACGTGTACACTTGTGCCTCCGCGGGCATCGAATTGTGAGTGGGCAGAGGCTCTCAATCCTTAGACTCTGCTGAGTTAAAAGACGACATATCTCAACACTTGGAGTTGTCACTTGCCATTCTTGCTTCCTGTTTCTCCCCACCTTTTCCAGTGCGAAAGTAAGTCGACAGCAAAGTAACTTTCGCAAGAAGCGGAACTTGAGAAGCCTGTTGGACAGGACATTGGAGTCAATCATTTATTCCTGCAGCATATCGATGGATGCTTGCCAAGTGACAGGCGCCGTTCCAGGCTCTTTGGGGAAACACACAAAGCCCGGAGTTCACACTGTAGCGCAGCTACACACGCCCGGCCTGTGAATGACCATCCCGTAGCACCCATGGAAAGGAGCAGAGCGCATGCGCGCACAACGCCGGCGTAGGAGGGAGGGGCGGGCCTCCGTGTTTAGGGAGCTCCGAGTAGACCTAGTTGGGAAGGTGAGATTTCAGGAACGGTGATTGTATAGATTGGAGCTGACCGACAGGCTTCTCTTAAGGAAGAGAGAAAATCAAATGCTGGAGAGTTCCTGACAATTGTTTACCGTTTTTCCAATCACTTCGAGCTGGAAGCCCTTGCTGCGTCCACACGCAGCCGTGAACATTCCTCCTTGGTTTTGCCACTGTCACTTCTCCTGCCTCGATTGTTCTTTTCCGGGGCCCGGCCCACGTGGCCTCTCAGTGACATGATTTGGGGAGGCAGGCATGGTCATAACATGCAGCTAGACTGTCTGGCAAATACGATACTCCAGGAGCGCAGGGGTCCCACTGAGGAAGAAGGATGGGCTTTTAGAAGGGGCCCTCGGGGGCGCCTGGCTGGCTCAGTCCGTGGAGCATGTGGCCCTTCATCTTGGGGTCATGAGCTCAAGATCCATGTCTGAAGCAGAGAGTACTAGAAGTAATAAATAAACTTAAACCAGTAGGGCCCTCAAGGGCAGGCTGTGTTCATTCCATAAGGGGTCTTAGGAGGACAGGACAGGAAGAGGCAGCCCCAGGAGCTAAAGCTGGCCAGGGTGAGCAAGGTCACACTTCAGGGTGATTAAAATGCCAGGGCTCATGGAGGCCCCCAAAGTTCATGCTGAAGAGTAGGCGTTCCATTCTGCAGCTGGGAGGGGATCAGGGCTGTCCTCTGTGGCTTCTCCTGTGTGGGACTTTCAACCGGGCATGGACCAGAACTGTTGTTCCCCCCTGGGTTCACAGTTTCTCATCTCTGGCAAGTGAAGGAAGACCCAGAAGGTGGTTGGTAATCATTCCTCTCTCTTCTGTCTCTTAATACCTGTTTTTCCAAAATGCAGATAACTTTTTCTCATAAAAATTCAAATGGTGCAGAAAGACAGAAAGGGCAAAGTTCACTATCTCACGACTGTTAATATTCTGATCATCAGCAGTTTTGACATCTCCATTATCCATGCTCACAGCATCCTTTGTAACAGCGGCTCTGTATGGATGCCACCAACTAACTCCCAATGCTGGAAATTCAGTGGTTTACAATGTTCATTATTCAGGTTCTTTCCCACTTTTCACTCTTATAAACTTGGTTTCCAGTGAATATCCTTCTGTACAATATCTGCACTTACCCAATTATCTCCTTGGTGTAAATGATGGACACTTCAAAAAATTGGGCTGCCTAGAATGGGGGGATACACAATACAAGAATTTAGTACAGACAATTACCATTGAGCACTTTGGGCATGCATGTGTGTGCCTGCATGTGCACTTTTCTTTCTTTCTTTTTTTTTTAAGATTTATTTATTTATTTGAGAGAGCGAGAGCGCACAAGCAGGGGGAGTGGAAGAGGGAGAGGGACAAGCAGGCTCCCTGCTGAGCAGGGAGCCCGATGTGGGGCTCGATCTCAGGACCTTGGGATCATGACCTGAGCTGAAGGCAAACGCTTAACCGACTGAGCCACCCAGGCACCCCCGCATGTGCACTTTTCAAAGCACTTTAGTAGCAGCTAATGTCTCCAGCTTTGCATTAAACATGGAGAGGTGGAGTAGGGGAGATGGTGGTCTCTCCGTTGGGCAGGTGAGGTGGGGCTCCTGTCTCTCCTTGGCACTGCTGTCACATCAGGAGTGCCTGTGGCTCACAGAGCACATTTGCAGTCAGCTTTCAGAACACCGACTCCAAGGCCAATGCCAGCAGAAGCTTTTGGAATACAAGATGATGAGCGCATATGAGGCCAAACTAAAAATGGAACTTTCTTGCTTCCCCGTGTGAAACTGCTTTGATTCCAAGTTTTACTATTTTAATTAGGCGGATCAAAGAGACAGCACGTTTTTTCGGAGATGTTGAAAATCATATGGCAAACTGCTCTATTTTTCAATGTAGCAAGTCTTTACAAAGGTTAAGTGGAAGTGATGTTCATTTTGGTTCTTTCAGGGGAATGTACCTTCTGGAAGTGGTCTAATTGGATCCCTCGGTGGTGGTCTTCTGCCCATGCCCCCCTCCCCAGCCATTTTTCATCCCTAAGATCTCTGGATGGTTCCTGGGTAAAACCATTGTGCAACAAACACCACGAGAAGAACTCAGAGTTAAACACTCAATGTCCTGTTATTCAGAAGGCTTGGCATAGGTTGAAGTCAAAAGTTCTATTCTCTCTTCTTAGAAATGAACGCTGCTTAACACAGTGTAGCTCTATCACTCTTGTACTTCCCAGCCAGGCCCGTTAGTGTATTTGCTGTCCTTTTTTGAGGCCTCTGCCCTGGCTGGCCCCTGGGCCTCGGATGCTCCTCCCCGGGTACCCACATGGCTCACTCCCTTGCTTCCATTAGCATTCTGCTAAAAGGGCTCCTCACCAGAGAAGGCTTCCCTGCCTCACCTGTGTAAAATAACATCCCATGCATGCCTTCCTTATTCCCTCATAGCAGCCTCCCCAAGCTGACCCTAAAGATTTGTCTCCTCCACTAAAACATAAGCTCCAAGAGGGCAGGGTTATTTTGTTCCCGGCTGTTCTCCAGAACCTACAACAAGAACTGACATATGTTAGAAACTCAGAAAATATGTGCTGTCTGACAAGTGAATGAATCCCCCATTGTTCCTACCTAGGGACTTGTGAGGAAACTGGGAGCTTTTCAACACTGGAAGGAAGTCAAGGACTTGGGAAAAAGCGGCAGTTATCTCAGGGCCCCATCCCCATGTAGGGCTGTCTTTGCCCAGCAGCGCCATTTCTGCTTCCAGCTCCTTCTCTACCTGCATGTTCACTTGAAGTCATCGTTTCTAACATTCCCTCGGTTGAGGGTGACTTGTGCTAATAGTTGGCACTGTCTTTAAAGAGCATTTTAGTGGATGAATACATTCAATAGATATTGACAGAGCAGCAGCCAGGGTGCCAGGCGCTGTGTGAGAGGCCAAGGTTACAAAAGGCAGCAGGACACTCACTGAGCTTATAGTTTTTCAGACTGTGAGTTTGGTGGGACAAGAGCACCCTCCTGCCGCCCCTGGAGCTAAAAGAAGAGCTCCAAAGGAGGGGAGCTTTGCTCAGTGGGGAGGAGGACTGAGTAATGATGGGAAGGTGGTGGGCTGTGGGTGTATAGTGTGTGGTCTCTGGGCAGAAGGAGGGCAGAAATGGCAGAATGACAACATGCCCACCTCAGTGTTTGGCTTAGGCTCCCCCAGGGCTCAGGGAAGAGGAGGAAGCTCTCCATACTCTTGTTTTCTGCAAGACCACATCAGTAAACACAATTCTAGTGACTACCACTTTTTTTTGGGGGGGGGGTTAGACTTCTGTGAACTGAATTCAGAATCTAGTAATAATTTTAAATTTTTCTATAGGCAACTATTCCAGAAAGTTCCAAAGCCAGAAAGTCTATTTAAAAGCAACTTTTGAAAAAAAAGTTTTGAAACAACGAATTTGTCGTTCTCCCCCCACTGAAGATTCAAAAGAAAGAAAAAGAAGAAAGAAAGCTCTTTCTCCAACAATGCAAATAGACTAAAATATAAAGAAACAGGAACTCTAGGTGATTTTTCTCACTTATGCAAGCAATAAATAAACAACGGGTCCTTCAAATACTCTACAAGAGGAGAGATACCTTGAATTTTTCTGTAAGGAACATTTAACTGGAAAGGAGAATAATAAAACATAAATGACCATGTAACCCTACCATGTAAGTAACTCAGGGATTTGCACTGAGACAGAAATTTTGTCCTCTAGTCATGAAATTATTGAAATACAGTTTTCTGGCACGCTTTCTGACACACAATGTTCTAAGGGTGAGACGTACACATAGCATGAAAGCATCAGGAGAAACCAAAGGCTGACCAGAATAGGACCTCATTTTCAGTTCACTTCATTTCATCCTGTCCAATGGGTCCTCTAGCTCAGTCTTTCTCAAAGTGTGTGTGTGTGTGTGTGTGTGTGTGTGAGAGAGAGAGAGAGAGAGAGAGAGAGAAAGAAAGACAGAGAGAGACAGAATAACTTGGGGACCTAGTTCAGCTGCAGTTTCAGACTCACTCTTTCTGGAACAGGACCTGGGAAAGCTTCTGCTCTTCTAACAGGCTGGCTGGTGACGGCGGAACAGGTAGTTCACAAACTGCACAGAATAGCAAGGCTCTTAGCCTACCGAGAACTTCCACGTGCTCTGGGTGTGTGTGTAAACTTTATAACTATCCTGTGAGTTGAGCACTGCTTGTGTCACCTCCTTTTACACAACACAAGACAGGTCCCAAGAGGGAGATTGCTGAAACAGAGCTTGATGCTAGAACCCAAGCTTTCTAATGCCCCATGGAGTATTTTCATTGCAGTCGTTCTGGTTTGGTGGTTGCATCATGAATAGGGGCGTGGGGAGTGGAGAGGTAGGGCTACAGGGACATTTTTGGAAACCCAATAGAGACAATACACACTTTTATTATTCCTGTTGTTACGATGTCTCCTGAGGTCTTAGAACCAGAGCTAATGGACTAGGAAGATAGTCACAAGAGATGTCTTACACTTGCCATTTTTAGGCGACAGGAAGACAGCAGGTGGCGAGTGTCCTGCTGGTGACAAATTTAACTGACTGTCTTTGGGAAAATGGGATTTAACTTGATTGTAGGCTGTCTTCCATCTTCCGGATGGCGTTAGAACTTGAGAGCCGGGTGGCTTTGATTTATGGAGCGCCATTCCTGTCAGATGGTACAAAGGATGTGCAAATCATATGCAAATGGACTAAATCTCACTCAGAATTTGCCAACCGGAAACACGACGTCTTTATTCCAGCTAGATTTTAATGTGATCTTGAGGTAATTTCAGGGAAGCCTTGACTATGCTTACTCTTAGCTGAGAAATAGCTAAATACTCTCAAAAACTGAGAAAGGTACAGGTAGGGAAATCCAGGGTGGCGTTTGTGACTGTGGGTCCTGGACCCCATCTGAGGAGAGAGCCCCAGCTGGCCCGGGGGTGATGAGATTGGGGCAAAGTGAGTCTCCTATGGTCTTTCACTTTCACAAGTATTTTTTTTTTTTTTTTTTTTAGGAAAAGGCTGCTTTCTTACAGGTGTTGGTCTGACTTACTTCCTTTTCCAAACTGTCTCTCTTGGGCATTTGCTGCTAAGCAACGCAATGGTACAGAACAATTGGATTCACTTGTTATCTTCATTCAGTTCAAAAACATGAATGCCTTGATTTTGGTGTTCTATGAGTGTCCTGTTATAAACACAATACATGTTCACTGCAAAAATTTTGGAAATGAATAGAAACTGTAAAGGAAAAAAATCACTCTATTCCTACCATTCAGTGATAACTGTTGTTATCGTTGTGGGAAGTATCATTCATGAACATATTTTACCAAGTTGAGATGATGACCCTATTAAAGTTTTATTTTGTTTTTTTTACTATTTAAGTTTTGTAACCTACTCTTTCACATGAATATTAGAATGAATGCTTTCCCAAAATCTGAAATATTATTGAAGAGGTTTTTGTTGGCTTACTAGCTTGTTTTGCTAGTTGGTATTCCTTCCGACGGATATATTGTAGTTTACCCAGTTCTCCCTTATTGATGAACATTTTGTTTATTGCCTATTGTGTAATACGTTGTGCTGCGAGAGAGAATCCTTGCACTGGATCTTGGTGTGCATCTCCAATTATTCTTTTAGGATAAATGTGGAGAAATGGAATTACCAACTCTAAAGACATATGTAAAATAGTTGTTGGATAAATGATGCCTTTTGATAGATACTAACGAGGCATGTTCCAGAGTGGCCGATTCAATTTATATCCTTAACCAACAGTGCACTCGGGCTGTTTTGGGGTGTTGTGCTTAAACTGCCTCTCTGACAGTTTAAAATGATATCCCTTTGTTTTAATTTTGCATGTATTTGGTCTCCTGGAGACTGAATCGCTCACATTTCTTTCTTTTGTGAAATGCCTCTTAGGTCCTTGGCTCCTTTTTCTTTTGGAGTTTGTTGTTGTTGTTTCTCAGTGATCCTTGAAAGCTCTGTCTTGTACACATCTTTTCCCTCATTTGTTTTTTTCACTTTGTTTGTAGTACTTGTTAACATTCAGAAAATGTTATGCTTTTGCCTAGTCAGATTTTTCAATCTTTTATTTTAGGCTTTCTTCTACTTAAAAATGTCTTCCTAGCCCTGAGCTAATATGACTCCAAGTTAGCTTTCACGGTAGACGTCACTGAAAGACAGAGGAATTAGGAACTGGCAGCAAGCATCTTGAGGAAAACACAACCACTAATTAAATGTGATCTAGTCTTAACCAGAGGTGTACCTCGGATTCACCTGTTAGAGCCTTTAAAAATTACCAATGGCTGGGTCACACACCAGTACCATTGAATCAGAAACTCAAAAAAAAAAAAATCGAAACCTTACACAAACCCACAGACTTAGATAGGAACAGAGCCAAGTTGCATGTGATTTTTTTTTCTTCCATTTTATTAGTGTAGTGGG
The DNA here is from genome assembly GCF_017311325.1 of Ursus maritimus. Classification (NCBI taxonomy): domain Eukaryota; kingdom Metazoa; phylum Chordata; class Mammalia; order Carnivora; family Ursidae; genus Ursus; species Ursus maritimus. The sequence goes on from NW_024423453.1 coordinate 62,551,548, forward strand.
TGTATTTTGTCTTACCTGTCATCGTCTGTTGTAACAAGGAAGATCAGAGTGCTTTCATGAGGAGGGGGATTCCAAACAGTGTGCTGGGAGGCCCCTGCAAAATTACAGTGGTTCTCTGAAAGCATCGGTTTCCCCAGGTGGCTGTTGTTTGATGTCACGTGATTAATTCTGAGTTCCATGGCTGGTTTGCTTGCCTTAGGTCACTATACTACAGCAAGTGGATTTTTTTTAATTTGAAGAGACAATATACTTACAAATGTAATGTATTTTGAAGGATATCCAGAATACATAAAACATATTAGAAGATACAATATATTTACAAATTACAAATGTTAACACCTTGTATATGTGTGTACACACACACACACACACACACACACACACATATTTAACTAGCATTCATTATTCTTTGATATGTAGCAGTATCTCATTTGAAATGGAGTGTAAGCCCACAAATTAGTATTTGCAACTTGGGAAAAGAAAGTCAAACCCAAAATGGCCAATTTGATATCTCTATACAAATGTGAACTATGCTCATTAGTTGACATTGAAAATATGCTCCTATTTCTCTAGCCTGGAGCTGCTTCATTAAAAGGTTTTCTAGGGGAATTTGCCTACGAATCAACCTGTGATTTTTTAGTGTCCCCCCCCCCATAGGCAGCATGCATTTTAAGGAGAAGCCAGTCAGCCTGCAGGAGGTGAGAGGAAGGCATGGAAGGGCTTTGGCTTTGCGAAAGGAATTTAGCAACTCAGAGCCTCAGAAATGATGATGGTGGTGGTGATGATGATGATGGTGATGACAACAGTGGTGGTGGTGGTGATGCCACTTTATAGGGCTGTGCAGGGAGCAGGCGTGGCAACGTAAGTTTAGTGTCTGGCAGCTGGCAACTACTTTATTACTGTTGGTCCCACCATCCCTCACTCTGTTCGCTGCACTGGCTTATTTAAAGGAGGATGTGTGTGTGGGGGGAGTAAGGGTCAGGAGGCAGAGAGTTGTAAGGAGAGGTCCCTTTCTGTCTTTGAGGTCCCCTGATCAGTTTGAGAAATTATATATGCCCCAGACAAAAAGTAGATAATATAAAGACACTGAAGTATAAAGGGCTAAATTTAGTGTTATAGTTAATGCTTTTATTATTTATAAGAAATAAAAAAATGAGAGATACAGGTATGGCCTGAAGAGTTACTACACTCCTATGTGCATCATTTCCATGTAAAAAGTGCTTGAACCACATGTAAATGCATCTTCGGTAATTTCAAGGAGGAGGAGGAGGAGGAAGAAATGTCATGTTGCCAAAAATCTATTATAACTAAGAGTCTAAGAGTATGTGAGAGGGGCTTAAACTTGGCAGGGTAAAACCTAGTCCATGGTGGGCACAGGGGGCCAGGGATGCACCAAACTTTATGCCAGGTGAGGTTTTTCTCGCATAAGCATCTTTATGTCATGGTTGAAGTTGTGACTTGAGATAAACAGTGGATTCTCATGCCACTGGGGTGGCAGACGGCACAGCGTGGTTGGCCTTGATGGCCATTGCAGGACTATGGGGTGTGCAGGCAGCCAGCAAGCAGCCAGACCAGGTATCCTGTGCTGTGAGCCCCGGGCCAGCCACCCAAGGTCTCCTTGTAGCCTACGGCCTCCTGTAAGATAAGGGAACTGACTGGCAGGATTGTGTGGTCTTCAGGGCCATTTCAGCTCTGACCTTCCATGATGCAAAACCAATTTATTGATTATTGCGGGCCAGAAAAATTGAAAGAGGTTGAAAGGAATCGTGAGTTCTTTTTTGGCTGAGGTTTGTCCAGAAGCAGAGCAAAAAGAGCTTCTTGATTACCATCCAGGAAGAAGAGTTTATCTTTGGACCTCTTTTCAGTCTTCTTGCTGATCTTTGCAGAGCAGTACCATGACCAGCTCTTGGCAAACTCGTGAACTAAGCAATTTCTCTTCCTAATCTTTTATCACCTTTGATATCTCCTGCCGCCCAGCACAGCATGCCTGATATCCCAACTTCCAGAGGATACAAGTCTTTCCAACCAGGATCCCCACCTAACCACCCCAAATTTAGAGGAGGTCTCAAGTTGAAGGAGTTCGACGTTCGACGTCCATAGTTCTGGAGCACCTGGGTGGCTCAGTTGGTTAGGTCTTGATCTCAGGGTCATGGGATTGAACCCCGAGTCTGGCTCCCCTCAACGGGGAGTCTGCTTCTCTCCTTCCCCTTCTCCCTTTGCCCCTCCCCCTGCTTGCACACGCTTCCTTTCTGTCTCTCAAACAAACAAATCTTCAAAGTCCATAGTGCTGTTTGTACACTTAATGCTCTTCATTTTGCTCAGTAGATACAATGGCATCTATTGTTTGCAAAGCACTGTGCTGGATTCTTGGGAAGTATTTTTCAAATTGCATGTCACCACCTGTTAGCGGGCTTTAGTCTCAATTTAATTGGCTCCAACCAGAATTCCAAAAATAAAACAAATAGAAAAAAAAATTAAAATGTCTCACCCATAGTAAGGCTAAGTGCTATTTAATAAAACATTTGTTTCAGTTTTATATTTGTAGGTGTGTGAGCATGTAATGAGTGTCAGTGGAAAATGTATTTCTCACTGCAATATAGTTAGAAAAGTTTAAAAAGCAGTGCTATGGGCTCCTAATCCCTTATCTACAATTCCACATTCCAAAGCATGAAAGTTTTTTCTTAAGTTTAGCACAAGTTCATTTGGCAGCAAGATAGGGATTTAGGGGTATTTATGGTCTTCCTCTATCTCATTTACTGTGAATATTTGTATACTTACCTGCAGAAGGGAGTCATACCTTTGACCCCAGTGGGCATATTGCACTCAATTATGTTGTAAGGGCCAAAAAATTCTGAACCATAGGACTTTCCACAAGACACCGTGGACTTATCTAAGGGATATAACAGTTTTCATCCATTCAGCAAATATTTATTGACTGCTTACTATGAGCTGGGCATTGTGTTGGCTGTCAGATATGGAAGAAAGAGAATTAGTGTGAGATGAATTCCTGGGGAATTTCACAGTCCCGTGGACGCAATAGATTCGGGGCCACCAGAGCTGGACTTCAGCACTCTCCTTTCACATTCCTTCTGTTAGTTCACACAGACCCTTGGTTGCAAGGATTTCTCTGCTGATGGCTTCTAGGTCTCCTAACACATTTCCAACACGATTTCATACTGGCACTTCAGTTCAGGACATAAAACAACAACAACAACAACAACAACAACAACAACCAGACTCCAAACTCCTTCCTTCTGTATTTCTATATCCTTAGAAGTACCACTGTCACCACTGACACAGCCTCACTCTTGTTCTTGACTCTGTTACCTAGTTATTGGTCACTTCCTGTTGATTTTTTCCTACCTATAGCCCTTACCTCCTTTCCCTTCTTTCCATTCCCAGTGCCACCTGTTGGTACAGATGAGAATCACTACTTCTAACCTGAGAGGATGTCTGAAGAGTAGTTGGGAAGAGAAATCTGGGTCTTAGGATCATAAACGCCTGGGCTCAAGTTGTATCTCTTCCCCATTCTGACCAAGGGACCTTAGGCAAGTCACATAGGATCAGGTTTCTCATTTAAGAAACAGAGTTGATGATATATATTTTATGACTTGTACTTAAGAATAAAAATATACAGACCAAAAACAATATTAAAAGATAAGCCACAGACTGTGTACAGATATTTGCATGCAACTAACAAAGGATTAGTATTCAGAATTTATAAAGAACTCCCTTCAAACTAGTAAGGGAAAAAAGGCCAACTTTTAAAAAATGGGCAAAAGATGTGAACCAACAATTTCTAAGGAGAAAATAAAAAAACCAAAAGATGTTCAACCTCATTAGCAATCCAGAAAATGCAAAAGTTAAAATAATGAAATACTGTTTTGCATCTATAATACAGCATGAAATGTAGGCAAGTATGTCAAGCAATAATAGTTCGTATTGCTGGTGTATGTGTAAATTGTTCACCCTCTTTAAAGAGTGAGTTAGCAATATCTAATAAAGTTGGTGATATCTACCAGTCAGCAATTCCTTTGCCAGAAATGCACCTTACAGCTTTGTTTTTAATGACAAGACATACCAAAAGCATCCATTAAAAGGAGTCTGGATATTCATTCAATGAGATATCATACAGCCGTTAAAGTGAATAAATTAGAACTACATTTGTGTCATCATGGACAAATCTTAAAGCAATGTTCAGTGAAAAAAGCAAACCACATAATGTCTACAGTATGAAAACATTCATGTAAAAATTAAAATATTGTCAAACGATGTTATTTATGTATATTAGACATATGTGGGTGCATGTACATGCATATGTATGGGTGAATATATACCTAGTTTATGAATAAGGGTATATCTAGCAAAAATATTAAACTGTGCATGAGAGCAATTAACAACAAATTCAGTGCAGTAAGTACCTCGGGAAGGGAAATGGAAAGGAGAAGGATGCAGAGAGGGTTTCAATTGTTTAAGTCCTTTATTTCTCAAAAAGAAAATGAAGCTATGAAAAATGTTAAATTTTGACAGAGCAAAAAGAAAATGAAGCTATGAAAAATGTTAAATTTTGACAGAGCTGAGTGGGTATATTATTGTTCCTTGTATTATGCTCTGTACTTATATGTTTGAAATATTTCATTTTTAAAAAGCACTCAACCCCAGTTTGGCACTCAGTGAGGGTGTAATAAATACTCCTCCTACCCCATTCATAAGGCTTTTAAGTCTTCCTTTCCCCTGACTAGTTGAGTACCATTCCCTCCATCTGGCCTTCTAGATCAGATGAGGTCTAAACTTCCCTGGTGAGGCAGTCTAGATCCTCCAGTCCCTGGCTACAGCCTCTATTTCTAGCTGTAAGCTTTAGCACTTTCCTCAATGGACCTGATATTTCAGCCATGGGGTCTCAGATCATGTTTGATGCTTTCCTGCCCTTTTGTCTTGGCTTTTGTGGTTTTCTTGGCTGAAATTCCATTACCCCTTTTCCCTGGTTAAACAAACCCAACCCTCTTTTCACCTATCTATCTGCCCATCCATTCATCCATTTCTCCATCCACCTATCCATCCATCCATCCATCCATCCATCCATCCATCCATCCATCCATTTCTCCATCCATCCATCCATCCATCCATCCATCCATCCATCCATCCACTCACCCATTCGTCCATTTATTGAGCATCTTCTATGTGCCTTGCATATAAAACATTTGTGTTCTCTCACAAATGGTCATAACTTTCAGAAAATCTCCAAAATGCCTTATAGCTCTAATATGGTATTTATCATATTAAAATTTATTTTATCTTGTTAGACTAGGCACTGAAGGGTAGATACCATTTTCTTCATTTTTAATGCCTTGCACTTGTAGGAACTCATTAAGCATTGGTTGAAGAAATAAATGAGTTCCAGATTATATGTCCAAAACATTGAAATTAGTGCTAAGATTATGGTTTCATCTTCATTACTTGAATTTAAATATTTAGTGTCTTTAGCTCATTGATTTTCATAAGAGTATCACGCATTCCCTTCCATCTTTGTCACCTGAAGGAAGGGAGGACGTTCTACCTCAGCCATTCTGCCTTCACATTTTCTGAAACCTCAGACTCCAGTGCACCAGGCATGATCTCACCTCTCTAGGGACTTTGCATTTAGTTAGAGAGGAAGACAGTGCCACAATAAATTAGTTAACATGACAAGACGGTATGAGGTGTGGGTCAAATAAATGGTGCTGGCATCATGATCTGAAATCGTCCTTAATGAACAGCTTGTTTCATGCTTGACTGGGTAAGACTGGTTTTGAGATTCATTCTTTTGCAAAGGGATCTGGGTCAGAATTATCATTTTGTGTCAGATTGGGTTTCTATAAATTCTGCCCCCCCCACCTTGGCTCAAGTAGATACTTAACGACATCTCTATTATATGTAAACCGATACATAGGTGTGGATTTGAAGGTGTCTTCTGATATCACCATTTCAGAGGTATGAGCCTGAAATATCTTTCTGACCTGACGTTGAATGGAATTTTCTTTGCACTTTTTCAAGACAGGTATCTGTGAATTCTTAAAGCTACTAGCCTTCCTCACACCCCTTCCTTTCCAGTATACTCCTGAAAAACAATTTTCAATCTGACAGCAGTTATACTTCATGTTTCCAACAACCAGTCCCAGTCTGTTTGCTTGTTTTCATGGTTATTCCTTATCCAGGTGTTTGAAAACTTTGGTTGGAAGGCGTCTTTATATGGACTTCACTTTTTCCTGGGCAGAAGTCCCTTCTCTGCCTTCTGCTTCTACTTGAATATTTCTAGTGATGGGAAACTCACAATTTCTCAGTGTTAATGACCTTTACATGTGGAATTAGAGACTCACAAGTTGTCTAAACATAGTGGGGAGGTTGGACTCTAGCAGTGGGGCTCACATAGAGTTCCAGGAAGACCTGGTCCTCCTCCAAAGGTTCAGGATATGCTGGCAGATCCCAATCTTTTGGGACAGTGGATCCATCAAAGCTTCTTTTGAGTTACGACATTATTGGAGTCCTGGCTTTAAGAATGCCGGTGTATTCCTCTAAGATTATTGTGAATGACTGTCTGTCCTCTGGAGGGGCAAGGAATGGAATCCAATTCTGGCTGTCTGAGTGGGGTTGGGGCATGAAGAATGAACATAGAGGCGGGGGAGAATTTGGGCATCTATGTACGGATTGGACAGGAGACCAAATAATCAGGGAGAGGCTGCAGGGGTCCTGACAAAGTCTCCTCAGCAGGAACAGGCTGGTCAATATTGCAGGTGTGACCCTGGAGCCTCCAGACCTCCCCCCCTCCCCCGCTCCAGTTGTGTTCCCAGTAGAGGAGGGTCTGGATGGAGCTTTCCACCTCCAGGGTGGGCAGCAGCAGTACTGGGGGCTGGAGGCCCAGCAGACAGCTTGGTGGCTGCTGGACTGCCAGAACAACAGCAGGGATTCCTTTTCAGTAACAAACTATGAGGAAGTCCTGAATGCACCATATGGAATATGACACTGTCTGAAAAAGAAAAAGTATATGAAATGGTTTACTCTTCCTGGTTCTTTGCTTTAAGCTTTGGCATGTCTGTATTATTGGCTGGGGAGGTAAATGTGAGTTACTAACAGAACCAGTGCCAGCTTGGCCCTGCCTAATAGGGTCCAGCCACCGTCTGCCAAGAGGAGGCTAGAGCTGGCATTAGGAGGTATGTCGGAAAGGATAATCAAGTTCTTCCATGACTGTAGGCTTGCTTCTCACTCACAGAGCACAGTCCTTCTCTTCTTGAGTCATCCCAAAGCACGGTTAACCTTGTTGGGATTAAAGTGTTGATGTGCTCTTTGTAACACTAGGAAGTGTGTATTCTCTCTCTTTGGGTTATGTGTGGCATGATGGAGGCCCTGGAAGCCCAGGATACCAGCCCCTGACTGCCATGGAGCCCCCTCCATTTGGCTGGGCCCTTTCCTCTCCTGGGCTCCCTGCCTGCACATCTCCCTCTTGCATCATCTTGGCACACTTTCTACCTTGGTTTCCCCTCTCTGAGCACCTTGCTCCTGTGCTTTCTGACCACATATCCCTTTCTGCTCTGGATCTCCCAGCTATCTAACTTGGATTCTAGAAGCCAGTTTCCGAGTCTTGACTCTCTAAGGAATGTGAACATAAACAGAAGGCATACTTTTCGTGATGTTTTTTTAAAGGCCACCACTGTCACCACAACTGGCACTTAAAAGCTGAAAGTAAGTAATGGATTCACAGCCAGCTTGTGTGAATGAGTGGAAGCTGCTTGCTGGATAATTAATAGCTGCAGTTGACTGAATGGAAGAATCTTACAGGCAGGAGTAACATGCAGACCACTGGGAGACTTGTCAGGCACATGCCCCTGAATCAGAGTGAATCCTCCCTGTGGCTACCGGGCCAGGAGAACTGCTTCATGGCTGCACAGTGATTAGTTGGAGGGGTCCTGAACTTGCGGCAGGGGGACAGGAGGACCACTTGGGGTGGTGGTTTACCAAGCAGAAGAAAATTGGTTCATACTCAATATCAGCCCAATGTGGAGTGTGAAAACGGACGGAGATGCAGTGTACATTCTCAATGCTTCTTTCTGGGGGAACAGGGATTGTTCTTTTAATTTGTGTTGCTTATTCTGTTTGGATAGGTGATAGTTGGATTGTATCACCAGCCTACACATCGGGAACCTTCTCTCTTATGCCACTCTGAGGCTTCTAATTCCAGTTGAGGTGAACACGGTCTCCAGAGTGAGAACAAGGGAACCCACCCCACCTCCTCCACACAGTGGCTGTGCGGCAACTCGTAAACCACTAGCCTCCTCTGGAAAGTGGGCCTGATAGTACTTCCCTTTTAGGGACATTGTGGGGACCCAATAGGGTGACATAGGTTAAGCATCAGGCACTGTGCCAACCACTTCAGTCATATCTGGAAAAGGCACGGCCTTTTAAGAAAGACAAGACTGGCTTTGAATCCTGGCTCTACCATTTACTATCCGTGTAATTTCAGGCAAGTTAACTCCTCTGAGTCTCAGTTCCCTCATCTTAAAAATGGAATTCATACCTCTTTCACAGAGTCAGGAAGATTAATGGAGATGATATATGCAATTGTCTAGCACAAAGCTAGGGCTGTGGAAGATCAATGAGCAGTAGTAGTTATTATCATGTCTTCCCTCAGCCATTACACGTGCTGTCATGGTGGTAGTGGGTGTTGTAGGGACGGTATTTTGAGGAGGCACTTGATCTCGCAGGGACTACAGGTTGGGGGATGGCTGATCATACTAGCTCCCAGCATGGAAGGCTGCAGCTCCCACCTCCTCTCCCTCCACCTCCACTCCCAGGAATTCCATCTGAACTTGGAAGTGTGGTGGCGGCAGGGCTTGGAGAGCTACCAGACAACACTTTCAGATTTGTGGATGGACCCTATTTTTCTAATTAAGGTCTTGATAGAGAAGACCTTATTTCAGGAAGACATCACTCTAATTTCAAAGGAAAAGTAAAAAACATATAAATCTGATTTTAAAAAACGAATGTGTCATATAAAATGCATACTCAAGTGTTAAAGATGGAAAGATTACCACCAACATCTGCCTCTGGCAACATTTTAATGGTAAAATAATTACGTGGCTTTTGTGCCACTCTCATGCAAGGGGAGACCTTCATAACTGGTGTCTTTGTCTTTGAGTCTTGCATTCTGTCTAACTAAGTATGATGGTCCTTGTGACAGGATCCTGTGTACCACTGAAGAGGGGAAAGGACAGCGGCTTGGGAGGCACGAGGTGTCAGAAGTGGTCCGCATTCTTCTGCTCAGTAGCTGTGAGACCTCAGTGTCCTTGTCAGGTCAGTGCGGAGACTTAGTGAGCTGACCCCTGACAACTTGTGTGGGACCAGTGTTCAGATCTGAAGAACAATTTGCTCTGACTAATTATCAACCTCTTCCATGATAGAGGATAGAAGAGGCTACCCCGCTGGGTGCCCTCTGGCCCCTGATCTGTAGCCATAGAGAAACAGTAGGCTTTTCTTGGTTGGTCCTGTTCAGGCACGTGTGTGGCTCCTAGCTCTGCACTGTTAACATTGCCCTTGGAGCTTCTTATACAGTGGATGTGCCCCCGTTATCTTGGCACTTTCAGATAGGGTTGGACAGCCTGCACCCTTTTCCCCTGTCCGATTCCCAGTCCCCTTTAGCTGGGTGTGACTTCCTCTAGGAGGCCTTTCCTGGCCCCTCCAGCCTGGGCGTTTGCTCCTCCCATTGCCATGGTTACATGTATCTCCCACTGGACTATTAGCATCCCTGGTGCTCTCTGTATTGTCCTTGTTTGCCCCTCTCTCAGGGCTTTGATTTCTCTACCAGAAGCTGCTTGCCACACAGAAGGGACTCGATAATGTATTTGTGCAGTAAATGAGTGAACAAATGAAGCCTTACACAGAAATCCCTGAATAAGACAAGAAAAACAGTCAAAGGGCCCAAATAAAGATCTAGTCCCTTTCTGGGAGGTTTTGTTGCAATTAGAACAGGCTAGACTTCTAATCATGGGATCCCTGAAACCAGGCTAGCCTCTGGAGAAGGAAAACGGGAAGGCAGGCCCCTACTTTAATGAATTTACTTTTGCCCCATGCCTAAGGGAGTCACAAGCTCCCTCACAGCCATCCCCTTTGAGCCTCGAGACAGCCGGGGGAAGTAGCATAGTTTATCTGTGTGAAGCACTTGGACATTGCCTGGCCCGTGGAAGGTGCAATGCAAGTGTTAGCTATCGTTATACATCAATGTCCCCACTTTACAGATGAGACGAGAAAGGCCGATGGAAGCAGTAACAATGATTTGCAGAAGGTCATCCACTGGGAAGTGGCAGGTGAGATTTGAACCCTGGTCATCTGACTCCACAATCTATCCCTGTCCCCTCCTTGTGCCTAGCCCTTCTCTATCTACAGGTAATTTTCTATGTTGGGCTTTATCTTATCCCTCTAGCAGAATGGCCATCTCTTAGGTTTTTGAGATTTCATGTAAAACCCTCTTAGGAGACCATAGCAGACCTGACAGTCTTCTGGGCCTTTCTCCCACCAGGTAGAACCCAGACTTTAACCGTCTGGCTCATGGGTGCGGGTCTAACATCCATGCCCCAGTATGCCAGAGTCACTGACTATTTTATTTCTCTCCTCAAAGCACATATGACAAGGAGGAGACAGGGACAGATTGTGGAGTCAGACACATATGATCTCTCCTCCTACTGGTAGAGCATCAAATTGGCCTCACTCACCCAGATACTCCAATGACATCACTTGTTACTGATATTTGATTAGGCACCTGTGGTGAGCAGGACCCTGGTCGTATTCTACTCACTAGCAACATACATCCGTTTCTTCCACAGAGTTCATAAATACAGCATCAGTCAGTTATCATTTATTTACTATTCTGTCTGTTTATACAGACCTTCCCTGAGATAGGATGGAGGATACAAAGAATTATAAGCTATGGCTCATGCTCCCCAAACTCTCAGATTCTGGAAAGAAAAAGAAGGTATGAATGTTTTAAAAGTGCAGTGCAAACTGTTTTTGGTAAGTGTGTGAGGGGCGCTGGGTGGCTCAGCTGTTAAGCGTCTGCCTTCGGCTCAGGTCATGATCTCGGCATCCTGGGATCAAGCCCCGCATCGGGCTCCCTGCTCAGCGGGGAGCCTGCTTCTCTCTCTCCCACTCCCCCTGCTTGTGTCCTCTCTCTCGCTGCCTCTCTCTGTCAGATAAATAAATAAAATCTTAAAAAAAAAAAAAAGAAGTCTGTGTGAGATCCAGGTAGTAGATGCTGTGTGAGTTTAGAAACAATATGGAGTCCTCTGGGCTGGGGTTGTCAGAAACCACTTCCTCTCAGTAGCCTGGTGGCAGTCCCCAAGGGTGACTATGAGATGGACACCTCCTTTCCCCATCCTGCAAACCTGGGCTTCATTTTCTGGTTTGAGGGACTTTGTACTGGGTCACAGTTTCTTTGGATAGAAAGGCAAGTCAATTTTCATCTCCTCCATTACCAGGAACTCAGATATAAGGAGGTCAAAAGCAAGTTCCGGGTCTAAAAAAGGATAACAATTCCACATGAATCCATGTAGCTTTCTCCGAATCCCTGCTTACATTGGAGCCTACAGAGGCATTGATTACTTGTATTTATTTTGTTTTGAAGTCATGGTTTGACCTCCAAGCTCTCCAACATCAAGAAAAAATGATTTGTGTTCTCCTGAATTTAAACAATTGCACAGTAAGAGGAGCATAGCCTTTGATTAATATGCAGCTACTCCCTGTCCCGGGGAGCCTGCTGGTTTATGCTGATAAACACAGTGGTATTGCATGATTGTCCTTCCCTCAGAGCCATTAAACATCATGCATGTCCCATTTACCAGGGGCCCATTTATTGTGGTCTAAATGTAAAAGGCTCCACCAGGGATTTAGGTTTTTAGAAATTGAGGGAGTTTAATTTACGTTCCAGTCACATAAGAAGAATCTCTAGGCTGCTAAGCATTTACACTAATATGTACTATGTTGGCCCTATGTGTAGTTTGGAAATTGGTGTTGGTTATATTCTGTCTCATCAACTAAATGCTGGGAGGGGAGATTGGTAATCATTTAGGGAGCATTTGGCTACAGGTGCAGAGAACACACTTCCAAGTAGCCTATATAATAAGGCAAATGCATCGTGTCATTTAACATGAAGAAATTAGGTAATGTGACGCTAGGATTGGTCCGTTCAGTAGCTCAAAAATGACATCGTAGACCCAGTTTCCTTCCGTCTTTTCGCTCTGCTGTCATCATAATGTCGGGCTGGCTCCCTTTGTGATTGCTTATGGTCCTCCTACTCCGCCGTCTTCCCCAGACATCCCTCCCTTTGCAAAATGGCTTTCACTGACCCCAGGGTAATTTTGAGATATGACAGTGTCTAGCAGAAGAACAGATGGTCTCTTTCCAAGTGTCTGTCTTTTAGAAGGAGGAACCCTTTCCATAAGATCCCCAGGCGGCTTCCACCGTGTCTCCTTGGCCAGAATCCCTCATGTTGCTGTGCCTAACGTTATCCCTGGCAGGAGGAATGTCATTGTTGGGATTGACAGAGGCAAATTAGAATTTACTCTGGACTTGAGATCCATCACTTTCCCTGAAGGGAACAAAATCATCAAGTTCAGAGTTTTGTTATCAAAGAAGAAGGGGAAGAACGGATGTGGGCAGTTAACCAGTAATAGCATCCAAAAATGTTCTTCACTGAGACAGTCATTGAATGCCTCCTTGAAGGGTAAATTTAGCAATATTTAAACACTGAGTTCCCACACTATGATGTTATAGGATTTGATGGGAGGAAAGGAGGCACGCTACAGAGAAAGACTTCTAACATGTACCAGATTTCAGACCTTAGAGTGAGGTGAGGGCAAGATAGAGGAGAATGAGTGAGTGGGGAGCAGGGCGCTGTGGGGGCCAAGGGGCAGTTTGGGGTTCCTGGGTTCCACTTGTTCACACCTCCAGCTCTAGAGTGTAGGCAGATCTCTGTGGGAGGCAGTCTCTGCCTTGGAGCCATGCCCTGAAGATCTCAAGGGACAGGACTGATCTCTGCGGGACAGGTCTTACCAGGTGACCTCCAAGGTCTCTGTTCACTTTCAGATATTTCTAGCATTCAGTCTTTTCATAGGATGCAGGCAGCAGCCACACCACTGCCTCTCTTCACAGCAGACCAAACTACTGTGCTGACTTTTTATTTGAAGTCTCCCCTTTCACTGAGGAGGCAGTAGGATCTAGAAAAGAGATACTATCAGAGCGGGGCACTGGAGACCTGGGTTGTATTCCTGCCTCCACTGGGGATTTACTTTGTAGCTGAGGTAAGTCACTTAACCTCTCCGTGCTGCTTTCTAGTGTGGGCAACTCGACTTCATGCCACTGATAGCTTTTTACTCTTTCTGACATTTTAGATGTCTCAGTCCAGGGTTGCCTTACTGTGGGCTGGGCACGATGCAGTGTCTTCCTCCCATTAGGATCCTTATCAGGGACCCTGCTAATAAAATGACAAGATGCAGTTCTGAGGAGCACCTCTGCATTTCGTGCTCACCTCTGCGGAAGGCTGTCATTTATGCATAACAACAATTAGCACTGCTTGTGTACCTACCGTATGCCAGGGATTTGGGCCCTGGCTCATTAGTTCTTAGACTTCCAGAACATTCCCTGGGTCAGCCAGGTTTAACTTATGTGTTTACCTGTCGTGTGATTTTCTTTCTCAAAACAAACAAACTTCTGTTTAAGCACCCATTCATTAAACCACCGAGTGAGTGCATTTAGGAAGAGTCTGGGTCAGGGACACGCATTCTATTTATTTTTTTAAAACACATTTGGTTTTGCTCTTAGTTCTTCAACTGAGGGACATGGACAGCTGGTAGTGCTGTGAGCATGTACAGAGAGTGTCCTCCAGGGAACCCGGGCCCACTCACTGAAGGGGAGCCGCAGTTCCTTCTGTCAGTGCTGCTCAGACTTCACTGAGCATAAGAATTCCCTGAGGGGTTTGTGAAACCCTAGGTCCCACCTGAAGAGACTCCTCAGTCTCCACTCCCGGCCCCTCCCCCCACCTGCACACATTTCTGGGTGCCGCCCACAGACATTCTGACCCCACAGATTTGGGGTGAGGCTCATGTGCATTCTCACAGCTCCCCAAATGATTCTGAGGCAGACCATCTGTGGACCCCACTTTGGGAAACAGCAGTCATGCTGATGTGCTGAATGCTGGCCCCACAGAAGCAACGTGGAAGATATTTGACAGACAACTGCACTGGGACACGCTGGCTGACTAAGCGCTCTGGGGAGTTGGATACTGATGCCAACAGCAAAAGGAACAGAGCTTAGTCAACTTGCCCCCATTGAGCCTTCCTCTGGAAGAGATCGTTGGAGTGGATGTGTGAAGAAAGTGGGGGAAAGATGGCAGAATGGAGGCCACTACCACTCCCAGGTCCACACTGGTGGCCCAGGGATAAGAATCTTTGAGGAGAGGTGGGTGGGTGGCAGCCTGAGCCCGTGGCTGACCAAGCCCGGGCCAGAAAGCAAAGGTTACCAGCAGACTGATCTCTGGTAGGTTGTCTTTCGTGGGTACTACACTGGGGTCACCCTCCCCCTTCCACATCCTTCTGTCACGTCCACTCTCCACTCTTCCACTGCTGGCCAATATGCCTTTGGATAGTTTGGTGATCTCATATATAAGATAAGGAAAGTAGCTTTTCGTATGAGATTTGTGTGAGGATCAATGCAGTTACACACACACACACACACACACACACACACACACAGGCACATCCTTTTCACATTAAATGAATGTGTCTAAGCACTCTCCCCGGGCCAGCGCCCCTGCACAGGGCTGTGGGTTCCTTGAGAGCAGGAACAGTGCTGCATAGCCCCTGGCACACAGAGCAGGCATGCCATGAACACATGCTAAATCAAAGAAGGAAACTTGCCTGTTGCCAGAGACATAGAGATGATGAAGACATGGCCCTGCCCTCAAATAGCTCCCCATCTAACACAGGGGAGCACTGAGGTAAATTTGTAAGGGCAATGGGGTGAGATAAGTGCTCATACTAATAGAGCCTTATGCATACTGGGTGATGGAGAGGATGGGGCCAGGCCCGAAGGGGTCAGAAAAGCCTGGAAGGAGAGCCTGGAAGAAAGAAAAGGAGGTGACCCCAGGCACAGAAGACGGCTGGGGGAAGGCCATGCCAGGCAGAGGGAGACCTGGGAGCTGAGAAACGGTGTAGGGGTGCAGCTGGAATATGAGGGGCTTCAGGTCCCAAAGGTTTGTTTTTGAGGTGGAAGAGACTGGGATTTCCTTCACAGATAGATCATAAGCATCCCTTGGATTCCATTATTTGGCAAATTTTTTATTTCATAGACATAAGCCAATGTTTCCTTGGGAGCTGACCGATTGCAAATTCGTGAGGAAGACAAAGGATGTTGGAGTTCTCTTCCATCTCCTCTCATGGGTGAGTCGCCTCCCCCTTCGTTTGAAGCTGGCAGCAGTCCGGTTACTGCCACAGAAGAGAACGCAGAAGCTTCTCTGAGTCTTGAAAAATAGCGAAATTGTTACTGGCAAGTGCCTCTTTGTAAAAGGGAAAAAATAGATCCCACACATTAACTCGGGAAGCTGGTGACGTCTCATAACTTATTTCAAACAGATTTGGACTGAATCGGAAACACACCAGGCTGGTGGGTGGAGCTCTAAATTTACACCTTCTTCTCATCATTAAGTTCGGGTAGATGTTTCATTAGCGTGAGGTGCTATGTAAATATGAAGTGCTGTCTGAGTAAATAGTCCTCCCTCCCCCCAATTAGGATATGCTCTGTGGTAAATAGTGGGGTTCTTAGAGACAGGAGTTTTATTTATAAATGACAGTATGCATCATACCTAAATTCTGGGAAGTGCTAAGTGATCCAGCCTTGAAGCCATCTAGTAGCTTCTATTCGTGCACAGGAGAGTCAAGCACGGCTGAAATCGTATGTGGCAAATTGCTCTGAGCTCTTGAGAGCACAGTATACACAGATGGTGTTCTGGCCAGATTTCCAGCTTCCCTTGGTTTGATAAATATCGATGGTCGAAGTCATGGTCTAATTAGGTCAGTTAACACTGTTTGTGGGTGGACAGAACTGTAGGAAGTCAGATCTGGAAGATACTCTGGCAGTTACACTGTGTAATTTACTTAGTGTATAATTGTGGAACCCGAGGCTCCAAGAGATGTGTCCAAGGCTACGTGGTGAGACGGAGCAGAGATGGGCTAGGAGCCAGGACTCAGGGACCTCCATCTAAGACCCCTTTCTTAGCAATGTTATTTATTGAAAAAATAATATATTATTAAAGGAGTTTAAAAAAAAACCTTATAATCTCCCTACCTCAAGAGCTTTAAATAAATCAAATAAATTTAGATTTATTTAAATAAACCAGATTACTTAAATGTATTTAAATAAATTAAAAATTTGCAAGGGAATGCAGAAATATATATTTTTAATATTTCTGCATTTCCTTGAGAAATTTGAAATACATAGTTATAATCCTAATGGCATAAAATTCCATGCTCTCCTCTTAATTAATATAGTATTCAGATCGCGTCCCCTTATAGTTATGTGTTTTACGTAATTACTTTTATGACAGCTTACCAGAACTCTCGTTGATACCAAACATTCCCTTCATTTTGGGCACTTAGGTCGATTTAAAATTTTTAACTTTCACATGTAATGCTGGCATTAACATCGTTATGCAGTTGATTTTTCCAAGTTGAGCTAGTCCCTTGCACCGTCCCCCAGGAAGGCATTCCCAGGTCTGAAAAGGGAAACCCAGCCCAGCACCGTGATTTTGTACTCTGGCCGAGGCAGGTTTCTAGGGAAAGCTTTGACATTGGCTAGGGGTAGCTCACCCTGGAATGTAATAAAAATAAATTCAGACCCCAGTGAGGATGCTGCAACCTTTAATACCTGGGGTGGGAAAGCCTTGCTCCCCTTGCTCAGGCTCTCTTTTGTAGAAGGCTAGAAGCAGACCAAAGACCACCACCAGGGACTCTTTCTGGGTTTTTTAATTTTATTTTTATTTTATTTTAAGAGATTCCATGCCCATGGTGGAGCTCAAACTCATGACCCCGAGATAAAGAGTTGCAGGCTCTACCAACTGAGGCAGCCAGGCACCCCTCCTTTCTAGCTTCTTTAGCTCCTTTTTAGTTCTTGAACTCTGAGTTATCAGAGTAGCAATATAGCCCAATCCTTGTTTGGGGAAGCCTGGTGTGCCCACCGAATATGTGGGCTCTGTCAAGTCACTGCAGAGTGTCCTAATCTGGAGGAATTTGGGAAACCTGGGTGCCAAGGGCTGAAGAGAGGCTTTGGGGGTGGCTTTTTCATGATCTTCTCCCAGGTTGCAAGTTGAACCCCATATTATTTCAGCTCAGATTTGACATTTGCCAGCAGCCTTAACTAATCCCCTTCTAACTTTGCTTGACTCTTGCTCCTGCTGTTATAACACGGTACCAAGAGATTGCACACTAGTATCTGAGCCCCGCCCCAACCAAGTGAGATATTCTGGACTCTCGGTTGTCAGCAGGAGCTCACAAATAGTGAAGCCAGGCTTCACAGACACCATCCCACAAGCAAGGGCAGACCACGTTTCTAAGTTCAGAGAAAAATATCTCTTTAAATTTTCTACGCCCAGCTCACTGCTCCTGGCCACACAGAGGCATATTCTGGCTGTGGAAGGAGCTGTCCTAGGTAGCAAAGCCAAAATTGCCCTGGTCTGACTTCTGGTTCCCCTCCTCCTGAGGTCCCTGGCCATAGGACCTCTCGGGTCTTAGCAGAGAGGGCAAGCAGGTAGGAGCATCCTCAGTAGGGTTCAATGAACTATGTACTGCCCTTCTGGCTGGCTGGCACCTCATCCTGCTGCGGAGAACAAGGAGCATGTGCTTTTGCTGCCTTTGACTGAGGTGGGGAGACTGCAGCCTGAGTAGCACTGGGGGAAACAGTGGGACTCTCATTGACTCCTAATGAACTATTGCAGA
Organism: Ursus maritimus; assembly: GCF_017311325.1. NCBI lineage: Eukaryota > Metazoa > Chordata > Mammalia > Carnivora > Ursidae > Ursus > Ursus maritimus. The sequence goes on from NW_024423453.1 coordinate 62,569,556, forward strand.
GTAAGCCCCCTACTAATTAATGCACGTTAAATCTTCTCTATCTCCCCATTAAGCCAACTGGGCTTACTCTTGTTTATATCTTCTTTGATTGTAAGGTTCGCTTTCAACTTGATGGTCAGAGCTCAGGGTGGGGAGCCGTAGGGAGAGGAGAGAGAAGCCAGGCTGAGCAGAGTTGCCACTGAGGGCTCCTTGGATCCTGCAGGCTCGGGAGCTCCTGGGATAGAACAGCCCCAGGAGAGGAGGCAAGGCAAGATGCATGTAATTTCTTGATTAAAACAAGTTAAATGCCCACAATTTTGATATGTGATCAAATCATATTTGAAATACACTGGGCCAAATATATTTGTGATGAACTGCTGTGCAGATAATGGAAAATCATTTCAATAAAACTCTCATCCATACTAAGACCTTAATCAAGGGATAACCTATTTGACATTGGATCACAGAGAACTGTGTAATCTGCCCCTGCAGGAATAGATCTATTCCATCTGTGTGATTAGTGCATTAGGAAGCTCGGGTCATGCTGAAGTTAAAGTCCACCTTCTGGATTTCTCTGGCACCTTCCAGGGTCCTCGGGAGCAGTGGTTTTAGAGTGTGATTTTCATATTTTTATCAGTAATTTTTACAAAATTTGGTCCTCTGTTCATCAAAACTATGCCAGTTTTGAGGTCGGTACCCTAGAAAGTGGAGGCTACCTACCTCCCTATTCCTAGAAGTTCCCCGTGGTACTGTTCCTTAGAATGAATGGTTTCAACCTTGCACAGAGTTTTGCCGTGGAGGGCTTTGTCCTGAATCACTGCAGACTGCTGATTTTCCTTCGTGATGCTTTACCAATGGTAAATGTTCACTTTGCTATTTTATTATACATCTCTTATTCTACGCCCCTTGGTTTCCTCACGTGAAAGATGGGGATCATAGCAACTCTATTCTCCTTCCCAAAGAGGTCGGCAGCTCAAATGGGCAAAGGATGCCTGGAGAGGCTTGTGTACACCAAATAAACCGCCAGAAAGCTGCGATCTCTGGTATTATGGCATTCTTTCTGGAGGTCTTCTTTTTCTGACCAGGTTATATGGTTTTTGTGGACAGGAGCTATCTGTCTCCTCCCCCAAACTATTTCCTGGCACAAGCCAATGGTCAGCAGAGACTTCTTGACCGACTAGCTGGACAGAAGTGCAAGTGGGTTGTACAGATGGTTCTGGAGACCAGCCAGGGGTGCCTGCCTACCTTGTCAACAGGACGATAGGCTGCAGGCAGACTCAAACCAGTGGTGACCACTGACTTGACATTTTCAAAGTTCTAATTATTACATTCTGCTGAGAGAAATGGATAAATAGTTAAACTGTTAAAATGAGCCCCATAATCAGGTCAGTGGAATTGTAAAAGATATCTCTTTTGACATGTTCTGATTTCTTTTTTCCTCTCTCTTTACCCTCCTCCTAACATTTGTCCTTTCTTATAAAGAGACAAATCCCTGATTTGGTATATGCTGTAGCTTGGACAAATTGCATGAGAAGAGATCTCTTTTTGTTAGTTTGCTGGGAAGCTATCTTATTATGGGGACTGAAATGACTGGAGAGGCCCAAGCTCTTCTAATTAGGCAGAGAACAAAAAATATATGTCTATTAAAATATGCAAGTGGGCATTTTTCTTGCTTTTTGAGGTGGGTCTCTGCAAACATTTCAGGGGATTGCCCATTCGTGGATGGATGCTGATCTCAAGCATGCACTCTTTTGGGGTATTTGGGCACCTTTGGTGATTATTGAATTTTTTTTTTTACCTTTATTGGTTTTTATGACAAAATGTTATGTGGTCTTTATAACAAAATCCAAAGTGTATAAAGTAAAATCATATTGTCTTCATTCTTCCTTGCCCCTCTCTTGGCTCCAGTATCCCCCTCCCATCCCAGAGGTGACGGCTATTAACTAGTGGTGTGGTGTCAAATTCCAGACTGTTTTATCTGTATGCTTAGTCAAACTCATATGCAGATACACAGATTTTATTTTACAAAAATGAGATAATAAAATTTTATTTTACAAAAATAAAAATAACATATTGTTCTGCAGCATTTTGCACCATGGACGTTTCTCAAGTCAGAAATATAGATCTATTTCATTATTTTTAATAGTTGCACTTATTCTGTTGTTTGATATAACCATAATCAAACCCTTTGGTGACGCACCAAGATTTCTTCATTTACTGGTGAACATTTAGGTCTCACCCCACTTCTGCGTCCAACACACGCACTTCCTTTTGCTGTTGCAGACCAGCCAGAGATGCCCACACGTGGCTGTGTGCATTGGGTGTCTCCTGCTCAGAGGTCACTTTTCTGATAGGGAGGAGGTGTTTCCTCCCTGTAAGTGGCTGGAAATCAAACTTGGGTCTTCATGTCTTGCTTCCTGTCCCCAAAGGACCAGAGCTCAGACTGCAAAATGGTTGGTATTTTTAAGGTCCATTGGTGCCCTGTTTCTCCATCCTCATTCACTCTCTTGTCCACCAGAGTCATCCTGACGTGGTCCCTGTGCCCCTTTGCCTTGGCCATCAAAAGGTGTTTTGGGCCATTAGCCCAAGTTGGTTGGAAGAGACTTCTTGTGGGGACAGGGCCCTGATGGGAGGTTTTCTTTGCCTTGGGGACTGGATAGGAAGGTTGGGTGTCCACTCCATGATCCCACAGCTGTAAGGTTGAAGGCTTGCAGGGCTGGCTGGGTGAGCATCCCCTTCCCCTCTCACCATCCCTGACATGCCAAGAACTTCCAGATGGGCTCTCAGTGGCCAGTGGATTGCTATTGAGAGCAGCCTTTACCCTTATCCCGAGGTTGGTCTCTGTCAGGCACAGGGTACTGAAGGGAGGGTGTGAGTGGCCCTGCACCATTCAGTCAGGGGGTGGAGGAAAAGAAACAGCTGTTATATCAGAAGACACTGTGATGGGGACCCCTGTTAGATAAGGCAGTGGTCAGAGAAAGCACATGTCAGCTGAGGGAAGAAGGCAAGGAGCCAGAGCAAACTGTGCTTAGCAAAGCCTGTTCCAGGAATGGTGACACAGGGCCTCGGGTGGGGAGATCCTTAGGCCAGGAAGAAGGAGCAGCTCTAGGAACTGCAGCAGGGCAGCAGTGGACAGTAAGTGAGGGGACAGCAGCAGGAGAGGAGCTGCAAAGGGGGCCGGACTCACCCTGGGGAGTGACAACATGCCCGCCTAGACTCTTGGGGCCCCAGTTGCACGTCCATGCCTTAACAGATTGTCAGGTATCGAACTTCTTCTAGGACAAAACTACCTCATTTGGGGGATCTTGGGGGTGGAGGCAGAAAAACTTACTTTTATTCACTCTGAGGCAAGAGTGCAGTGGGGAGACTGGCCAGAGTGCCATCAAGGGATGGCATTACCTCTGCTGTGGGGGCAGGGCAAGCAGTACAGTGCTGGGCCATGAAGGAGGGCACGGGGCCTTGCAGACACTGGGCTGGGGGTGGTTTCTGGCAGCGGGAGCACTGCATTGATGTTCAGAGGCTTGGAGCAGGGACAGGTGTGGGGAATAGCAGAGAGAGGCATTGGAGCAGAGACATGTGAAGGTGGAAGAGCAGGGAGCCTTGAAGGCTGAGACGTGCACTTGTTTCTGTAGGAATGGCGACGGGGCAAGCTGTTTTTTCTGAGCTGGTTTGGGAGGCAGTAGAGGCCTTCGCCTTGTTCGTGTGTGCTTGTGGCCGTATTGCTTGGTAGCTTATTTCACTCCATCAGGATTGAGAGGGGTGGCAGTCTAGCCAGGACCCTAGAGCTGCAAACAGTCAGGCCTGGGAGGTCTCCAGCTTCAGTGCTTAGCCAGGGCAGGCCCTTGCAGAGTGGAGGCTTGGTAGGGACTGCCAAAGGGGAGCCTCCTGGCCAAGGCCACCCAGAGGACCTGGGGTGGGAGGGATGCTCTGTAAAGCCTCCAGCACGACCCTTGCTGTAGCCAGAGGAACGATTCTCAGGGCAAAGAGGTGGAAGCAAAAAGAACTGGCAATCTGATCCATGTTCTGTATTGGGCGCGTTATCGTCCCAGGTCTCACAGGAAGGGAGTAGATATTTGGATCCTGGGAAGTCTGCCCCATTGCACCCACTGGTTGAGACACACGCACTTCCTCTCCCAAACCTTCACTTCCTTAGAACTACAAGTGGCCTCAAAGTGTCTGGTGACAGGAAGTAGCCACCCCTCACACGTGGTAGGCCACATGGCGGCATAGTGGGGAAGGCACAGGTAGAAAGGTAGACCAAATCCTAGTCTGGATTCTGATACCAGGATTCCAACGCTGTGTGGCCTTGGAAAAGTAACTAGAGCTATCTGGGACTCATTTCCTCAGCTGTAAAACAGTGGCCACAATCCACAGGCTTGCCATGCTGATAAAAGTTGATGGGCACACAGTAAGAAATTCAGTAAGTGTCAGTTCTCCTTTCCCTCTGGAATTCCTTCCCCTATTTTATCCTTCCAAATGAAATTTTAAAAATAGCCATGTCCTCCCAGTAGACTCAGTGAAACTCAATAAATCCTAGAGTAAGGTACCAAGAGGGGTTGCAGAATATGTTTCCCCAGAGAGCTTTAACAATGCGGCAATCTGGAGTGGCTTGGGGTCAGGTTCAAGGTTGATGGTGAGGCCCTTCCACCTGAGGGTAAGTCCTCACACCTGACCCTTGTGCCCCAGGGCAGCATGGTGGCCAGCGAGGTTGAGCGCCAGGAGACTGCTCCCAAGTTCAGCTTCTCGTCTTTGAATTCCCTGGGGTCCTGATTCCGAAGAGCAGAAAAGGCTAAGCGTGCGAGGGTTCCCCCTCCTTTAATTTTAGCATCAGCGGACGACTTCATGCTGACACAGATTGGAGCGGTTGCCATGGGGACCAGAATCTGTGCCCAGCTTCACTCTGGAGCTGGAAAGGCAGAGTGGGGCTTCTCCAGGGAAGGTGGAGGGTTTCTACTTTACAGAGGCGGCTGGAGGGAAACAGAGCCACGAGCCTCTTCCTTGGCTGTTTTAGCCGCTTCAGCCAAAGGTGACCCAAGGGGGACTGAGTGTGGAAGGTCACCACCTCCTGGAGATTCCCCGCTCTGTGCCTTGGGGCCCTGCCTACTGCACTGGGAAGCATGGGACCCTCACCCATCCCCCAGAGCCACCTAGCTTCCTCCCACACTCTCCTCCTGGAGTTTGGTGAGGAAGAAGATGAACTGCCCATAGGGGTCCATGGTCCTTTATGCAGAATGCTTGGGACCAGTTGTGTTTTGGAATTTAGAGTTTTGGGCATTTCGAAAGGGGATATGGCGTGTACGTGTGTACTGTGTGACACCGTCAGTGGGATTCCAGGCAGTACCTCGTAATCAAACTCGTGGATGTTTCTGGGGCAAATCACAAGAACGTGCACACACATAAAGATTATAAATAACCTCCTGTGGGTTCTGGGCAGATCTCACTGCCAGAAATTACGAAAAAGCTTCTGGCATTTCAAGCTTTTTGGATTTGGGAGTTGTGGATAAGGGGTTGTATTTCACCGCTATTTCTACTTTGTTGGCAGTGTTGCATTTGTCCTCTTGTTTTATTCTCTTGCAACCCTGGGCGTTACTACATCCCTTTAACAGATGGTAGAAGTGGATCTCGGGATAAGGGGCTTCGAGGATGACAGCAAGCAGGTGCTGGTGCCGGGGCTCAAACCCAGGATGCGTTTAAGTCCAAATTCCAGTTTCTTTCAATGACACCAGGTTTTATGGAATTTGGAAAAGAAGTGGTTTGCTTCCAAATGAGAATAATGGTGATGATGACACCAAGGATCCTGGAATGACCGTTGCTGGAGCACTGAGGACTAGCTGGGTGTTGTGCTAAGTGCTTCCGTGTGAAGCCCTCAAGCAGCCTCACTACTACCCAACACCGTGATCAGGCCCACATCACACATGATGATGCAGTGCATGCAGATGAGTGACTTGCCTAAGGTACACAGCTGGTACGTGGCAGGGCTGGGACATGAACTGGGGCCTGGGTGATGCCAGAGCCCCTGGGCCTAACCCCCACCTTGTGTTGACTGCCAGAGGCTAATGATTTTTGAGAAAAGATCATGTCTTACAATCTAGCAGAAATTTCTGGTCACCATGAGGGGCATGTGTCGTTGCTCTGCATGGGCCCCGTGTCTGCTCTGGCCGGACTTACAGAAGTAGCCGAGCCTGGACTCAAGGTTTTGGGAAAGCACAGTGCTATGGACTGAATTGTGCCTATCCTCCTGCCCCCAAAATCTGTATGTCAAAGCCCTAACCTCCGCTATAATTGTATCTGGAGATAGAGCTTTCGGGAGGTCATTAGGATTAGATGAATTCATGAAGGTAATTTTCCCGTGGTGGGGGTGGTGCCCACAGAGAAGAGGTCATGTGAGCCCACACTGAGATGCAGGCTGCCTACAAGCCAGGAGAAGAGGCTTCAGAATGAAAACTTCCTTCCCAGCACTCTGACCTGGGACTTCCAGCCTCCAGGACTGAGGGGTGAATGTCTGTTTAAGTCACCCAGTCTGTGGCACTTTGTCACACAGCCTGAGCTAAGACACACAGACATGGTTTCCCATCCTGAGCTCTCCCTCTGCATCCATGCTGGGCTGTGGTTTTTAAGCCAGCCAGGCTATGAGCTTTTGTTATAGCAGCCTGAGCAGACTAAGACAACCCGAATTCCTTTCCCCCAAACCTGTGTGTAAGCACTTCTCCTGAGACCCAGGTGAAGATATCCCCCAACAGGAATGCTCCTGCTTCTGAGCTCTTGTCCATTTGTGTTGTGTTAAAAAGAACACTGGCATAATCGCCAAAAGTGGAAGTAACCAACATGTCCATCAACAATGAATGGATAAACAGAATGTGTTCTATCCATACTATGGACTGTTATTCAGCCTTAAAAAGGAGGACGCTCTGGCATAGGCCACAGCATGGGTGATCCTCGAAGACATTATGCTGGGTGAAACAAACCAGTCACAAAGGACAAATGCTGTTTGACCCCACTTTATATGAGGTACCTAGAGCAGTCAAATTCATAGAGAAAGTAGAGTGTTGGCTGGCAGGGGCTGGAGGGGAGGGGGAATGGAGAATGGTTTTCTAATGGTACAGAGTTTCAGTGTTGGAAGATGAAAAAGTTCTGGAGATGGATGATGGTTGCACAACAGTGCGAATGTTCTTACTGCCACTGAAACTACCCCGAAATGGTTAAAATGATTTATGTATATATTGTTGCCACAATAAAAAACACTTACCAAGCTTGGGAAACCTTGTAGGCCTAAAATTCAGGCTATTAAAATGGATGGAATTAATTTAGCTCAACAAACAAAACCAGCAAAAAGAACCCTGGGCTTAGGATCAAACTCTTGGTCTGGTTCTTTCTAGCTATCTGGCCTGTGCATACCCCCACCTCTTTGGGCCTGAAGGAACATAGTGGTTCTACAGAAAGAGTGCCTGTTGAATATTATGGTGTACACATGCCCGTTCAGTGATGCAGCAATATACATTGAGCACCCAGTGTGTGCCAGGCACTGTTCTTGGCCTCCAGGATGCCTCAGTGGACAAACACAGGCAATGATGCTGCCCTCCTGCCTCTTGGAGCTTACACTCTAGTGGAAGGAGAGGGACAACAAACAGTGGATAAGAACCTACATGGTGTGTTAGAAGGTAGTAGACGCTAAGGAATGTGGAGCAAGGGAGCTGTGCTAGGAGCATGTGTGTGTATGTGGAGGGACTGAATGTTTTTGTCCCCCCAAATTTGTATGTTGAAGTCCTAACCCCAAGGTGGTGGTATTAGGAGGTGATTTGGTTGTGAGTCTAGAGCCCCCCCATTAATAGGCTTTGTGCCTTTATAAAGGAGACCCCAGAGAGTTCTCTGGCCCCTTCCACTGTGTGAGGACATGGTGAGAAGACTATGAACTAGGAAGGGGTCTTTACCAGACACGGGATCTGCCAACACCTCGATCTTGGACTTGATAGACTCCAGGACTGTGAGAAATGCTTTTCTGTCGTGTATAAGCCACCTGGTCTCTGGTATTTTGTTACAGCAGGCCGAGTGGACTAGGACAAAGGGGTTTATTTGATAGAATGGTCAGCATGGGCCTCACAAGAAGGTGATATTTAGATTTGGTGGTGGGGTGTTTTCCAACATGGCAGCTACTGGCCACGTGTGGCTATTTGAGCACTGGAAATGAGGCTGGTCCAAACTGAGGCATACTGTGAGTGTAAAATACACATCAGATTTCAGAGACAGATTGAAAGACAAAACATGTAAAATCGCTCAGGAATAACTTTTTATTGGTTACATGTTGAAATGATAATTGGATACATTTGGTTAAATATAATATTAAAATTAGGGATGCCTGGGTGGCTCAGTCAGTTAAGTGGCTGCTCAGGTCATGATCCCAGGGTTCTGGGACCGAGCCCCACGTCGTTGAGCTCCCTGCTCAGCGGGGAGTCTGCTTCTCCCTCACCTTCTACTCCTCCTCGCCCTGCTCATTCTCTTTCAAATAAATAAATAAAATCTTAAAAAAATTAAATTAATTTAACTTTCTTGGGGCGCCCGATTGGCTCAGTTAGTTAAACATCCGACTCTTGATTTCGTCTCAGGTCATGACCTCAGGGTCATGGGATCAAGCCTCATGTTGGGCTCCACACTCAGCAGAGTCTGCTTGTCTTTCTCCCTCTGCTCCTCTCCCCCACTCTCTCTCAAATAAATAAATAAATAAACTAACTAAAATCTTTAAAAAAATAAAATTTAACTTTTTAAAGAAATTTTTTATTGTGCCTACTAGAAAGTTTAAATTTATGTATGTGAAATATAAATTTCAATAATATATGTGAAAAAGCACTTACAGAGATGGCTGATATTTGTGGCTGGCATTATATTTTAGTGGATGGTGCTTTTCTAGGTGTAGGTTGCTAAGCTGGGTGCAGACCTGGTGTGGTCAGGGATAGCAAGAAGGCCAGTGCAGGAGGATGCAGTGAGGGAGGGCAGGGGTGGGACAGAGACTCAGGATTTTGAACAGAGACGTAACCTTGGGGTTGATGATGTCCTGCCTTCGTCAGCTTGAGCTGCCATAACAGACGAAGTGACTTACACAATAGAAATTTGTTTTCTTGTGGTTCTGTAGGTAGAAGTCCAAGACTACAGTAGTAGCAGATTTAGTTTCTTCTGAGGCCCATCCTTGGCTTGCAGATGGTCTCCTTCTTGCTGTGTCCTTGCATGGCCTTTGCTGTGTGCATGTATCCCTGGTGTCTCTTCTAAGGACACCAGTCGTACTGGATTAGGGCCCACCCTTATCACCTGATTTAACCTTAATTACCTGTTAAAGGCCCTATCTCCAAATACAGTCATATTGGGGGTTAGGCCTTTGATAAATTTTGGTGGGGGAGACACAGTTCAGTCCATAACACAGCCTTAATAGCCATGTTTTTTTCTACCCTGCTAGCATGAGGAAAGGTTGCTTTTGGGTAGGACTCTTCCTCACTCTTCTTCCTGTCCTCAGCTTGGGGACAAGGTCAGCAGTGTGTGGCCCCAAACTCGTAGCTGCAGCTGTAGGCCTTGGACATCGCCCCCAGAAAGTTCTAGGAAGTTCTCCGTGGTCTTCCTGAGACCTCCAGTATGCTGGCCTTCAAAGTCTGAGACCCCATCTAACCCTCTCAGCCAGCCTGAGGATGGACCATGATGCCTCACACTTTACAGGTGATGCTTGAAGAAATGCAGTGATGCACCTAGGGTCACACAGGGAGAAGAGGCCACCCTGAGGCCCATCAGACCCTGGGCCTCTATTCTGACCACTGTATGGTGCTGCTTAGGGTTCCCAACAGCTTGACACCACTTTCCGGTTGTTGAAGGAACAACTGAGTCAGACTATTACTTGTAAAGGACTGGACTTCTTGTCCCTCTGGCCTGGGAGTCAAGGTTGCAAGGGGTAAGTAGACAGTCTTCTGCCCATCCATTTGTGGGCAGTGATCACCTGTGCTGACCGAAGCCCTGGGTCCTGCTGGACTGTGCTGAATGCTTTCTAACTACCCGCTCTGGCTCTCCCTGGGTGCCTGCCCTTCTCTCGGGGCACCTGACTGTCATTATTGTGTTTTAGCTTCAATTTATAGCTTAGAATTGAATCTCAGAGAGGCGAAGGAGCAGGTCACATGGCTAGCAAGGCTCATCCAGGCGCTGGTCTAACCCCAGCCTGTGTGCTCTCTCCAGTGTCCTATGGGGATGGTGTAGAGGTCAGGCCAGTGACCTGACAGTCAGGACGTATGGGTTCAAGTCACTTTCTACAAAAAAATTAAACATTTAAAAATTTTTTGGTAAAATACAAATAACATAAAATTTGCCGTCTGAATCATTTTTAAGTGTGCAGCTCAGTGGTGTTAAGTAGATTTGTATCGCTGTGCAGCCATCAGCACCATCCATCTCCAGAACTCTTTCATCTTGCAAAACTGAAACTCTGTCCCCATGAACACTAACTCTCCATTTCCTCTTCCCCAGCCCCTGGTAAGCCCCGTTCTACTCTGTGTCTCCATGAATCTGATCACTCCAGGTACTGCATTAAGTGGAATCACGTAGTACTTGTCTTCTTGTAACTGGCTTCTTTCACTCACGTTCATCTACGTTATAGCACGTGTCAGAGTGACCTTCCTTTTTAAGACTGAATAATAATCCACTGCATGGATATACAGCATTTTGTGTGCCCATCTGTCTGACAAGGGATAGGTGGGTTGCTTACATTTGGTTATTGTGAACAGCGCTGCTATGAACATGGGTGTGCAAACATCTCTTGGATGTCAGTCACTTTGTTAACTGGCATGCTGGGAACAACAACACCTGTTCTAGCTACCTCCCAGGATTTTGGTAAGGATAAAGCCGTGGAGGTGTAATGTGTGTGCGACGCCTTGTGAGGTGTGAGGCACTGTCTAATGTGGGGGCGGGGTCATTGTAGTCCTTCCTGTCCTCAACCTTGACTGGGAAGAGTTAGCTTTCACCAAGGAGAAACAAACGAGGAATATTTTCTTAATCCCAACCTGGGGAGGGATTTCATTCCGCAGAAGAAACTGACCTAGACCTGAGTTAAAAGGGCTGGCCTAGAGCACAGCTTCAAGGCCAAGTTCTTTGTCTCTGCCCATTCTCTATTTACTTCCTGAGTAGGGTCAAGCAAGGAGAACTTGGCTAGAAATTTCTAATCAAGGGACCCATGGATGGTAGACGGACCCACCATTTTCTTCCCAGAGCTCAAGCCTTAGCTGACTTCTCTCACTTCCATTCCCAGACATGATGGGCCATCTTGTGGGCAAATGCTTTTGCATGGCTGGGGCAGCATTGAAGTGGCCCTCCCCTCCCCTCTCTGTCTTGCTTCAGCTTCCTGGAATGGGACCACTGGCCGTATCCTGTGGACCATTTGGAACCTCTCCTGTTCCCAGGCTCTGTTGTGAGTCCAGGGCTGGCCTGCTGCCCTGCAGGAGTGCTATTGTGGTTTCCATTCAACCTCCAGTGGCCTTTCCTCCCTCATCCCGGGTCTCAGCACGGTTTGTTCTCATCCTGCTCCCAGAAGACCATTGCCTACAGATGCTTTGGTGGTTAAACATCATTCAGGAGCAGTTCCTTATCTCCTTGCTGGGGACTGGCATGCAGCTTCTACTTGACAAGTTCTCCTTGGTGGCCAGGGGCCTGAAGTAGGCTCACCCCTTGTAACACATATCACTTTACCCTACTTCTGCCTATGTCCCACACTGGACTGTGAGCTTCTTGGGGCAAGCATGGTGTCCCCAGTGCCTAGCATTTCTCTGGCAAAAAGTGAGAGCTCAGAGAATGTTTGCTGATGGAATGTAGGGCTCTCCTGCTAGGCCATACTCTCCAGGATGGGGCTTATGATTCAATAATCACCTGCATGTCTTTCTCCATCTCCCACATCTGGCAGAGTGCCTGACACAAAGCCAGGACCCAGGAAATGATTGATTGAATAAATGAATGAATCATGATTCAAGAAGCTCTATCAGCTCAGGGCAGGGCTGGGCAGTACCACTGGGTGGATCTTGCTGTCACGTCATCAGTGTCACTAGACTCAACAGTTCCTCTGCTGTATGTGACTGTGGGCCATGGGGTCGTGTGGGTGCTGCCAAGGTGGGGGGACTTGAAGTGGGAGAAAGGCCATAGGAGGCACAGGGACCACCTCAAGCAAGCAAGGCTTCTGTTTGGCTCCTGACTTTCTGCTCCTACTGGAGCTGACACAGAGCACACTTGTTGCTGTGGCTATGTGGGTATCTCAGGGGTAGGATATTTGAAAAACTATCCAGGCTCCTGTTGTCCCAAAAATAGGCAAATCTGCTTTTTGGAAGAGTCCTACCTTCCTGCTCAAAAGTCTTTGGCAACTAAAAGTCTATAATTCCTAACCTCCCGTGATGTCATCTATATCTGTGTTTCAACAATTTCTATCTAACTCTCTTCTTCAAACTAGCCAAACAGACTGCTGTGTGTCTTCTGTGTATCTGGCTTGTTTTCTGGTGGTATTCTGGAACCTACTGCCTGGACTCCTGGCCTAGGGAATGGTCAATAGAGTCCCGAGTCACCCGCCTCAGAGCAGCTCACTGGTGGCCACCCAGATCGCACAGTTCCCCTCAGGGCTGTTAGCTTTACTCTGGAGCTTTAGTTATTCTGGAACTCCCTGCTCCATGCTGGTCCTTTTCCGTCTGCCAGAGGCCAGCAGGACAGCCTCTTGGCAAGGGTTTCTACTTCTTAATCTATTTTCACAGCCTGTGATTGAACTATGTGCAATGCCAGCATCAGACTTTAGTAGCATCTTTTAATTCTCTATTATTGATGAAAATTTTTGGTCTGGAAAGAAAAACTGGTTCGAGGATTGATTTTCATCAGTTTAATTCATCTTCGGTATTGATCAGTGCATACGTTAGAGTGAAAGACTAAATCTGGGCTGTTTCAGGTGAGCAGGAAATGAGTGTGTAAGTTTGGGGTGCACTTACAGGATCACTGTCACCATAGGGCACCTCTGAAACTGTTCTCCGTGTACTGGTGTACCCCCACCCCCGTGTTTGTGAAGTCTTTGTAGGTAGGCTACCATCTCTGAGTTACCCTTCCAATCCCCCCCCAGACCCAGTAGAGTAGCTGATACATAGTTGGCTCTCAGCCAACATTTGTTAAGCACGTTTGTTTAAACACAGCCTCCAGAGTTCATAACAATCCTTAATTATTATTCATCAGAAGGGAATCCCGATACTCAAATCGTGCACGTATGTATAAATTCCAGAGGGACTAGGATTCTGGGAAATGTACTGGATACTAATCATACAAGATGACGAATGATTGATTACTCTTCTCGGGAAAATACAGATAGAACCCTAATTTTGGAATATGCTAATCACAGTTTCCTTCAGCTTATGGCGACAACTTTAGCAGACAGCTCCTGGCACCATCTAAATATTCTGACTTCTGATCACCAACGTCCTCCCACCCCCACCCTGACCCCACATGTTGTTGCCCAGTGGGTGTGTCCCACTCTCCCTCTGCCCAGAGTCCGAGGGCAAGGGTTGGAGGAGTACAGAGTTTCTTCCTTCTTCTTCCACTCGACATGAGACCTAGGGACAGAAACTCTGATTTGACTCTTGGCCCCATCAGTGCAGGACCCACCTTGGGCAAGCCTCAGAACCTCTCTCTGGGCCTCCAGGCCCCCTGGTGAAATGTGGCTATTGTGAGTTGTCCTTGAGCCTCTCTAGTGGGGTCTCTAGAATGCAAAGAGGTTGGGTAGGTGAAAGGACTGTGTTGGTTGTAAAGGTGATTTATTGTCCCTGATGTCCGTTGGCTGGATGTGACAGATTTATGTGGGGGAAGAGTCACCACAGAGAGTTCACTGCTTCTGGGGAAACATTCTGGGTTCAAACAGATAATTCACAAACTGGCTTTCAGACGCACTGTGTTAAAAAAAACTGAGTGCTTTCTCTGTCTTCGTAATGTGTTTTTAATCTTACTCTTCTACTGCATTGTAAGGTTTTCAGAGGGAGGGAACAGAAGCTATGTCTAGTCTGATTTTCTTGGCATAGTGCATATATTCAGTAGACACTTAATATTAGGAAAGGAACCGTGAATGAATGCCCTGCAATGTTAACAGAGAGGCGTGTACGTGGACTACTGCCCCCTGGAGAGAGGGTGCTGGGCCACCTTACACTTCCTTCTTCAGTCCCAGCCCGACCTCGAGCCTTGTATTAGTCAGCGAGAGCATTTTAAACAAAGTACCACAGATTGGGTGGCTTCAATGACAAAAGCCTATTTTCTCACAGTTTTGGAGTCTAGAAGTCCAAGATCAAGGTCGTTTCTCCTGAGGCTTCTCTCTCTTTGACTTGTAGATGGGGCTCACTGTGTCCTCACACAGCCTTCCCTCTGTGTGTCTGTGTCCTAATGTCCCTTTCTTATGAGGACACCAGTCATATTGGATCAGGGCCCATCCTAGTGACCTCATTTTAACTTAATTACCTCTTTAAAGGCTTTGTCTCCAAATACAGTTACATTCTGAGGCACTGGGGGTTAGGACTTCAACTTAAATTTTGGGGGTGGGGACATAATTTAGCCCATAACAGGACTTATCCTTGTCTTTATTAATTTCTGTACCTCTGTGGCCCTAACTGCTGAACCATGAATGCATGCCTAGAAAGCAGCTGGACCTACCCTCTGAAAACTTGCACCTCTCTCTGTATTGGCCCAGTTAGGGCCGAGGTATGAGAACGTGGACATGGTTTCCACAACAAACTTCTGCTTTTGCCATGACCCTGTTCCAGTGTACGGGTGAACTTGCCAGGAAGAGATGCTCACCCAAGCATGTCACCAAACCCTTAGTGCTTTGCTCCTGACCACAGCCATGCCTCTGTGTGCTAGTGACTACTGAGCTTCTTGGGATGGCACCCCAATGGTGGGTCCATTCATTCCTTCAATTCTTAGACGACCTTGTTCTCCAGATGCTCAGTCTAGTGGGTTCAGCAGGACGAATGAGAGGCAATGGGCAGAAAGGCAGACGGCTCTCATCTTGGTTCTTGGTTTGCCATGAACCTGGGAGATCTTAAGCAAGCCACTTAATTACTGATTGCCAATCCATGAAATGGGGTACTCTTTCTTCCTTGTCAACTATGCAAGGATGTTATGGGGAACAAATAGAATCGTGTATGAATATGTTTTGTAAACTGGAAAGTGCTAAATAAATGTGAGGAGCCCCTATATTCACATTTTTATCCTGTTTGAATTCCTGTTGTTTCTTCCCTTTGCGGTCTACTAGTGGTGTGCTGCCATGTTTTGGGGTGGGAGTAGCTGTGTCACTAGCCTGATCACTCTACCTGTTTTGTTTTTGTTTTTACCACTGTCACTACCAGCACCCCAACTTGCCCCTTTCTGATCCTCTCACCCTGCCCAGAAATAGATCCTAAATCCTCAGGGTTATTGATTATACTTAAGTGAAATCTAACAAACCCATTCTTTAGAATCATTGAGGAAATATGTTCTCTCCCCATCTTGGAAATTCATGGAGCACACTGAGGTGTTAAAGTTTTGGGAGTTTCTATGGTAAAGAACCCAAAGACTACCCGCTCACCTTTATTTTGTTTGCTTATTGATACTTTCTGGAATGGTGTTTGGGAAATGTCAATGAGCTGATGGCAACTTAGCAGGACTTGCCTTTACATTCAGGTTTAGGGCCAGCGAAGATGGTGATTGGGATTTGGGGCTCTGGCTTGTACATCTATCCATCAAGGGAGTCATCAGCAGAAGTGAGGAGAAAGAATTATAAATTCAGCCATCCAACCCGAGCCCTGTGTGACCCTGAGTTTCTGTCTGTCAACACCAGCTCCAGACAGGGCTGTGGGGAGGGCCTTGCTGCAGAGATTCTGCAGGTGGAGTCTGGGACAGATGGAAGAGTCGGCTTCCTCCAATGGGAGTTGGGGCTCATGGGGCTTGCTTATATTGCTTCAGACAATGAAGGAGCCCCGGGGCACCTGTCAAGACTGAGGGGCTGAGCAGCGTCCTTCCAAATGTAGATTTCTCAACCAGGTCTTTCAGGAGAGAAGAACAAGCTTACCTCATGAAAGACAGTGGGGCCTCCACTCTTTATCCCATTAAGGAGGAACCCTTCAGCCATTCTTGTTTTCAAGATGCCACAGTTGGTGGCAAAGACTGTGAAGTTAATGGGACAACCACTCCACTACAGAAAGTAGCCAGTGGCAGAGACTGTGGCGTTGGTTTCAGACCTGCTGATGGAGGAGAAGAGGAGACTAACACGAAAAACCAGTGAATGCTCTTTGAAGTTAGCCAAAGTTAGGGACACCAAGTTTAGGTTAAATATGGAGCAGTAGGTTAGCTGCTCCATTGAAAAGTGGCAGCCTGGGATGGGGTGGCAGATGAGAGATAATAGGCATGGAAAAGAATGAGGGTAAAAGTAGGAGTAACTGCCTAGCAGATGCTTTTTGAAGGAAAAAATCAATTATTACCAGTGTAGTGGGCAGCCAGGGATCCAATGTACATAACTGTACTGCTTGCTGGCCCATGAATGTGTGTTTGTGTCTGTGTGGGGGTGGGGGTGACAAAGGGAGAAGGGTTTCACATTAGCGGGTGTGGGTTGTTTGCTGATGGAGCCCATGTAGGTGTCAGCACCACAAGCACCCAGCTGGGTTGGGGCTCAGCCCGTATTCCTGTAGGATTTCTCCCAACTTACTTGCTAGGAATGGGAAGCTGTTCTGTGGTCCTTCTCTGGGGGATAGACATGGTGGGTGGTCTGTGTTCAGACAAGAAGCCCATGCTGCCGCATGTCCACCCATATGGGTGGGACCGTGGCCCAGCCACTAAGTGAGGGCTGCTGGAAGCAGTCAGCTCCCTGCAGAGGCTACTGGAGAGAGAGGGGAAGAAAGTGCTGTGCAGGCAGGGAGCAGACAGGGAAAAGAAAGAAGACTTTCAGCAGATGGAAAGGCAAAGAGGCAAGAAACCATGGGAAATGTCACAGGAAGTGCCAACATTGTAAGCATCAACGTCAGGCCACTAATGGCATTTGGGCAGAACCGTTCATTGCAGGGACGTTGTTCCCTGAGGAATGTATAGCCCACCCAGCCCACACCCACTGTATGCCAGGNNTGCCCCTCACCCGGTCAGCAGGACAACTAAGGCCACCCTGCTCAGCTTCCAATGCCCCCCATCCTGCCTCTGGGTGAGAATGGTCACCAAGATCCCTGTTATCACCAACAGTTTGATCTGATGGAGCTGTAAGTGCCTGTCCAGGCAGAGCAGAGGACAACCACAAAGGCCACAAAGAGAAGATGTGCTAGAAGGAGCTGTTCAAGTTGTGACATTTCTTCCAAATAAACAAGCTGCTGTTGAGTCAGCCACTGACACAGACCCTGGAGGCTCGAGAGGAGTAAAACCTGACTCTGGGGCTTCAAGAGCTCAGGGTTCCACAGGGGAGACAGACAAATGGCAGACATATGACACCCACTCAAAATACAGGGTTAGAGGTGTCGTAATATATCCATTAACATAGGCATAGCTTCAATAACAAATAGACCTACAGGCCTGGTGACTTAACCCCATAGAAGTTCATTTTGTGCCCATGGAGTGGTTGGAGGTGAATACTCCTACTTGGTCGGTGGTCCTCCTCCATAACCCAAGCTTGCTCCATCTCTGCCATCATTGTCACCTGCATCCAGGTGGCATATGGACAGGCACATCCACTTAAGTCTTGTCTTGGAAATGATGTATACCACTTCGACTCGTATTCTCTAGATCTAGCCATGTGGCCACATCTGCCTACAAGGAAAGTTGGGGATTGGGGTCCAGGAATAAGAGGAAACTGAATGTTGGCAAACTACAGGCCGTCTCTACCCCAATAAGTACAGGCCAGGGGGCAAGGCAGCCCAGGGGAGGGTGGTTTTCTCACCTTGGGAAACTTTACCTTTAAAGAATCATCTCTTGTTGCTTGGTTCATATCTAAGATGAATAATCCTTCACTACATGGGACATTGGAAATGTTTATAATCATGTAATGTTCATACTAAAAGGGACCTCAGGGATCATTCAGCTCAACTCTTTGGATTTTAGAAGGGGACACTCAGAGAGGAAATGACTTAGTCAACATCACCCTGGTCGGGGAGTTCTGCCCAGGTCACCACAGTGGCTGGTCCGTGTGTCCAGCAGAGCTTGAGGGAATCCAGTGAAGGATGCAAGTTCGAATCACATGGCAAGTTTATTCCAGAATTTCAGACAACCATTTCAGGCTCTGGCCCTTGCCTCTGCTAGGAGAGTCAGAGCCATGTACTCCCCAGCCAAACGACTTGGGTGCCTGCATCATCCTTCCCACACAGACAGCTGCTTCTCCTGTCCCCTCCAGCCTCCGTCAGCACCCTAGCCATCCATGGCTCACATGAGCTGTCTCTTCCACTAGAAGAGGCAGCACCATGCAGCTCTGTCCCTGCATTCATCCTGGCCTGGAGTCTTGTCCTTTCTTTGCGACTTTCACATGCACCTGTGCAGCCCTATCCTGCTCCACTGATACAGAGCTCCAAACAGCAGGAGGTAAGATGCGGGAACTCTTGGCTTCTGCCTCTGGGAGCAGAGGGTCAAAGGGGAAGGGGCCTACAGGTAAGAGGCAATGGCAGAACAGAGTGACCAGGCTTAGACAAGAAGCAGGCTCAATGGGGCCTAGAGGAGAACAATTTAATTCCATGTGGGGTTCCTTCCCTGGGCTCCGAGGGGCTGCTGTGTGCTGATAGCTGTGGCTGAGGGGTGCCTCTCATGCTTTCCGCCAGTGCTTTGGGAATGGGGAAGGCGAGGTCAGGATCTGAAGACCTGGATGCATGTCCTAGTTGAGCCTTGCCGAGCCCTAGCTTCCTCCTCTGGAAAATGGCCACAATGATTATAATACTTTGTTTTAAAAATTTTAAGAGTTGGATATCTTTAAAAAAATTAAATTGTAGTAAAATACACAGGACATGAAATTTACCATCTCAAGCATTTTTAAGTGTACATTCAGTAGTGTTTCATATAGTCACATAGCTGTGCAACATCTCCAGGAGCGTTTTCATCCTGCAAAACAGAATGCTGTACCTATTAAATGACCGTTCCCTATTCCTTTCTCCCCCCGCCCCTGCCCCTGCCACCAGTAACTACGATTCCACTTTCTGTCTCTATGAGTTTGACTACTTTAGACGCCTCATGTAAGTGGAAGCATGCAGCATTTGTCTTTTTGTGACTGGCTTATATCACTTCATGTCCTCAAGGCCCATCCATCTTATAGCCTGTATCTGGATCACTTTTTTCCTTAGAGAGAGAGAGAGAGGGAGAGAGAGAGAAGGGGCAGAGGTAGAGGGAGAGAGAATACCAAGCAAGCTCCATGCCCAGCGCAGAGCCCAACATGGGGCTCGAGATTACGACCCAAGCCAAAATCAAGAGTCAGAGGCCCATCCGACTGAGCCACGTAGGCAACCCTGGATTTTCACCATTTTAAAGACTGATTAACAATTGTACCTCAATTTTTGCGCGTGTGAGGATCAAAGGGTAATATATGAGACAATGATGTGTAAACTCTAAAGTGCTGTGCCCATGCTTCTGAAGAAAAGCTCTTCACAGAAGTGGCCTCATTAGCTGGTAGAGGAGATGATGGGACAGGGGGCTGACTTGAGCTGGGCCCAGGGAGTAGCAAGGAACAGAAAGAGGAGGTGCTGATGGCCGCACTTTGAACACCATGGTCTCAGCTGGTGACTGTGAGACAGCCCAGACTGTCATCCCTACTAGATAGAAGTGGAAACCAAGGCTTAGAAAGTTTAAGCTGTGTTCCCAACGTTACAGAGTCAGTCAGTAGTAGAACTGTGACTAGAACAGAATGCTTCTATCATTGCACAGTCCAATACTCTGTGGATTCTCTGCAAAAACAAGAAGAGTCTTTGTTTATACAGGACAAAAATGTCCTGCATTTCCGAGGAAAGAAAAGGTGGGAAACAAAGGTACTAAGCAGAGGAAAAAGGAGGCTGAAAATAGGCCGTGTAGAACAGATAGTTACTAAGGCCAGCTTAAGGACAGGGATCAGGGACAGAAGGCTGTCCAAGATGCTGGGATGTGTCTGTCATGAGCAGAAGGTGAGGAGCAGAGGGAGTTGTTTTGTAGACAAGAATGGCTACTGACTGCTGAAGAATCCACTGGTAGGACACCCTGGAGAGAAATTGCAAGGCATCTTTACAGCAGAAAAAGCCAAAGTCAGGATGCACAAAGGGGAATCTACACAGAAGGCAGTGGGGTACCAAAGAAAGCAGGAGTTTAACATGGGGGCAAGATGGCAGAGACCTCAGAGAATGTGAGATTCCTGCTCTACCCACTTCTTCACCATTTTATAGCTGGGTTAACTGAAACTTGAAGAGCCACTTACCCAAAAACCCAGGTCTCCTGGTTCCAAATTCAGAGCTCAGCCTGACATGTTGCCATGTTTATTGGGCACCTACTATGTGCTTAGTTGCTAGGGAATATATACAAGAACTTACTATACATTTAAGGACATCTGCTGTGCAATAACACGTTAGGAGTCAGATGAGTGCTCTGGGAGGTCAGTGGAGGAAAGTCCAGTTTCAAGTCTGATATCAGGAAAGACTCCATGGAGAAGGTGGGACTTGAACTAGCCTTGGAGGGGAAGATGGAATTCAGGTGGAACGTGAGGAAGGAGGAGGTCGTTCACAAGCTTGCTAGATGTAGAGAGCAAGGGAGGTTGTGTGTCAGCTGTGATGGTCTGAGACTAAAATGGGCAGGGTCAACTGGAAGCTGGAGAAAAACACTCTCTGATCAGGTTCCCTTATGAACTGTTTGGGAAGGAGAGCCGGTAACATCAGAACTGCACTAACAGAGTCTCAAAATGGCATCGTCTTTACAGGCATTTATTTAATGCATATGATGGAAAACATCCTGCAACCAGCATGCCAAAGCTGTGACTTCCTAGGATGACACAAAATTTATTATATAAAAATGTGACTAAAGAAAAAATATGTAGACAAGACTACAATTGGTATGGCTGGTATGGGTGCATATGAAGGTCATGGTACCCAGATGACTGAATCAAAGGGTAAGGGAAAGTCACATTGGGGGCAGAGACCTGGTAATATGATGAAGCCATTGGACAGTGGAGTATTCCAGGAATTTGAGGATTATGTGATAAAAATCCTTGGAAAGTTCTTTCTAAAGATTAAGGGAAATGACAAGACCCATGGAACAACTTCCTTTCATCATTCATGGTTAGGAGGCCATCATCTCTGCTACTACAGTTAGGGAAAATTCAGTAATATTCCCATGTTTCCGTCTTTGCAGTGGGTGCTGAGAAGCTCAGAGCTAAGTTCTGTACTCAATTGTGTTCATTTCCTTGAGTCTAGCTTTTAAAAGAAAATTATAATTATTTCTGCTTCCACACACATATCCCCATTTAGCAAGTCTCTTGTCTTTATTTTTATGATAGTGATTTTTTATGTTATGCTATGTCATATCCTTTTAGCAAATAGGCAAGAAAAGTAAAGACATATTTTAGAAGTATTTCCATGACTTTATTACAAGAGTAACGAAGAAGCCAGTCATGTACAGTATGCTTTCTAATATTAACCATTGGGATCTTTGTAACATTCTTTTTCTGCTTTGTCATTAACTCTGCTTGTATTGAAGTTTAGGGCTCAATTTTATGCTCAATGACAGTAAGTATACTTAGTCTTGGATACACAGATACATAGATCTTGCCCCTTCCTTAATTGGTTCACAGTCTTTCATAAGTTATTTTAGTATTTTTGTGGCTTTCATTGCTATTGCTATTACAGTTCTTTTTGGTAGTGCTAGGAGTCTAAATACCTGGAGGAAAAATAGGAATGAAAGGATGGAGTCTGCAAGTATTTGAAATGTATAAAGAGATTTGATAAAAGTCGATGCGTATTTCTTACAATGGCAAAAAACGGAATGTTTAAGGAGGTAAAACTTGAGAACAAATCATGACAATTCTTGTAATATACTTTTGACTCAGCAATTTATTTCCTTTACTAATTGTTGACGCTTCTTTTCTTGAAAAATGGTGGGGCTTTTATCACCCCCTCTTATCATTATGAGAAATTAGATCAGGGGAGATCAGAAGACAATGGGCTACTACACAGGAGGCAAGCAAGTAAGAATGGTAATGACCAACTAATTTCTAATTTGTTATCCACATGGCTCCACTTAACTAAGGCAGAAATGAACAAGAACCGAAAGGGAAGCTTTAACCTCTCTTTCCTTGTTGAAAGGAGGGAATGTGTCTTGGAGAATAAGTGGGGTTGTGATCGGGGTGCTGGGAAGGGAGGAAATGTGCAGAAGGTGAGGGAAATCATTTCTTGGAAAAGAAACAGCAGCAGGGTAGAGGGGAGAATGAGACAGGAGGACTTGAAGAGGCACTGTGGAGAAGTGATGCGTGAAAGGGACAGAGCCAAAAACACAGTATAAATGGAAGGGTTGATGTGCGTTGCTATAAAAGGCAACTTCAGAAGGTTGAGTGAGATAGAAGGTTACAGCAAGGCATTCAGTAAGCTTTTTGTCAGACCCAAAGGCAAGTTCAGAAGATTTTAAGGAAAATTATTAGCTCAAGGAAAAAGTTTGAAGACAAAGAGATGCATTCACTCACTCTCTAATTGAAAAAAAAGGGGAGGGGAGGCTCAGTTAGGTCCAAATATCTGGCAGAATGGTCACTAACGGAGAGAGTTGAGGAGAAGTGATTAGTGGGTGTTCATGGCCAGGTCCAAGTTGCAGCTGGGGATGGGCGGGGTGCGGGGAATGTTCCAAAAATCCGCACTGAGCCAAGTGTCTCTGTGGATGTTCCCAGCATTGAGTCCTTCCTTGCATATTCTAACTTACTCTTACCTGTACATACCCACCCCGGCCTGGCTTGCCATGTGCTATGCACATAGTGAGTGCTTCTTTACTTAGGCTAATGTTGGATCACTGTGATAGATAAATGCCAGAATGTTGATGGCTTACCAGGTTTTAAATTTATCTCCTGTCCATATAGGAATATGGTGGGGTCATTCATGGGCAGCCTTCCAGGTGATTCTAGAATCTAGGCTACTCCATCTTCCATCTCTAGCCAGTGCATGGGGAAAGACGATGGACAGTTACCCGTGAGAGGATTTTATGGGCCAGGCCGGGAAGGGATGCTTACTTGTGCTCACCTCCCATTGGCTAGAACTTGGTCATCACACTGACCGCAAGGAGGCTGGGGAATGCAGTGTGACTGTGTGTTCAGGAGGGAAGAAGGAACCCTTTAGGTAAATACATAGTTGTTGATGTCACAGTATTTTTAAAAGAAAGTTTGTTTCATAAAATCAATGGAACTCAAACTTTAAGACCAGATCTCATTAGAGGGTAATTCTGTTTATTACTGTGAAATTCTTTGTGATTTTGAAGGATTTAGCAAAACTGCTTTAAATAGAAACTCTCTGCCTAAAGGCAGACCCATTTTGTTTGGGTCTGATGCTGTACCAGGCTCCTAGAGGAGAGGCAGCGATGACAAAGTGACTCTTGACCTCACAAAACCAGAGGGCTTGGTACCTGAAGATTTGGTTTATAAGTTCTGGCTGGGGGATTGAGGGAGGGTGGGGCTAACTGAAGGAACATACAAATCTGGGCATGAGCCTCGCTAGAGATCTGATTCTGCCCATAAATATCTGGCTTGTAGATCACATGTTTACCCCCTGGGTCTCCTGAGAAGCCCTGAAGCTTCTCCCCACGCTTTGGCCTTGACTCCCCAGATTTCCTGGGTACATGAGTATTTCTCCCGATCGCCTGTACCCCAGCCCGCAGCAAGCGCCTCGTACACCCTGGGCAGTGTGCCTTTCCAGCTGGAAGATCCTGCCCAGGTGAGCCGGGGTGTGAGTCACTGAGACTGCAGGATGGTCCAGGTGTCAGCCCCTTCTCCTCCTGCCCTGTCCCCCTTCCAGACTGCATCTAACTTGCTGTCCACTGCCGGGGCTGTTTTCTCTCAGCATCCTGGTTATCCCGGCCTGTCTGTCCTGCGAAATTCTGGCTTTTCGGATTGCTTTCCTCTGCATGTGTTAGCCTGCTGCTGTCCTGGTTTCACCCCGTTACAATTCCTGCTTGCTCTTCGGAAGGGGGAGCGCGGCCAAGGGATGCGGGCCGGGGAGCTAAGAGAAGCAGCATCTAATCCTGGCTGTGTCCTTGCCTGACCCATGCACACCAACTCAGACTCATTTTAATGGCCTCAAGTAAAGTCCTTGTTCCCCCAGCCAGCAGCTCTCCTCTGCCTTCTCTCTTCTTCTGCCCAGGATCCCTCCTCCTCCTCTATCTATGCACCAAGAAAGTTGAAGGGACTAAACCTGCCCTCTGCTACCTGCTCCTGGATTTTAATCCTCCCTCCTCTGTGCTCCCACAGCACCCTGGACAGGGCCCTTCCAGCTCTAACCTTGCGTGGGGTGTGTGTTTCCTTCTCCCTGATTGGGGTCTGGAGTTCTCCAGGCAGGACAGTTTTTCACTGTGTATTGAATGAGTGAATGCATAAGTGGACTTGCATTGAGGGAGGATGGGAGAAGGCTTCTTTTCACCTACCCAGACTTGGGTGCCCGATGGGCCCATGCCTCTGCCAAAGGGAATGGTCAGATGGTGGCTCTGAGTCAAAGTGTCTGTTCACATTTTTACTGGCTCAGAACTCTAAAAACAGGGCTCTCCAAGTATAGTCCTAGTCTGCTTCAGCCTCAGCAAAGAGTCTTCACCATCCACGGCTTGAACATGGTGCTATAGCCCCACTGTTTTAGTTGGGAACTGGGAGGTGGGCCATTTCCAGTCCCCTCCCCGTAGGCCGCCATTTGCAGTCAGAACACTGGTGTTGGTCCTACCTCCAAACCTTGGCTCAGAGATCTTGGTCCAGTTGTTTCTTCTCTTTGAGACATTGTTTCTGTATCTGTAAAATGCAGATAATCATATTTACCATTCAGGGCTGCAAATACGTTTGGTGTCAAGATTGAAAGAGGTATTTCCCTTATGGTTCATGGATTGTCATTGAGATTACAGTTGATCCTTGAACAACATGGGTTTGAACTGCGTGGGTCCACTTATTCGTGGATTTTTCAATAAATACAGTACAGTATTGTAAGTGTATTCTCTCTTCTTTATGGTTTTCTTAATAATATTTTATTTTCCTTAGCTTAATTTATTGTAAGAATACAGTTTATAATACATATAACATATAAAAATGTGTGAATTGATGATGTATATTATCAGTAAGGCTTTCAGTCAATAGTAGGTTATTATTAGTTACATTTCTGGTGAGTCAAAAGTTACAGGTGGACTTTTGACTGTGTGGGGGATTGGGGACCCTAAGGCCTGTGTTATTCAGTGGTTGCCTATATTTTTAATTGTTTCTCCTGGACCAAAAGACTTGTTCTCTGATCCATCCTCAGCACCAATTCATGGTGCAAAAAGTATTTCTAGAATAGACTGCCGGAGAAACATCAAACTTAGTACTTGGCACATAGTAGGTAAGTGTAATTCCTGCTCTTTTTGTCTCCATTTCCTAGAATATGAGTTCCTTTGTGGGCAGAAACTGTGACCGATTCTTTTTTTTTTTTTTTTTAAGATTTTATTTATTTATTTGAGAGAGAGAGAGCACATGAGATGGGGGAGGGTTAGAGGGAGAAGCAGACTCCCGCTGAGCAGGGAGCCCAATGATGGCTCGATCCTATGACTCCAGGATCATGACCTGAGCTGAAGGCAGTTGCTTAACCACCTGAGCCACCCAGGCACCCCTGTGACAGATTCTTTGTCATCACTTTGTAACCTCTTCCATCCTTGGATCTAGGAAAAAACCCAAACAAACCAATAATCATATAGAAACAAGCCCCTGGGCACTAATAAGTCTAGGACAAGCGCTTTCCACTACCATCCCTTGGAGAGTGTTTGGGGAACAGCCCCATCTCATGCCTAGTTTTGGCACCATCAAGGCTCCACGGGCTTCCTCCTGCAGAAGAAGCAGGAGATCTAGACACAAGTGCCGTGGAGGCGAGGTCTGTAGGCTGCCAGCTCGGCCTCTCTCCTCCAGTTGCTGTCCCTCCATCACCGCCCACTCTTGGGAGCCTGGGTGCTGGTCCTTCACCTTTGCGATGGCAGCCAGTTCCCTTGAGATCTGCACTCAGGAGTGACATTTGCAGGAGTTTATTCAGCTTGGTCTTCACCGGCTACTCTCCCAGAGCCTGCCTTGGGGCTTTGTGGCTGCAGGGTGGAATGGCAGGAAAAATGGTAAGGCCAGAAATGCACTCACATCAGAATGTTTTTCGTTTTCAAAATGAATTTTTCTTTTCCTGAATCGAATTTTGATCCAGGCCTTATAGTCTGTACCTGGGACTGTCTGAAAGGGGTTTCTGGAGTTGGGTGAAAAATTGGACTAGAGAGACATTTCCTAAAATGCTTCAGACCCATCCTGTCACCCACCGTGATGCTACAATAGCTTCTGAGTGTTGAGTGCCACTGTGTGCGTTACCTCATGTAATCCTTAACGCTCCCTAATAACATAGACACTTGTTACCAGGGCCTGTGTTCCAGATGGAGTCGTAGGTACCGCTGGTCTTTAGAGGGGGAGCCCAACTGGAACGCGGGCCTCCGCTGGTGCGGTTGGAGTGCGGGTGGCAGTGGAGGTGGCGGGGGCGGGGGCGGGTGGGGGGCGGCGGGGCGGATCGAGACGCGCTGGCCACGCGCCCTCCGCGGTCCTCATCCCCGTCCCCCGCCGCGGAGCCCCTCCTCCCGGGCTGGCAGCGGCCGCGGCGCTCCTGGAAGCGGAGCGGTGTTTCTCTCGCACGCAGAGCCTGGTTTGTAAACAAACACTGGGGCGGGTGCCGCCGCCTGCGCAGCAGATGGCTCCGCAGCTGCCCGCCCGCCGGTCCCTCCCTCTCGGCTGCGACGCGGACGCGGAGGGCGGGTGGCGCCTCCCAGTGCCCGAGGACCCAGGGACACCGTCCCACTTCCTCCTGCAATCTGGAGGCTGGAGAAAGGGAAGCATGAGCCACGGGGCCCTGGGGGGCTCTTTCTGTTTATTTCATCCTTCCTTCCTTCCTTCCTTCCTTCCTTCCTTCCTTCCTTCCTTCCTTC